>NC_062291.1:50013552-50330243 GCF_902655055.1 Lutra lutra
CTGGGTGCAGCCTCAACATGGTTGTCCTCCCATTCCTTCCACTGATCTCTAGCATGACACCCCAAGATGGGTGAAGGAGAACCTGATGCTGTGTGTTGTCCCCATCCCAGGTACCCAAAAGATTCTAGATGCTGCTGGCAATCATCCTCTTGGAATCAGGATGATAAACTGGACTTGACTTTTTTTGCAGAAAGATGTACCTCTGTGAACCCAGGAGCTGCCTTGGAGGGTTCTGTCTTTTACTACCCAACGGAAACCCAGGGATGGCTTCTGTAGTGGTAGAGCTCTTCGAGGCCTCTAGGCCCCTTTCCCTGATGTCCATGGCAAGATAGCTGCCAAAGCTGGTAACCAGGGAGGGTCAGATAGCACAGCAGGAAAGCAGGAACATCAAAAAAGCATGCGGGCCCGGGGTTCTAGGTCCTCTGAGATGGAGAACATGCCCAGCGTTGGGAGTGGAGGCACCTGGAGGCCAGGTGGTGAAGGCAATGCTAAGAGTGTGAATTCTGTTCTGTTTGCCAAGCCCAGAGACTTCTGAAAAAAGAAGCTGCCTGGTCACATCTCCTATTTGGAAAGACCATGTTGAGCACCGGTCTATAGCAGTGATGGGAGCTGGGGGTGGGGGAAAAGGGAGACCAGAAGCACAGAACTGTGTATGAGTCTGATGCAACCATTCAGGGGACACACTCTAGAGACCACAATACTTCCTGCTTAGTTAGACAGAGCCACACACGTGTGTCCACCCTTCGACAGGGCGCTGCCTTGAGAATGTGGGCTCTTCCTGTCCTTTCCACTTTGGAGGTTGCTCGGTGGAGATGTGGGTTGTGAAAATTCTATATTTTCTGAATGTCTCAGAAGACAATAAGATGTGTCTCTTGGTGGAATGACCAGAGTCTCCACACAGAAATCAGACCTGGAGGATATTCTTTTTCCAGGGAGTACATGGTTTCTTGGAGTCCAGAATGCAATGCTTATTTGAGAGACCACACTTCTGCCAACATTTCCAGCACAGGAACTTGCCACTGTGATGATGTTTCCTGGAATTGGAGCTGGTGCCCTTAGTCAGGATTCTTTCACTTACGAGTGTCAGAATCTTAAATCAAATGGCCGAATCACAAAAGGAATGTAATGTCTCTTAGAACATGAAAAATTAGGGGCGCCTGGGTGGCTCAGTGGGTTAAGCCGCTGCCTTCAGCTCAGGTCATGATCTCAGGGTCCTGGGATCAAGTCCCACATCAGGCTCTCTGCTCAGCAGGGAGCCTGCTTCCGTCTCTCTCTCTCTCTCTGCCTGCCTCTCCATCTAATTGTGATCTCTCTCCATCAAATAAATAAATAAAATCTTAAAAAAAAAAAAAGAACATGAAAAATTAGGCTTTAGGCATAGCTAGATCCAGGCACTGGCATCATGATGAATCTCCCTCTCAATTCTGCTTTCACTCTCTATGGTTCCAGAATCAAGGACTTCAGACTTATATCTAACTGATTTAGCAACAACAACCCAACAATAACTTCTCTTCTGACTCTTAATCTCATAAAACAAACTGAGAGTTGCTGGGGGAAGGTGGGGAAGGAGATGGTGGTTGGTTTATAGACATTGGGGGAGGGTATGTGCTATGATGAGTGCTGTGAAATGTGTAAGCTTAGCCATTCACAGACCTGTACCCCTGGGGCAAATAATACATTATATGTTAATAAAAATTATTAATAAAGAAAAGAACTTCTTTTCTAAGAATTCTCACAAAAGTGCCATGTTGAATCTCATTCCATCAATATAACCATGACTCCATTCTTAAATAAGTCACTGTGATCAGAGAGATGAACTATACTGATTAGTTACTCCTGGAGCTGGGGGACAGGTAGGAGGGGAGGGGAGGGAGGCAAGAAGCCCATGTGGTTAGAGATTAGGAAACAAAGTCCTTCCTCAAAGGAAAACTAATATGCTATTAACAAAAGGGAAGATAATGAGCTCTAGGCAAATGAAACAAATGGCCACCATATTCATCCTGGGAATTCTCATCCCTTCACAGACGGAGGGAGCTTTGAATCCTTGATTCCTTCAACCCCCTGTTCTCTCCACTGAGCCTAAATTCTATCTCTTTCTTCCTTATCTCTTTGGTTCAACTTCCTAATGGCATTTTTAAACTTTGGGCTTATTTTAAGCAAATATAATACATGGAACTATTAACAACTTTGAAGCTAGAATCGCATTTGCCACTTATTTGGTGCTCTGTCCCCATCTCCCAGGATACTGTAACCTTTCACACAGACATGCTACATTAAATGTGTTCAGTTTATAATCTTTTTCTCATACCAATATGCCTTGTTTTGATAAATAGAAGGGGAAAAAAGAGCATCCTGTCCTGTATCTACACCCATTCTCCTGCCTAAATCCATTTAGGCGCATAAGCAGGGAAGGCGTGCTAGTCAGCTAAACCCTCAAGAGACAGTCTGATCTTAATAGCCACTCCCATTTGGGATGGCAGACATATATGTAGAGACTTCTGACATGACCCCAAAAGTCACATCCTCGATGGTCCCCATGGTTTCTACTGTCTCTGCAAAGCTTTATGTCTCACCAGGGAGACCTTCCTCCTCTTCCCTTTGATGGCAACTCAAAGCCCAAAGAGGAGCTGGTACGTTGATGAACCCCCATCCAGGCCATTTACTATTTACATTTCTCGCTCCCATGGAGCAGCATCTCCACACACAAGACTTGAAATGACAAAACTACTATGTACCCTGTAATGTTGGCGTCCCTTGGGAATAGCAGAACAGATGCCAAATTCACTCATGCCAGGGTCTACAGAACCAACAGCCCAGAGGGGCTGCCTGTGGACCCTTCTAGTCATAACTCAGAGCTGTTTGGAGGAAGCCTTAGAAGCAAGGACAGACATCCTTAACCAGAATATATCCTCTTCACTGAGAACCTGAGGAGCCCTATGTGTGCACGTGTGTGTGTGTGTGTGTGTGTGTGTGTGTGTGTGTGTGTGAGCTTCTTCCAGCAGGAATACCAGACACAGATGCCCTGAGCCACAGAGTTGGAACAAAATTTCCAAATCTCACATGTGAGAGGGTTCTAGGGCTGACCTGACTGGAAGGAACTAGAACCAACCAGCCTTTCTTCCAGAAACATTTACATGGCTGCCAGGGGCATTTTCAATTACCAAGGGCACACAAAGCATCCACATAGTCTTTGCCCTTCCAACCAATAGTCACCAGTGGAGAAACCGCTTGTGCAGTGCTCAGAGCAGAGCACTGTGGGAGCACAAAAGAGGAACTTAATCCCATGGTGGTGGTGGGGGGGGTGAGGTCAGTGAGGGGTTCCTGAAGCACATGGAGTGCTTGTGGGAGTCTGTGGAGTTGGAGTCACCCCCCTGGGGGTGGGCGCAGGCTCAGGGGTGGGGTACATGACTGAGCCAGGAGATAATGCTATCTTCTGCACTCCTCTCCTCTCCACAGGTCCCTCTCCCCTTGGCCTTCTCAGTGTAGATAGAAGATAAGCTGGGGTCCGTGGTACACTTTAGGGCCAGTTCACGCCCAGCGGTGGCACAGCCCTTTGGCTCTCTGGTCCTGTGTGTGTCACGGTGAGGCCACTACTTTGAGAAAAGAACCCTGCTGTTGGAGTCAGGAAGGCAACCCCAGCTCTGGCCTGTGCTTATGGCCTTGGACAAGTCACTTCCCTTCTCTAGCCTCATTGCCCCTCCTCTGCAGGGAAGGCGCTGAGCATCCTTCCCTCCTTATTCTGTGGTTTCACAATCAGTCTTCCAGTACCAGGGGGCCAGGCTTTGTGCCAAATTAGATGTTTCTAATTACCCGCTGCTGCAGAACCGGAAAGCAGCAGCATCCAGGAGACAAGCTACTCATCTGCCTCAAGCACGGATCAGCAACTCTTACTCTGAGGTCATTTGCAATCAGAACACTTGCTCCGAGCAAAAGAATTTTCCTTCCCTTGCTCAAACCAGCCATAATTATTCTAACCACATAGCAACCTCAGCCACTCTGGTTTCCTGGAAGAGCTCTTATCTTTACAGAATTTGCCAGATGATCTTTTGGTGTCTCTGCTCCCCAAGGACAGCTTGGCCAGTGGTCTCTGGGAATTAAAAGACATTCCTGGGGGGGCGCCTAGGTGGCTCAGTGGGTTAAAGCCTCTGCCTTCGCTCAGGTCATGGTCCCAGTGTCCTGGGATCGAGCCCCACATCGGGCTCTCTGCTCAGCAGGGAACCTGCCTCCTCCTCTCTCTCTCTGTCTGCCTCTCTGCCTACTTGTGATCTCTATCTGTCAAATAAATAAATAAAAATCTAAAAAAAAAAAAAAAAGACATTCCTGGAGCTCAGACCAAATGTTTTTCCCTAGAGAGCAGAGGTGCTTTGTACATTTATAACTTCCTGGCCATCTCATGTGTTCATGAGTATCAAAACTAGGAAACTGACAACTGACATTAGCAAAAGTGTGCCTGGTCCTGTGGCAATTTGTCATGTGTGTAGAATCAGGTAACCACCATGGCAGAAAGGCCAGTATTATACGATCATATACTACACGATTTCATTGACATAGTATTCCCTATATTAAAGATGAAAGGTTAATATTCAGGAAGATGATGAGACTTGCTTATGGTCATGCAGCTGATGTGTGGCAGGTGAAGCTGGGCCATAGCTCCAGTTAAATGTACTAGATTACTCTGAGGGGAACTTTAGGGACAGGAAGTGACTCAGAAGAGAGATCTCAGAAGTGCAATGAAAATTCTCAAAGAAGTTGATTTCTCTGAGAGCAACAGAACTGCCATTGCGAGACCATCCCCATCCTGTCCTGTCTCCAGTCCGCATCTGGGAATGGTCTGCCCCTCGCCCGGCAGCTCCCAGGGGCGACTCCACCCAGCCAGAGAGGGGAGCAAGGGCTGACTTTATTTTTTTTTAATTTTTTTAAAAGATTTTATTTATTTATTTGAGAGAGAGACAGTGAGAGAGAGCATGAGCTAGGAGAAGGTCAGAGGGAGAAGCAGACTCCCCATGGAGCTGGGAGCCTGATGTGGGACTCGATCCCGGGATTCCAGGATCATGACCTGAGCCAAAGGCAGTCGTCCAACCAACTGAGCCACCCAGGCGTCCCAAGGGCTGACTTTCAATAGCAAGTTCTCCTGTGCAGTCTGGGATGACCGTGGCCACTTCTGTGGTTGTAGTTTCAAGAAGACCTCACCGAGATCTCAGTTCTGGATTCCAGCTCAGCCACCCCCACAAGCTCCTAGAGAGGCTTGTCATAATAGTAAGCAATCAGGCATTTCCTGAGCATTTCTCCCAAGTGCTGAGCTTTCTTACAAGGGAGGAATGTGTGCTCAGAGCTCTCAATTGCCTAAGAATCCTGCAAATGTGATTTGACCAAACCGGTATTCTTGGCATATGACCTTTAAGGGAGGAAATTTCCTGCCAACATTGGCCTGATTCAGCATTCATCATTTCTGCTTGGACGATTAGAAATTTTCCTAGTAGTTTTTCTGTTCTAAATCTTATCCTGCTCCAATCTTTCTTGCCCTCATATTTCTGGAATTGTGATTGTATTAACAATAACCGATGTGTCAGGCACTGCAGTAAGCGCTTCAGATCACTGGTATCATTTATCCCCTACAAAGACCCTACAAGGTGGACAGTCCTGTTCTCCCTATTGTGTAGATAAGAAACACTCTTAAAGAGATTTCCACACAGCCTGGGGGACATTGAGTGAGCAGAAAGGCTATAAGAATGCTGACCCAACTGACTCCCAACTACTGCCTCTCACTTCCAAAACTCAAATCTAACCTTGTTATTGCCCTGTTAAAGGTTAGGGTAGACTCCCCTCTCTCTGCTTTTCTCTGCCAAACACAACTATAAGCCCTAGGAATTGACACAAAATGAAAAGATGTTCAACTTCGGTGGCCATTAGAAAAATACAAATAAAACCAGAAATGAGATGTGACTGCATACCTATCATAATGGGAAAATAAAAGGTAATGATATTACCTAACACTGGTAAGAGTGTAGAGAAACTGGTGTTCACTCTTTCCTTGTTGGCAGGAATGTAAAACACACAGCCACTCAGGAAAGGAGTATGAAAGTTTCTTATGTTGAGGGAAATTGGAAGGAGAGGTGAACCATGACAGACTATGGACTCTGAAAAACAATCTGAGGGTTTCGAAGGGGCATGGGGTGGGAGGTTGGGGGAACCAGGTGGTGGGGTATTAGAGAGGGCACAGATTGCATGGAGCACTGGGTGTGGTGCAAAAACAATGAATACTGTTATGCTGAAAAGAAATAAAAAATTAAAAAAAAAAACAACTAAACATGTAACTACCATAAACCCAGCAATTGAACCCTTGAGCATTTATCCCAGAAAAATGAAAAGCTAAGTGTGTGTGAAAATCTATATATGAATGTTCATAGCAGATTTTTTCATAATAGCCAAAAGCTGGAAAAAACCCAGATGATCCTCTTCAATGGGTGAATGGTCAAACAAACCATGATACACCCATACCACTCATATTAGGCAGGGGTCTCCAGAGAAATAATAGTATATTATATATATGTAATATATATATATATATAATATATAATCAATATATATAATAATAATAGTATATATATTTATATATATAAAATATATATATTATTGTATTGTATATATAATATACAATATATAAAATATATACAATATAAAATATATATTATATATAATACAATTGTATATATAATATATAGTATATATAATATAATTGTATATATAATACAATACAATAATATATATAACATATAGTTATAGAACGTAATAATGTATGATATATAATAATATGTGTTATATAATATATACATGAAAAGAAAGAGAGAGTAATTATTCTAAGGAATTGGCCCATGTGATTTGGGAGGCTAGCAAGTCCCAAGATCTGTAGGGACTTTAAGCAAGCTGGAAACCCAAGAGAGCTGATGGTTGGGCTCCAAGCCTGCAGGCTTCAAACTCAGTGTATCTGATGTTGTGGTCCCAGTTAAAAAATCAGCTGGCTGTAGACCCAGGAAGAGCTTATGTGTCTCAGTTTAAGTCCAAAAGCAGGAAAAAAGCCATCATCCCCATTTGAAGGCCATCAGGCAGAAGGATTTCCCTCTTACTTGGGGAAGTGTCAGGCTTTTCATTCTATTCAGGTCTTCAACTGATTGGATGGGGCCCACCCACATTATGGACAACAGTCTGCTTTACTCAGTCTACCAATTTTAATGTTAATCTTATCTAAAAACACCCAAAAAGACATACCCTGAATAATGTTCGACCAGATATTTGGGCACCTCATGGCCCAATCAAATTTTACGCAGAAAGGTAACCATCACACAATGGAAAACCTAGCAAGGAAAAGGAAAGAACTCTTCATACATAACAGCTTGGGTGAAGTACCAGGGAATTATGCTGAGTGAAACGAAACACGGTCTCAAAATATTACATACTGTATGATTCCATTCATTCGACATTCTTGAAGTGACAAAACTCTACAGATGTAGAACAGATGAAGGGTTGCTGAGAGTTAAGATCGATTCATGCTGGGGACAAGAGGAAATAGGTGTAGTTATAAACGAGTAAATTGAAAGATGTCTGTCTCTGATAGGACTATTTTGGATCTTGACTGTCATAGTGGAAACAAGAACTTACATCTGTGATAAAATTGCATTGAACTAAATACTCCTTCCCAGACACACATGAGTACACGGAAAATAGCAATCTGAGTAGAACTGGTGCATTGCGTTGATGTTAAAATCATAATTTTGATATCACACTATGATTTTGCAAGGTATGAATCCTTGGAGGAAATTGGGTGAAGAGTATATAGCATCTTTCTGTACTATTTCTTACAACTGCATGTGGGACTATAATTATCTCAAAATAAAGTGTTAATTAAAAATGAGTCAATAGCAAAAAGAATAAATCTGTAATAATTGGCTGAGTATTCAGGATTCGGCCCTGAGCTGGGATTCAATCTCCTTCCATGAGAACGTGGTCACACCAAACAAAGACTCCAAAATCAAGGAAGAAGGAAGGATGGATACTGGGTGGGTAAACAAAAGTATCTGCTACAACTTAGTTCTACTTCTTCTCCCCAGACCTATCCCTTCTTTCCTCAGACTAGGAAAATCCAGTTGTCAATTGGATAATCCCATCTGAAAAGACAACCATTTCAAGTTTAAGATGTTATTAACGGGACTCCTCTTCCTTCCCAAATTTTCCTTTCCCACTGTTCTTCTCTAAATTAATTAGAGGTGTCACCTTGCCCTTGTTACTATTCTAGGAAATGTTTCCTTCCATATGCCTCCTCCTGTGCTCTAATCAACCATCTCCCTGTGCCTCACATTTGTCCATACACCTCTAAACCCATCTCACTCCTTAACCATGTATTTTGTCTCTGTAACTCCTACTTCTCTCTTGGCTGTCCGCCTAGCTGCATGCTTGAGTCCCACATGTCACCATGTACATCCTGGCAAAGGTGCTAGCCCATTTCATTTCACTCATCTGTTTCTTCTCTAGACTGTAGGTCTTAAAGCCAAGAGTCTCAGCCTTGGCTACACATAGAAATCACCTGGAGAGCTTTAAAAAACAGTAATGTCTTGGCCTGCCACCAGATTTTTTTCTGGTTTAAGTGGTCCCATGAGTAGCCTGGGCATTGGAATATTTAAAAGCTCCCCCAGGTGATTCCTATGTGTAGCCAGTTTTGAGAAGCACTGTTCTAAAGCTTCCAAGTCTATCTCTCCACCATCGTATCCCCATTTCCAAAACAGAGCCTCACATGTATTAAGTACACAGATGGTAGTAAACTCACTCATTGACTGAATGAGACCAGTGAAACTGATCACTGTCTTCCTGGAAATCCTTAGGTCACGGTGTCTGTGAACCTCCCGAGATAGAGGACGACTCATGTCCGAAAGGAGTGGAGCTCACCACCCTTGTGGGTGCAGCCAGGCCACTCTGGGAGCTGGACCACACTGCCCTGCTCCCTGCACCTTGGCGTGAGTCACCTGTATGCGTGGGAGAGGCGCCAGAGGGCTGGGCTAGCTGACACCCCTTTCTTTTATGCCCTGAAGTGCTGCCAACCAAGCCACCAGAACTTGGGCTTGGCAAATTAAACTTTTTCCTTCAGGGCGTGAGCCAGGATGTCCGATTCAAGTGATTTGCAAATGGAATCTACATTCTACAGACGCCAGTGCACACGCATACACTGTGTTTCTACCAGCTGTGCGGACCCAACAACAGAACGAAAGCCTTGCTGCTGAACACCATCAAGTCATCAATAACTGGAAACGTGTGCACGGCTTCTTTTTGCCCAAGCCTTGCTTACTCCAGGCAGATGCTCTTATTGTCTTGAGTCATTCAGAATAACCATTCAAAGAGGCAGACAGGAAGGTCAGGTTATTTCCTCCCACAGAAATTCATTGAAATGTACTTTCTGGACAGACAGAGTTGAGATCATTTGACAGGGAGCCCAGAAGAGCAGATTTTTAGAACTCTGAAACATGACTGAGCCAAAGGACCTCATTCTACATCTGAAGATCCTTAGGCAGGAATGGAAAGGAGATACATGTTCAAGGTTGAGGGTTAAATGCCTATTTCCTGGCAGAAGCAGGAATAGAAGCCATCATAATGGGAATAGTACTAAAGAAGCAGTTGCAAGCTCTTAGCACTTTTCAACAAATAAATAACCACCATTCATGTATCCATGCAATCAAAAGCTTTCACTGCACACCTACTATCGACTTAATATAACATGAGGCACCAGGGATTCAGAGATGCAAAGTGGAATCCTGCCTTTAAGGAGGAGGAGGAAAAAAAATAAACTGGAAATAAAACAGAGTAGTAATGGTGTGATAGTGGCAAGTGTACGGTGCCACTGGGGCGTGGTGGAGAAACCCCTAAGGCAGGCATGGAGGTTGGACAGGAGGATCCAGAAAACCTGAATGACTGGACACGAGGAGCGCATGGGAATTGAGGAAAAGGAAAGAGTGTAAATGGCTAAGGCTTGGTGGGGGCGCCTGGGTGGCTCAGTGGGTTAAGCCACTGCCTTCGGCTCGGGTCATGATATCAGGGTCCTGGGATCGAGCCCCACATCGGGCTCTCTGCTCAGCAGGGAGCCTGCTTCCCCCTGCCTCTCTGCCTACTTGTGATCTCTCTCTCTCTGTCAAATTTAAAAAAAAAAAAAAAAAAGGCTAAGGCTTGGGAGAGACAAAGCCAAGAAACAAGTACTAAAAAAAAGGCATATGTAAATCCCTTTTTCACTTTTAAGTGGAGAAAACATTTCTAAATACGTACGATTCAAAATCCAGAATCAAAACCAGGAAAGATCAGTAAGTCCGATGATGTTAATCTACCAAAATAAGAGACAACGTCATAAGCAAGGTGAAAAGACAAGATAAACTTGGGCAAATACACCTGGGGTTGCACAGGTAAGATGCACTGGGCCTGGTATAAAGCTTGAATTTATTCTCAAAACAATGAGAAGCCACTGAAGGTCCGTAGGCCCTGAAGCACCCACAACCAAAGCCAGATTTTCTGACTCTTCTGCATTTTACAGGTGTCTCCCCTGAGGAGCACCAGTGACACGACAGAGTCACTTAACAGAATTCGTAGGTAAATGTTTCTTATGCCTGGGCCCTATTTCCAGAAACTCTGGCCTCATTGGTCTGGAGTGGGCCCCAAGCTACCTGTTTTTGGTTGTCATTTTGGTTGTTGCTGGCTAGGTGATTTTAACATGTCCCCACGATGAAAACCTCTGGCTAGCTGAGCTTCCAGCAGCCTGACAAATGCTCTTTGTCTTCGAGGATTTCTCAGATCACTTGATTGTCTTTTTTAACTTTCTTTATTGCATTCTGGCAGAGGGGACCTGCGCCCCCAGGTACCTGTCCACCCAGAGAGCTATTGGAACACAAAGTCCCTGCTTTCCTAGCATCTAGTATTCTCCAGTAGGACCACTTGGCCTAGAGGCTCAGAAGTGTGGTGTTGGCAGATAACAGAGAGGGGTTAACATGTCAACAACAGAAATAATGAGGTTAGGAGACTCCCCACATGCACTTGTGGGGAGAAGAGTTACCTTCTTTTTGTCTTTTTGTTTTTTTCATCTCGATGGACAGGATTTTCTTAAACAATGTTTTTATAAACATATATTTTTATCCCCAGGGGTACAGGTCTGCGAATCGCCAGGTTTACACACTTCACAGCACTCACCATAGCACATATCCTCCCCAATATCCATAACACCACCCCCCCAACCCCCCTCCCCCCATCAACCCTCAGTTTGTTTTGTGAGATTAAGAGTCACTTATGGTTTGTCTCCCTCCCAATCCCATCTTGTTTCATTTATTCTTCTCCTACCCCCTTAACCCCCCATGTTGCATCTCCTCTCCCTAATATCAGGGAGATCATATGATAGTTGTCTTTCTCCGATTGACTTATTTCGCTAAGCATGATGCCCTCTAGTTCCATCCACGTCGTCGCAAATGGCAAGATTTCATTTCTTTTGATGGCTGCATAGTATTCCATTGTGTATATATACCACATCTTCTTTATCCATTCGTCTGTTGATGGACATCTAGGTTCTTTCCATAGTTTGACTATTGTAGACATTGCTGCTAAAAACATTCGGGTGCACGTGACCTTCGGATCACTACGTTTGTATCTTTTTTTTTTTTCTTTTATTTTTTTTATTTTTTTTTAATTTTTTTATTTTTTTCAGCATAACAGTATTCATTATTTTTGCACCACACCCAGTGCTCCATGCAATCCGTGCCCTCTACAATGCCCACCACCTGGTGCCCCCAACCTCCCACCCCCCACCCCTTCAAAATTCTCAGATCGTTTTTCAGAGTCCATAGTCTCTCATGGTTCACCTCCCCTTCCAATTTCCCTCAACTCCCTTCTCCTCAACATCTCCCCTTGTCCTCCATGCTATTTGTTATGCTCCACAAATAAGTGAAACCATATGATAATTGACTCTCTCTGCTTGACTTATTTCACTCAGCATAATCTCTTCCAGTCCCGTCCATGTTGCTACAAAACTTGGGGATTCATCCTTTCTTTCTTTTTTTTTTTTTTTTTTTTTTTTTACAGCTTTATAAACATATATTTTTATCCCCAGGGGTACAGGTCTGCGAATCGCCAGGTTTACACACTTCACAACACTCACCATAGCACATACCCTCCCCGATATCCATAACCCCACCCCCTCTCCCAACCCCCTCCCCCCATCAACCCTCAGTTTGTTTTGTGAGATTAAGAGTCACTTATGGTTTGTCTCCCTCCCAATCCCATCTTGTTTCATTTACTCTTCTCCTACCCCCTCAACCCCCCATGTTGCATCTCCTCTCCCTCATATCAGGGAGATCATATGATAGTTGTCTTTCTCCGATTGACTTATTTCGCTAAGCATGATACCCTCTAGTTCCATCCATGTCGTCGCAAAATGGCAAGATTTCATTTCTTTTGATGGCTGCATAGTATTCCATTGTGTATATATACCACATCTTCTTTATCCATTCGTCTGTAGATGGACATCTAGGTTCTTTCCATAGTTTGGCTATTGTAGACATTGCTGCTATAAACATTCGGGTGCACGTGCCCCTTCGGATCACTATGTTTGTATCTTTAGGGTAAATACCCAGCAGTGCAATTGCTGGGTCATAGGGTAGTTCTATTTTCAACATTTTGAGGAACCTCCATGCTGTTTTCCAGAGTGGTTGCACCAGCTTGCATTCCCACCAACACTGTAGGAGGGTTCCCCTTTCTCCGCATCCTCGCCAGCATCTGTCATTTCCTGACTTGTTCATTTTAGCCATTCTGACTGGTGTGAGGTGCTATCTCATGGTGGTTTTGATTTGTATTTCCCTGATGCCGAGTGATATGGAGCACTTTTTCATGTGTCTGTTGGCCATCTGGATGTCTTCTTTGCAGAAATGTCTGTTCATGTCCTCTGCCCATTTCTTGATTGGATTATTTGTTCTTTGGGTGTTGAGTTTGCTAAGTTCTTTATAGATTTTGGACACTAGCCCTTTATCTGATATGTCATTTGCAAATATCTTCTCCCATTCTGTCAGTTGTCTTTTGGTTTTGTTAACTGTTTCCTTTGCTGTGCAAAAGCTTTTGATCTTGATAAAATCCCAATAGTTCATTTTTGCCCTTGCTTCCCTTGCCTTTGGGGATATTCCTAGGAAGATGTTGCTGCGGCTGAGGTAGAAGAGGTTGCTGCCTAAACAATGCTTTTAAAACTTTCTCTTTGGGGGCGCCTGGGTGGCTCAGTGGGTTAAGCTGCTGCCTTCGGCTCAGGTCATGATCTCAGGGTCCTGGGATCGAGCCCTGCATCGGGCTCTCTGCTCGGCGGGGAGCCTGCTTCCTCCTCTCTCTCTGCCTGCCTCTCTGCCTGCTTGTGATCTCTATCAAATAAATAAATAAAATCTTTTAAAAAAAAAACTTTCTCTTTGAAGATAAAGTATCTGCGGGTTTTAGGGAGGGAGAAATCAGAATGTTATGTAATGTATCTTCCAATCTCTGTGTCCGGAAGAGTTCAAGGACCAGGAAGTGACAGGAGAAGGAGCACCCAGGTCCTGACCCTCCCTTCCTGCCCTGGACCACTCCTGTGGGCCACCTGCTGACTCCATACCCTGCCCCCCACGTCTGTGGCATGCCCCACCTTCTCTGAGCTCCTGACTGTGAACATGCCTTGAGGGTGCACGCAGGACTCCTGTGCTCAGCAGTCCTGCCTTCTCCATGCAGATCTGGTCCTTCCCTTTCAGGGATGTTCCCAATGGCCAGCCTCACTACACAGAGCTGTCAGTTGTCCTGCGACAGTTGAATGTATCCAGGTGGTTCTTGGCAAATGGTCCACATTCAACAAGAGTTAGGTTTCCTTTCTTGCCCCTCCATCACTGCCCACACTCAGTCATGACCAAAATCCTATATGATCTAGCCCCCAAGAGGCCCCCCAAACCATCCCACTCTCTCCACTAGCACCCCTACCCACAAACCCGGTGGTGGAAGAGGCCGGCCTGGCGCAGGCTATAAGACAGCCTGATGAATTTAAAAACAAGAATAAAACAAGCTTAAAGTCACCGGCAGTTCTCGATGTCAGTGATAAAACACTCCTCTCCCCACAAAACCTTTCATTAGTTTGTGTTCTAAAAAAATCGAGGCAGTCACTTTTGATTTTAACAATGTATCTGCAGGCTTCAAAATAGCAATTTTATTACATATGTTTTTATAGCCATCGTATTTTCTATGGAACTTCGTTTGGAAACTTCCAGTTATGGGGTTGGTCTTTGACCAGCTAGACGTGGTTGGTCACATGGGTCCATTTCCAGAGAAGGCTTGTAACAATTTAAAACCATCTGAGCTGGCTGGCTGTTTGTTTCTCAAATGTTGTTTCAATCCGTACTCCTGAGTTTCAATGATAGGTTCAAAGCACATGATGATAGCCCAGTGATGTTAGGCCAGAGGAAACAGAACTTGAGCTATTTCATTTCTGTCATTTGTGTCCTTAATGTGGTCCCTGGGAATGTTTATCTGTTCGTAAAATTTAAAACAATGAAGAAAGAGTATAAAGTATGAGATTTAACATTTTTGCTTGATAAGGGCAAACTTTAGTTCATAAAATATTTTATTGCATTTAAAAAATGTATTTAAAATGGACAGATGTTATTTTTAAATTGTTAATCGCTTGAAAACTAATGACAAGATCAAGAAAAGAATGAGTATCACTAATTATGACACGATTATTGCTAAAAACTGCTTTTTCATACAGAGGAAGTAGGATGTTCAAACCTGCCCCATGCTGGACATCAAACACTGGAGTCCACCTCAGAACTGACCCTCCCTGTGTTTCCTCTCAGCTAACAGCAGTGACCTCCTCGCCGACCCTCGTGCTTCCCCTCACTCACCTTGAATGCTTTCTTCATGTCACTCCTAGTATAATAATATTCCCAAAAATCTAATTTTGTTTCCTCTATGCAAGTTCTGTCCTCTTTCTTTTGAGGGCCCTCAAAATGTGGCCTCATCCCTGAAAAAAGAGTAGAAACGATTAATCTTCCACAGGGTTGAGGGAGGTGGTTGGGCTACCGATGTGGAGAGGGGCGTGGGAGCTCGCTCCTGGCTAGTGTGGGCACTGACAGGGCAGGGAGGCCCTGCTAGGGGCCCTATGCCTGGCCAGCCTTGCATTTAAGGGGAAAAAAGGTGGGGGTTCAGGTGTGAGACAGCCTGAGGTGAAATCTCAGCTCCAGATTAACCAACCAGCAGGACTCTGGAAACTTCACCCCTTCTCCCTATTTCATATCTGCTCTTAGGGGTGCCGCCATAATAGACACCAAACATGTGTGGTGCTAGAACACACGCTCCTTACCAATAGTTGTGAGGAGTCACTGCTCCCTGGGCAAGGATGGGATGTAAAGTTCCTAAGACCCCCGTCCTTCCTTGAGGAGCCTGAGTGTGGACGGGCCAGGTCTTGGTAGCATGGGGAACTGAAAGGGTGAGACAGCCCAGCGGGTGGGCAGCGGAGAAGGGTTGGATTTCTGTTGGTGCCACGTACTGATCTGTTGGCAGGCAAGGGACTTGTCCTCTCCGGGCGTCTGATGTCTTTCCTCTGTGGGAAAATAATCGGTCCAAACGTAACATCCACTTCTGCCGGACCAGGTGTAACGTCCAGAAGCCCCAGTCACACGCCCTTTGTTCGGGCTGCACAGTGGTGTTCACCATTCTCCGTCACACCAGACACTCCGCCCTCCTGACCTTGCCATAGCAAAGCCCTTCTGTCCTTGTGCTCTGTTATTTTTAGCATCCTTTGGGTACGTGTCAATGTCCCGCTGGGCTGAGTGAGCCACCCAGGAAGGGAAGTTCCTTATTTACTGGTATACCAGCTGGTGTAGCCCAGAACCCGTTGGGTGGTGGGTGCATTTGGTGAATGGTGGACTCAGTGGTGCGTCAGAATAGAATATTTCAGAGTACTATGAAGGCAGCTTCACACGAAAATCACTTCAGTCAATATTTAAGCTTGTTGTGTTTACCTCCTAAAGTGACTGTCTTTGAGACTTCAAAGGACTCTTCCCACTGTGCTGTGCCACCCTGAGAGTAAACTTCCAGGGTAAGCTAAACATTAACTCCACTTCCTGATGCTCACAGCTCTTCTAGCAGTTCTTTTGGGAGGGCACGACATCCATTTCCATGCTTGCCTCCATGCCTGCCTCCCTGGGCTTGAATTTTACCTTCTTGTCCAGGGTCAGTCTCCCCTGGCCACTGTGTTTCCCAGCGCTATAGGTAGAATTGGTCCTCACACAGGGGCTAGGGGCCCCCCCGGGTGAGCAACACTGCACTGTGGCTAACCTGACTCAGCATGAGTCCCTCCTAAGGGCCACTGCCTATACATCTGGCCATAAGCTTGGGTGCCTTGGATATTTGAAATAAATGGAAAGCCCAAAGTCTTGTAAGGAGAATCTGGAGACATATTTGCTTGGCTATTCTAATGTCATTGTCTAGGACCAGAAAGGGCCTTGGTGCTGGGCCCCTAATAAATGATAATTAGTGCAGGAGGCAGTTAGGACAAAGAAAGCCTCCATCAGCAACAGTCCTGGTGAACAGGACATGAGACACTCAAGAGTAAGCTTTGAGTGCACTGGCAGAGCCTCACTGAGGGGCACCTGGTCTGCCCCGGCGCACTGAGCCCACACTGTGTGCTACACAATGATCTGGAGGGAGGCACTGGAATAAGACCACAGGTGCCTTTGGGCATGTCGTTGATAAGACAGGCTCTGCTCAGAGATGCCTGGGTGGCTCAGTTGGTTAAGTGTCTGCCTTCAGCTCAAGTCATGATCCCCGGGTCCTGGGATCAAGTCCCACATTGACACCTTGCTGAGCGGGAAGTCAGCGTCTCCCTCTGCCTGCTGCTCCTCCTGCTTGTGCTCTCTCTGACAAATAAATAAATAAAATCTTAAAAAAAAAAAAAAAAGAGAGACATGCTCTGCTCAGTAGTCCAGCCTGAGCCCCATATACAACACTCAACAGGGGGCAAGTAACCTGAAGGCCAGGCCCCCAGAGCTGGTCCAGACACCTTGCACCCAGCTGTGTCATGTCACAAGTGAGGAAACTGAGCAGAGGGGTCCTGCAAACACAGCAGAACCCAGGTCAGACAGAGGCCTGTGTGGCCTGACACCAGCACACACCCCAGCGATACCCGGATGGCAGCGCTGAGAGCAGCTGAGCTTACAGACCATGGACGAATATCAGAAGGGCTTCTACATGCGTCTGCCAAGGGATATAGGCATCTGGAAAGGATTGCGGTCTGGGCTGGAAACCGTTTTGAGAACGACATTTTCCTGTAACAGCTGCCTTTCTAAATAGGCACATCATGGTGATTCTGAGTCTGATTTCAAGGTCCAAAATTTGTTTAAATTCACACTGACTTGGGAAGAAGGGAAAAAAAAAATACATCGGGGCAAACAGTGTAGGTCTGTCCAGCCTGTCCCCAGGCGGGGTCAGACACTAGGCAGAGCGGATGCCCCAGGCCTCTGGGGAAGGGGACAGGACTTTGGTGGCACTCCTGAAGGGGGTGCTTTCATCAGCCCAGCCCCCAACCAAATCACCCGGCATTTATAGGCAAACATAGGGTTGAGTCTTCCCTCCCTCCTTCACTGAAGGGCTTGCTCCGGTTTGCTTTCCCTTTCCAAGCAGAAGCAGAGGGAGAGCAACTCTATAACCAAAGAAGCTTCCATCCCTAAGGGATGGACGTTACCAGAAAGAAAGCCCTACTGAGGAAAGACCACACATTCATGGGAGGTTTAGAAGACAATGCTGAGTGAGAGTTCTCACTTTGCCCAATAGATTACCTCTCATTCTGGATAGTCCCCCAGGATGGGCAACTGGGAATCACTTCTCCCTGGTCCCTCTCTTTGTTTATGTCCAGGTCCCCTCCCTCAATAAGAAAGAACATTCTCAGAGCTGCCCCTCTCCCCACAGATCAGGGCCAGCTAGTGCCCCTTCCCACCGAGTGGTAGGCGAGGATGAATTCAGAAGGACTCCTCTACAGAAAGGAAAGCAAGGCTTGTGCGCTCACTGTCAGCTCTCCCTTTGTACCCTGTGCACATGGTTTCAGTCTCTCATCTCTGTATTACCAAAGAGCAGCCACAGGGAGGGGAGAAGCACACTCTGCCACAGCGTCCCCCAGGGAAGAGCTGTTTCCTCACCCGCAGCCTCGGCAAGAAAGGGTGGCTTCCCCCAAGGCCCACCGTATGGAGGCCTCTCCTTCACTCTGATCTGGAACAGGCTTATCTCGAGCGCTCTGATTTTCTTGTCCAGATGTGGAGGTTGTCATCCCCTTCCCCACCTCACACGTGCAGGCCCACACCTGCACGCACACTGATGGTAGGTATGACTGCTCCTTTTCCGATTCTGCAGTCCTGTGTTCATTTTGAATGTATGTCTGGGTCCCAGACGTGGGCTGCTAAGATCTGCTGAAGAAAATATAACACTCCGTGCCATTTGCGGTAGTGAACACCACCTCGGGCTCCGTGTCGCTACGTCCCTATTTCAGGAGGTCTTTATCTTCTCCCTACACTTTCTGCATCTCCTGAGAGGGGAGTGCAAACACCGCTTTGGCCTCAGTTGATGCATTTCTAGATTATCCAGGCATCTTTATGGATGTTGGCCCTCAGGGGAGCCAGGTACAGGCGAGGATCATTCACCCTCTCTGCCAGTTCTCCGATGGCTGAGCTCTGCTCGTGTATATTGTCCTCACAGCTCTGACTGTGGCCTCCAGCTACCCCAACACACTGTCGAGGAATCCAATGGAGCTGTGATAAAATGTGATGCCTTTTCCCATGGATTGTGTCCAAGTGGCACTTCTAAATTGTGTAATAATCCCCATGTCAGGCCCCAGAACCTGCCATTGTAGCCCAATGTCTAGGTGGTAGACTTGAATTAGAGAAGTCATTGAAGTCACCCCATACCCTACACTACATATTTTTTTCTTTCTAATTGTCCATAGCGGTGATAGTCTTTTCTACCAAATTAACTGAAATAAAATATGAAACTAGGTGTCCTTGGGGCCTTCCAGCCAACCAACATTTGCTATGGAGATTGCCTGAAAGCATTTCCCACCAGCAATGGGGCATTCCTGTCTCTTTTTCTCACCCATGCCTCCATTCTCTCCCCACTGGTTTAGGTAAAGAGATCCTTAATCGCCTCACAAAACTGGGAATCTTTATTCTTATCCTCTCTCAGGTACAAGGTTAAAAACTAAGCACATATTTTCTTAACAAGTCTACCCTGACCAAGACTAAAAGAAAAGTCAGCAGTCATACATGCCCTCCAGGCCCGTATGTTTTCCCATCCTGCCTGCAGCTCTGCCCAGGTCCTTCAACCCTGTGGGCTTCTCCAACACATGGCTACATCCAGTCTTTCCTGGCATGTGCTCTCAGATTTCCCTACCTGGAGACCATCACCTGTGCCAGTACCTTTCATGGGCTTCCAGGCTGAGGTCTTCATGGTCTTCCCATTCCCTCTACCATATTTCTTACGGATCACCCTTCCTTCTACAGTGTCAACTCAACATTATCTTTCCAAAGTCTTCATTAGAACACACCGTTGTTTAGGGTCCCACACTCAGTCACCTTTGAGAAGTCTGTCATGTGAATTCCCAGAGTCAAGTATAATAACCCTACCTTTATGTCCAAACCAGGCACTCTCAGTATAACTCCATTCTAGGAAAGAGGTCATAGCCTTCTTTACCAAGTTCCCTCCCACTAAAAGTCATTGCTCTTGATGGAGAAATTTGGTAATGCTAGAAAATTGCTCAGCTCCATTAGTCTCTAAGCAATATTGAGAAATGGCCATTCAACAGCCCAGATAACACCACCACAATTATCTCTGCTTAATGCCTTGAAGATCACAGGCAGCAGAGAGAAAACATCACTATTGGACCGTTGCAAATACACAGAGACCCCAGATGATGAATTATCTTTTTCCCATCAGACCACAGCTTTGCAGGCAGACATGAGATATGTTTTGTCTGTGGTTTCCATTCCTATTTCCCCCATCACAAACCCCAGAGTATGTGTACTTGTCTGCCTCCCCCTAGGGTTGGGCAATCTACTTCTTCCAATTTTTTCCTTGGTAAAATTAGATGCAGAGAGTTTGGTCTTCCAGATCTTCTATACAAAATACTCTCTATAGTGAGGGATCCTTTCCCTTGACCAGGAAAGCTTCTTTGATCTACTTTGGGACTTTCTTTGCTATTTCTGTGTTGTTGTTGTTATTGTTGTTTAGTCCTCTGTTTTTCTATGAAGGGCTGATGGAGGGAGGAAAACCTCATCCTGCTCATAAGTACAGATTTAAATCTGAGCTCTGCCACTTACTAGGTCAATGACTTTGAGAAAACCAATCAACTTCTCTGGTTGTCAGTTTACCATCTATAATATGTAGTTAACACTCACCTCACAGGGGGTTCTGAGAATTAAACAAAATAGGTGACAGAAACATTCTGCTTTTGCCACCCCTCCTTGCAAATTAGGTCACATTGCCATTGATGCCACAAATTTTGAGAGCTCTGTGGTGCCTCCAGTTCTTACAGGACCTCAGTTCCCCTAAGGTTCTCCCCTTGAGTGTCTTTGGAGTGAGCCCAGGGCAGCTCATCTCTGCTCAGCAGACCTTGCCTCCAGCCTCTTTGAAGTCGTGTGTTCTCACCTCCCCCAGGAGTCCAGGGGTCAGACCTTGCCCTCCCTCTACTTCTTCATTCCTAGTATTCTCTACAGCAACTTGGCAAAGGTTTTTTGGTGAGTTTGACAAAATTGGGCTCAAAGTTCGTGAGTAGAAGGAAGTTAATAGGCAAGGAGTGACTCAGTAAGTGCCCTTCTTAGTACCCACCTCTCCAGGCTCACTGTCCATAGGTCCTGCCCAACATTCACTGTGTCCACCCATCCAGCTTGCCTCCCTGTACCAGGGATCATATTCATCGTGAAGTCTTAGATTATCCCAAGTGCTACCTACAAAGGCACTCTTAAAGTTCATATTTGCCTTCTTAGGCCATTGCTTGTTTACAGGGTTCCTTCTACATGATGTGAACTTCAGGCCACCATGCCCTTCCTACTGTCTCTTGAATTGAGTGTCTACATCTTGTCCACATCTAGCAAAATATGAAAAGTACTTCCTGGTTTAAAGTGGCGTTTTTCCCCCAAATCCTGTCTGTTCCATACTCATTAAAGGAAAACAAAATGAACAATAAGAATCAAAGAAAGATAAACAAAAAGAAAGCCGTTGGCAACTCAGTCAAGGCATCCTGCTTCATATATATGGAAGTAAACAACGTTAGGAAAATACAATCAATCCTTAATTGCACAGGGGATGATTGCCTATTTAAAAATAGTAATACACTATGTATTTATAGAAAAATGCAAATTTCCATCCATCTGAGGAAACTTCTGGAATTCCACAAAAGGCACCATCTTGCATGTCTTCTGCTCCATCAGCATGTCATGGGAACAAGGCAGGAACAGGGAAAAGGAGAAATGTTAAACATTTATCAATAAAACATAATGTTTCATCTCTGTGAGGTAGAACTGCTGATTCCTGAACCCAGCCCAGACTGAGTCAGTCACCTATCCAGTGAGCAAGGTCCAGGAAGTATGGAAGGCAGAACAGAAAGGCTGCAGTTAGAAAAAATAAAACCATCAATTTACTTATCTTATAATCTTTTCAACAAAGACAACAAAATTAAGTCTTTTGGCAGAAAAAGAGTGAATGATGAGGCAGGAAGTCATGAGGCAAGGGTATGACAAGCCATCCCCTTACTCACCAGACCATCTGCAGGCCTGTTGTAGGGTGAGGAGGCTAGGCCACGGAGTGCCAAACAAACTCATGCTGTGGAGATTTCATTTTTCACATTTTTTTCAGTTTTTTTATTATTTTTTTTATTATGTTATGTTAGTCACCATACAGTATGTCATTAGTTTTTGATGTACTGTTCCATGATTCATTGTTTGCATATAACACCCAGTGCTCCATGCAATATGTGCCCTCCTTAATACCCATCACTGGGCCAACTCATCCCCCCCAACTCCTTCCCTCTAAAACCCTTAGTTTGTTTCTTGGAGTCCACAGTCTTTCAAGGTTCATCTCCCCCTCTGATTCCACCCCCTTTCACTTTTCCTTTCTTTTTCTTAATGTCTTCCATGCTATTCCTTATGTTCCACAAGTAAGTGAAACCATATGATAATTGACTTTCTTTGCTTGACTTATTTTACTCAGCATAATCTCCTCCAGTCCCAACCATGTTGATGCAAAAGTTGGGTATTCATCATTTCTGATGGTTGAGTAATATTCCATTGTGTATATGGACAACAGCTTCTTTATCCATTCATCTGTTGAAGGGCATCTTGGCTCTTTCCACAGTTTAGCTATTGTGGACATTGCTGCTAGGAACATTGGGGTACATGTGCCCCTTCTTTTCAGTACATCTCTATCACTGGGGTAAACTTAAACACTAACAATGAAACTGGAGAAAGGGAAATTAAAGAATCTATTCCATTTACAATAGCACCCAAAACCATAAGACACCTTGGAATAAACCTAAACAAAGAGGTAAAGGATCTATACTCACGGAACTACAGAACACTCATGAAAGAAATTGAAGAAGACACAGAAAGATGGAAAAACTTTCCATGCTCACGGATCAGAAGAATAAACATTGTTAAAATGTCTTTGCTGCCCAGAGTAATCTATACTTTCAACGCCATCCCAATCAAAATACCATCGGCGTTTTTCAAAGTGCTGGAACAAACAATCCTAAAATTTGTATGGAATCATTTTTCACATTTTAAAATAAAAGTCTTAGCTGAACAACAGAAAACAATAACAGATTTTTTTTTTTTTTTTTTGACAGAGAGATCACAAGCAGGCAGAGAGGCAGGCAGAGAGAGAGGAGGAAGCAGGCTCCCCGAGAGAGCAGAGAGCCCGATGCGGGGCTCGATCCCAGGACTCCGAGATCATGACCTGAGCCGAAGGCAGCGGCTTAACCCACTGAGCCCCCCAGGCGCCCCAGATTGTTTTAATTGAGTCTAACCTTTTGCCATTTTTTCATCTTCAACTTGTAACATTTTTTTCTGCTTAAATTGTTGTGCTTTTTGTTTTCTTTACACTTGAAAATGGCATCTGGAGCACAATCATTATATTCTAAATAATTAATGCAGACTTAATATCAAATTAGATTTTAATCATTCTTTGACAGGATTTACTTTATCTCCAATACCAATAATCTTTTCCCCTTGTTGTCTGATTGAGATTGGATACAAATAGGTACTTGATGTACTATTGCTAAAGAATGAGAAAAGACCAGAAAATACCCCAAGAACTCGGGAGCTCCTCCCAATCCTAATTCACATCAGTCTGGTAAGCAGCACTGTCGCCTTCATCCATATTCTTTCCCTTTCCCTTAAGCACCCTTGAACTTCACCCACATTGCTCTGGTTCCCTGAAAATGTGTGTGTTGGCAGGGAATGATCTCAGGCACATGCAAGTCAGACTGATGTGAGAAGACCTCTAAGGAGATAGTGCTTCACAGGGAACTTCTATCAGGACACAGGGTTTATGGAGTGAATGGGAAAAATGTCCTCAGATGAATGAAATGTGTTGAGAGGACCACCACTAAAAAGGAAGTGAGGCATGAAGTCTGTGTGAAATAATTGACTTTAACCACCCACACAAGAGATTGTCCTAAAAGAAAGTTCTAAATGCCATGATGAAAATAGACATTGGTTTCCATGCAATCTCCCCAAGGAAAGAAACATGACTGTAAAAATGGATGCGTACTTTACAAGTCATGTTTTAAAAATGCTTTATAGCTATTATCTCATTGGATCCTTGCAACACCCTGAAACAAAGGCAGACATCTTTACTTTTTTACACAGAAGGCAGGAGTAAAAGGAAAATCTTGAGTTTCTCCTACATCCTTCCAAGCCATGGATTATAAAATGAAAGTTTTGATAATGACTTCAACTAGGCTGTTGTGAAGGAAGTAAAGTAATTTTTAAAATGTCCAAAACTTAATGGGACACACACACACAACATACACAGGGTAGCTATTATTATAATAGATTTGAGAAAACTGGAGTCTAGAGGGAAAATTACCTTGGTCTAGAATATACTGAAAATAAGTTCCTGATGCAAGTAATGTCTTTATTAAGGCTCAAGTCCAAAACCTCCAAGATGTCAGTTTCAACTATCAAAAAAATATTATGAAGAGGTAGCAAATTTACATATGCTTTAGTACTCCATCCCAAAGATGGTAAAAATATGATAAGGTGTAGATGTAGGTACAAAGTTTTTCATTATGGGACTATTTGTTACAATAGTGTAAAAAAAGATTAGAACAAACACATATGGCGTCCTTAAGGAACTGGTAAAATCAACTTTGGTTCAGTTATGCAAAAGATTAATCTGAAGCAATAAAAAGAAATAAGGATGGCTCTACATATTCCTTTGTGTAGATATAGTCTGAAGTGAACAGAGCAAGATGGGCAAGAAAGTATGTATATTGTGCTACCATTTACTTATGAACAAAAAGAATACACATATATGTAGATACATTCCGTATTAAATAAGTATAAGAGATTTCAACTTTCAAAAAGATGGAGTAGATGTACTTTTTTCTTATTCTTCTCACAAAGTACAACTAAAATGCTCAACAGTACATATACAGCAAACATCAGATGGACTATAAAACAGAAAGAAGACCACTGAAGAAACTTGGGAACCAAGGGCCACATTGTGGTTAGTTCTATGGGTTTTCTTTTTCCTCATATTTTCCAAACATGGAGCTGAAGAAGCCAGCTACCTAGAAGTACCAATGATCACAGACAAAACAAAACAAAACAAAAAACCCACCAAAAAAAAGCCACTCTCCTAAGCCAGATGGCTATGAAAGCAGCAGCCCAGCAACACAGATTATTTACTCTACTCCAATCAAATAGTCCACATAAAAAAACTGATCCCACCTACTCCCATACCAGCAAAAGCTGAGTGAGGATCCTAGGCCTCACCACTCTTGCAGGAGGCACCCCAACACTCTTGTTGATGTTATGTTAGAGAAGACCAAGTGGGGAACCAGGACTTTCATCTCAACCAAATTATAGAGCCTCTCTCTTTACACCGTGTCATGGAGACCATATGTGGAGCCTGGACTTCCATTTCTACCATGAAGTAATGAAGCACCATCCCTTCCCCACTGGGGTGGTGACAGAGGAGGTGACAGAAGAAAGTCTGGACTCTCACCACCACTCAGTAGTAATGAGGTCACACCATCTGTGATATCAGTGGATCCGTGTGGAGAGAAGTAACAAGGTATATCTATCACCTCCAGACAGAGAGTACCAGTGGAGGCTTGGTGGGGAGATAGAACTCCCGTCTCTGCGCAGTAGTAATGAGAAGCTCCTCCCATCTTGGGTACCAGTAGACGCCAAGCAGGAAAACTGGATTCCTAAATCCATCTGGCCATTATGACATAACAAATCTCCCTTTCCTTGCTGGAGCACTATCAGAAAAAGCCAGCTGAAACAGATGGTTTAGATAAGATGCAAAATCTCCAAACATAATATGCAAACTGACAAGAATTCAATAAAAAAATCACTCATCATACTGAAAACCAGAAAGATCTTAAACTGAATGTAAAAATAATCAATAGATGCCAAAACTGAGATGACAGAAATGCAGAGTTATCTAAAAAAGATTTTTAAATCAGTCATCACAGAAATGCATAACAGAAATGCTTTAACCAATTATGAATATGCTTAAAACAAATGAAAAAAGAGAAAGTTTAGCAAAGAAACAGAAGACATAAAGAAAAACCAAACAGAATGGATATTTTTTAACTAAAAAATACAATAACCAAAATTAAAAACAAGCAAACAAACTCGGTGGTGTGGGCTCAACAGCAGAATGGAAAATCAGAGGCAAGAATCAGTGAATGGGCAAATAGAAATTATCCAATCTTTACAACAGAAATAACACAGACTGCAAAAGATTAATAGAGCCTCAGGGCCTATAACAAAAAAAAAAAAAATCTAACATTTGTGTTGTTGGAGTCCTAGAAGGAGAGGAGGAAAAGGGTAGGGCTACAAAAGTACAAGAATCAGAGCAAACCCCAAACAAGAGAAGCCCTCAGAATACACACTGACACACATCATAGTTAAACTTTTATAAAATAAAGACAAAGAAAATATCATGAAAAAAGCAGATGTATACTTACTTATAGGGAAAGGCAATTCAGGCAACAATGTATTTCTTATCAAAAACCATGGAGGTCAGGGGTGCCTGGGTGGCTCAGAGGGTTAAAGCCTCTGCCTTCAGCTCAGGTCATGATCCCAGGGTCCTGGGATGGAGCCCCACATCGGGCTCTCTCCTTGGTGGGGAGCCTGCTTCCTCCTCTCTCTCTCTCTCTGCCTGCCTCTCTGCCTACTTGTGATCTCTCTCTGTTGAATAAATAAATAAAGTCTTAAAAAAAAAAAAAAAGTGGAGGTCAGAAGGAAGTGGAACATTTTTTAAATGCTGCAAAAAGAACTGGCAACCCAGAATCCTACACCCAGTGAACATATCCTTCAGGAATAAGGTGAGAGAAAATTATTCTCAGACAGAGAAAAACTAAGGTGTTATCACCAACAGACCTAACTTAAAAGAATGGCTAAAGGAAGGTCTCAGAAGAGAAAGGCTGAAGAAACCTCTGAACATCAGGAAGGAAAAAATGAATGCATAAAAGAAATTATTGGTAAATTAAATAGTAGTACTCTGTGGTACCATAGTACCATAATATTCTATATACTCCTGGGTTTCCAAAATTATGATTGATGGTTGAAAAAGATTTTAACACTATCTGGTAATGGTTTTAAGTGTATCAATGGAGGAGAGTAGAAGAACATAAAGTAATTACATTTCATTATTGGTAAAATATGACAGCAGTAGACTGTGATTTATGCATTATGTAAATCAACCATTAAAACAGTTATATAAAGTTATGTACTCACAAACACTATAGACAGATCAAACTGAAATTCTAAAAAAAAAACCTCAAAGAACCCACAAGAAGGTAGGAAAAAAAGACACACACACACAAAGAAAATAAACAAAATAAAAAACAAAATTGCAGGTTTAATCTCTAACACATCAATAACTATATTGGGTGGTCTAAATGCACCATTTAAAAGATGGAGATTAGCAAAGAATATTGCTATAGATGGAAAGAGACAAATAATGATTAAAGGGTCAATCCAATATTAGGAATTAGTCAAGGAATATGACTTGACACGACATACAAAAAAAGTAATGTGAAAATGTTAGGAATAACTATATACATATGAATTTGAAAATATAGGTGAACTACACCAACTCCTTAGAAAGGACAAACTACTACAACTCATTAAATGTGAAATCAATCATTTTAATAGCTTTAAAACTATTAAGGAAGTTAGATTCATAATTAATACTCCCCCAAGAAGAAATCTCCACACTCAGAAGGTTTCTCTGGAGGATTCCATCAAATTTCTAAAGAGCTGACACGAATTCTATAAATTTGTTCCCAAAATGTTAGATGAAGGACATTTCCCAATTTATATTATGAAGCTGACATTATCTGGATACTACAAGTATGGATACTATAAGTCCCTGTAGGTGTGGAGATGAGCCAAGGATGTTGCATCTCACTGTCCTATTCAATATAATACTAGAAGTTCTGGCTAGTAGAATAAGGCAAGAAAAGAAAGTAAAAGGAATGCAGATTTTAACAGAATAAGCAAAATTTGCAGATAGCATGATTACCTAAATAAAATTTTTTTAAAAAAGAAAATTCCTAGAATTAATAAATGAGTTCATCAAGTTCATAGGATATGAGATAAACATGCAAAAATCAATTTTGTTTCTATATTCTACCAGTTAACATATGAAAACTGAAATTAAAAAATAAAATACCACTTACAATTGCTCAAAAAATACGTAGGAATAAATTCAATGAAATATGTATTCAGCTTATATGCTCAAAACCACAAAACTCTGGTGAAAGAAATTAAAGTTCTAAGTAAATGGAAAGCCATATAATGTTCCTGGATTGAAAGATTTGCATGGTAAAAATGTCAGTCTCCCTCAAATTGATATATAGTTTAAAAACCATTCTTATCAAAACCACAAGAATTTTACATATAAGAAAGCTTATGATAGAATTTATTTGAAAAGGCAAGGAAACTAGAAGAGCTGAAATAATTTTGAAAAAGAATAAAGTGTGGAGAGTCTGCCTACCCATCTACTCTTAAGACTTACATAACTGACAGTGATCAAGACTCTGGTATTATCAGAGAAACAGACACATACATCAATAGACCAGAAAAGGTAAGTCAGAAATATGTCACACAAATATGCCCAATTGAATGTCCCATTTCCATAGTGTAGTGGTTATCATGTTCGCCTCACAAATATGACCAACTGATTTTTGACAAAGGTACAAAAGCAATTCTATGGAGAAAAGATAGCCTTTTTAACAAACAGTTCGTTTTTACCTAAAATGTAAAGGTAAAAAATAAACCTTCATGTAAACCTCATGCATTATACAAAAATTAACTCAACGGGGATCATAGACTTCAATTTAAAATGTACAACTATAAAATTTTCCCCCCAAAATTTGAAAGATTCAAAATCTAGCCCTCAGCAAAGATTTGACACCAAAAGCACAATTCCTGAGAGGAATAATTAATAAATTGGACCTTATAAAAATTTAAAAATGTTTGCTCTGTGAAAGACCCTGTTTAGAATATCAAAAGACAAGCTCTCAAATGGATAACATATTTGAAAATCACATATCTGAAAAAGGACTGATATCTGGACTCTCAAAACTCAACATCAAAAAAACAATCTAATTAGAAGATGAGCAAAAACCACGAACATTTCACTAAAGAGAATAAAACAGATGGAAAATAAGCACATGAAAATATATTCAACATCATTAGCCATTAAAATATGCAAATTAAAATTGCAATGAGCTATCACCACACTCCTATCAGATTAGCTGAAATAAAAAATAATGACAACACCATATGTCAGTGAGAATGCAGAGAAATTGGACTACTCATACATTGCTTATGGAGTAAAAAATTATACAGTTCTGGAAAACAGGTTGTTAGTTTCTTATAAAAACTAAACATGTAATGTCATACAACATGGAAATCATGTTCTTGGGCATTTACCTCAGAGAAATAGAAAGTTATGTGCATTCAAACTTGTATATAGATTTTCATTGCAATGTAACAGCCAAAAAAACCTGGAAATACCCAGATGCCCTTCAGTAAGCGAATGGCTGAACAAATAGTGGTACATCCATACCATGGAGTACTACTCAGCAATGAAAAAGAAAAAAAAAAACACACAGAAAACTGTCATCGATACATAAAACGATTTGGGTGAATCTCAAAGTTGTTAAATGCTGAACTAAAGAAGTCAATCCCAAAATGTTATATGCAGCTGACTTCCATTTATATAATACTCTTGAAATGACAAAATTATAGGAATGGAAAGAAGATTAGGAGATTCCTATATTGGGAATATAGGCAAAATATAGACAAAATTACAGAGATGGAAAGGAGATAGGTGATTCCTGTATTAGGACTAGAGGAGGCCTGGGACCAAGAGAATATATTGACCCAGTCGATGTCAGTATCTAGTTTGTGATACTGTAGAATGTTTTATGCATTTTACCTGCTATATTATATTTTACATTATAGTATAACATTGTGTGTGTTGGACTGTATTGGATCCTGGCTTTACTTTATGAGATGTTACCTTTGGAAACACCTGAAGAAAGAGGGTCTGGGATTTCTTATAACCACATGAGAATCTACAACTATCTGAAACAGAAAGGTTAATATTCACAGCAGCAGAAGAACGAAACAATGCAAATATCCAATGGTGGATGAATGGATAAACATAACGGGCCACACTCATACAACGAAATATTATTTGGTGTGAAAAGGGACTGAAATCCTCATGCCTGCAATCACATGCCTGGAACTTGAAGAAAATACAAAAAGTAAAACAACTCTCACACAAAAAGACCAATAGTGCAAGATCCCATTTCCATAAGAGCATCAGATAGTCAAATTCATAGAGATCAGAAGGAGAACAGTGGTTACCAGATATGGGGGAGGGTGCAATGTGGAATTTAGGCTTAACGGGTATAGTTTCAGGGCAGGATGGTGAAGTAGTGTTGGAGATGGATCGTGGTGACGGTTCCAAAACAGTGTAAAAACGGTGAAAATGATCAATCTTCTGCTGTATTTATTTTACCAATAAAAGAGAAGAACCTCAAACAGAGCAAAACAGCAACAACAACAAAGTTACATTTCAGGGAAGAAAAGAACACGACAGAAGAAACAAGGATAAACCTGGACTGCTCACAGTATGCTTTCTTTTGTGGGTTCAACCTTGTAAATAATTATATCATTATAATACAATTAAATTTAAAATATGAAACCCTTTGAAAACAAAAGCTGGTTGAAAGAAATAATACACCTAATTCTGTTGACTTGTGGCACAAATACACGCATAAAAATTGGGAAAATAGAAATATTTTCAATGATTATATTGTTGGAGATAGTTTTGCTATTGTTATTGAGGCTGTTTTTTATGTCTTTAATTGTAAGATAAAGCACGTAAGTAGTTTTGTTGGAGTTGCGAGGAACTGAGAATTTTAGCATGACAGAAAGAAGATACAAATGTTAAGATTAATGAAGTTAAGGGGCACCTGGGTGGCTCAGTGGGTTAAGCATCTGACCCTTGACTTCAGCTCAGATCATTATCTCAGGGTCCTGGGATCTTGCTGTCTCAGGCGCCCCCTTCAGGAGGAAATATGCTTGAGAATCTCTCCCTTTCCCTCTTCCTCTGCCCCTCCCTCTGCACACACACTCTCTCTCTCAAATAAATAAATAAATCTTAAAATATTAATAAAGTTAAGTAAAAGGTGGATTGATACCACCTCCATGCAGTCCATAGCAGCAGCACAGGAGTACCCGGGGTAGAGAATCCCCTCCCTGCCTACGCAGCAGCAGTAGGTCGCTCTCTCTGCTGGAAATGGTGTCCTTGGGTGAAGGCAGGGTGGGGACTATCATCTCCTACTAACCTCCCCCTCCAAGGGCATAAGCAGAAACAGAGGTGTAAGCCCTGTCTTCTGTCTCCTATTCAGTGTAGCACCTAGCTGCACCAGCAAACCTAACATCTCCTATCCAGCAGAAGAATGTAACCCAGATTCACCCACAACAGTCCTGGCATCTCTTGGTCCTTTACCCAAAGGGTGACCTAGGCTCAGGGTCTTCCACCTCCCCACTGCAGTGGCAGAAAGCAGAACAAATTCTTTCCTCCCCTGGTTGTACCAGCAGAGATCCAGCAGAAGCCATCTGCAACAGGATAACCAGATAGCTGGTCCGAGGAATCTGTGTCTATCCTATAGACTTGGCCCTGCCAGCTCCCACCTAGAAGCACCGGGAGGCCCAGGACATACCTCCTATTCCTGTCAGCAATGCCATTAGGGACTGAATGGAATTGCCACCAGCCCTGAGCAGCCAGGCACAAAATGTCACATGTGTGATTCTGCTGATCAGACATAACCAGAGCAGGTAAATCCAGAGACCGAGCACAGATGGGTGCTTACCAGGGGTGGTTACCAGGGGTTGGGAGGTGGGGAGAAAATGGGGAGCAACTACTTAATGGAGGAAAGTTTTGCTTTTGGGTTCATGAACCTTATTTGGGACTAGACAGAATTGTGAATCTACTAAATACTACTGAGTTGTTTTTCTATGATGTGAATTTTATCTTGATAAAATACTTAACATTAAAAAACACACAGGCACAAACAAAAGAACCTCAAACAATCCAAGTTAAAGAGGGAAAATCATGGACAAACATTTTAACAAAGAGGATATATAGATGTCAAATAAACACATGAAGAGACGCTCAACATTATTAGTCATAAGGGAGATGCAAATTACAACCAAAATGATACATCACTGTACACCCATCAGAATGGCTAAAATGGAAACAGTGATGATACACACTGCTGATGACAACGAGCCTCATGCATCGCTGTGGGAACCTGAAAGGTTACAGCCACTCTGGAAGAGAGTCCAGCAGTTTCTTATAAAACTACACATGCACTTACCATACAGCCCAGTTATGGCACTCCTGGCCATCTGTCCCAGAGAGATGAAAACTTGTCCACACAAAAACCTACCTGCAATGGTTTATAGCAACTTTATTCATGGTAGCCCTTTGCAGAGGAGCTGCCTAGGAGGACTGCCTGGGCCAAATCAGTCTGCAAAGATAAATATTGATTTGTACTTTAAGAGTGGGCCTCCCCCAACTATCATCTCCCTCGTTGCCTCCTTCCCAATGGAGGCATCAACAGCCCTTCATTTGATCATGTCTTGCTCTCTGTCTGGTTTGCTTTTTCTTGACAGAGAAGACTCAAACTGTCCCACGCCTGCCTGTCCAACCTCTGTTTGTCTTGGAATAGGGTCCTCCTTATGCTTATCTCCATTTTCATATTTTTCCTAGTATTCATATACCTTACAATTTAATTTTAATGCCTACATGACAGATATTTATAATTGGAATACCCATGGTGGGAGGGAAAATAAAAACAGAAGAAAAGGAAAATACTGTCTTTCACATGTCAGCTCATAGCCTTCTCCTTGTGCTGGACTGTTACTTCACTAACGGTAAAGAGCCATCAGGCAAAGTCCCCTCTGCACTGTTACATGACTGGGACTGTGGCTGCTCTGACAAGTAGGAGGTGGTAGAAGTAACGTTGTGTGAAGTTCTGGAGATGGGGCTTATTTTGTCTCCCTCTTTTTGGAACATTGTTCTTGGAATCCAGCCACTGTACCATGAGACAGCCCAAGGAACCACTTGGGGAACTGAGGAACTGAGGAATTGAGCTGATGACTCCAGGCGAGCTCCTGGTCAAGCTGTCCCATTGCCCCAGCCAATGCTAGCCAGAAGAGAAGAACCACCAGGTCAACCCATTCAATGGTAAGAGATCATCAAATGGTCTTTTAAGCCACTGAGCTGATTTGCTACCCCATCATAGAAAACTGAAACACTCTTCCATAAAGCCTTCCTTGATCTTTACAACTGGCAGCAGGAATCCCGTCCTCCTGTGAGTCACCATTGTGCATTACTGTAATCACTCATGCATTTCCCATGTACTGCTGTGTTCCAGTTATCTGTTTATATGCCCTATTTCAGTCACAAAACAGGAGCTGTTCAGAGTGGGACCTGTGTCAGATTGGATCCCAGAGTTACTACAGGACAGTGAGAAAGAGTACAGGCTTTGGGACAAGCTGGGTCAGACTTGGATTCTACCATCTCCCAGCTATGGAACTTGGGCAAGTTTTTTCACTTCTCTGTACAGAAGTTTCTTCATCTGTGAAATAGTTACAGCAAGAATGAAAATGAATCGATACATATAAAGCACTTAGATCAGTTCCTGGCATATAATAAACACTTGGCATATATTAGTGTTATCATAATTTTCCCTGTCACCCCATTCAGCATCTGATATATTATATTGTAAGGACTCAATAAATCCTGAATGAATAAATAGTCCTTGGGAAGGTGGGTGCAGCAGGTTCAGGATGCCTGCAAGTTCTCTGACATCCTCCTTTGGAAAGGGAGATCTCTGTCCTTTCCCCTTGAATTCAGGCTAGACTGTGACTACTTTGACCAATGGGCTTTGGTGTAAGTGACACATCCCAGCTCCGGGAGCCCTAATCCACCATGTGAGAAATCCTTCTCCACTGATGGCGAGGGAGAGGGTCCCGGATAGACTCACCCTTCCTTCTGTCCTCTCCAAGGCACCACGCATGTGAGTAAAGACATCCGGGATACCTCAGACAATCTAGCAACCCACTGATGACTACCAAGTAAATCCTGTCCACCACATGAGGTATGCTCTGACCAAGTTCCAACTTGCAACATCATGAGATATTATAAAGTGGTGGTTATCTTAAGCCCAAGTTTTGAGGAAGCTTGTTCTGGAACAATGGGTCTTCTTGGGCTTATTGCTTCCTTCTTCAGCACTCTTGAGGAGCCTGGGCTGAGGAAGCCCCATCAGGGCAAAAAGCAGAGAGAATGCAGGTGCACTCATGTCTTTCTCCAGGGGTCACCACCAAGGTTTGATGAAGACCTCATCTTTCTGCAGCTCAGGGACTACTGATAAAAAACTAGTCCTTCAGTGAGTGTAGGGCCTGTGGTCAGTCCATCCACATGGCACAATAGAAACCCCTTGCCATGGGGTCCAGGCCACCTTCCCTCCAGGCAAGCCTATGGGGCACCCCCATCACAGCCATCATGACCTGTAGGACATGAGGCCAACAGTCCTCAGGCCTGGTCATGTCTGTAGCCCCTGATCTGCTCTGTCTACCTTCACTGGAGCTGGTCACCCCATAAATCAAGCTGCCTGTGCCATGGACTCTAAGAGACCCTCTGCCCAGACGTCATCTGTGTTCTCACTCTGTCACTATGCTGCCTGAAGGACTGGACTTGGGGAGGTGGGGGCAGAAGGGATGAGAACACTGGCTGAGAGAGATTTGCCCAGCACCCTTAAATCAATCACAGTTCCGTCCGAAGGCTGATTCTCTTGCTTCACTCAGACAGGCTTTCGGATCTTATTTTATAGAATTCTGTGGTCTGAAATACTCAATAAATCTCCACAAGCCTTTCAGAGTTCTGCTCTGTGTTTCATTCACACGTCCTGACAGTTCCTGTTCAAGTGAGGAGCGCTGTGCGGAGGCTGGCCGCAGCCTGGCCAGCCCCCGCCGCACTCCCCCCTCCAAGCTCTGGAGGATAAATCTGTCAGTAGCCTGGCAGAGTAGTGCCCCTTCCCCGGGCTTTGCAATGTGTGCACAGGGCTAAGGGGCTGGGAGTTTCAAAAGTCTGGGAATGTTTAATGACACAAGTGCTTTCAAAACGCCTGAGAAGAGGAGAATGTTCCAGGTTCTTCCCTTACATCTGAAGATAAACACTGGTTGCAGGGATGATGGTAAAGCCCATCTCCATTTTCTTAGCTCTTGTGCAAAGTCTGGTCTTAATACGAGCTGGCCCAAGACAAGACCTATCTTGAGACCTCATTAGACTGGCCCTGGGAGGCGGCAGCAAACAAGGCCCAGGATGCAAGTGTGGGGGGAGAAAGGGAGAGGCCACCACTGATGGAACTCCTGCTGTGGCTGCCCTCCCCGAAGACACACCAGCTCACTGGTTTTTCCTGCCTTGCCAGGGGCATCCTGAAGAATTCCTTGAGGCACGGCCAGTATCTGTTTTCTCCCGTGGACACAGGGCCAGAAGACCAGCAGATGCCATACCCCCGCACCAGTCTGTGTAGGAGTTGGGGGAACGGGCCCAGTGGAAGAGAGCTAGAGGCAAACAAATAGGCAAGAGGTGGGACGCACTCCCCACTGGGCTCCCTAGTACTTTAGAGCATCTGGAAATTGTCCTGAGACAAGCAGAGCATTACTTCCTGACTGCCTCTCCCCATGAGCAGGACAAGCCACACGGAACCCCTGCTGAGCTTTAAATAAAGCACGCTCTGACTCTCTCTTTGTGTTTCCTCCCAACCCCTGGCCTCAGCTAGGAATCATAAATACAGTCCCATGAAGGCCTAAGCTATGTCATCATCAAAATGACAAAATCATCTTAGATGATCTCAAATAATGTAAAATGATATTCAGAGATTCAGTCAATTTTTATCATATAAATCTATCCCTAAAGGCAGAACACCAGACACTGAGGCAGGTCATATGGAGATGTGCCGAAACCAAATCATTTGATCAGGCAGCTTTCTATTCGAAGTATGACCTGGCCCTGTCCTCCCTGCTTCACCCAAGCTCACACATATTCTCTATGTCCTCGTGTTCCTGGGAGCCAGATTCCTCCAGTTAAGCTCCATCATGGATTCTCCCATGAAGGTATCCACCTTACATCTGCTCCTGACCTTGTCCTTCCAGTGCCTGCTCTCTTTTCTCAGTTACAACATGATGCCCGAGCAGTCAGCCTGGGTTCTGGTTCCCAGCTGTGGGACCTGAGGCACCCTGGGTAATCTCTTTGTTCCTCGGGCTCCCCATTTGTAAAATGAGTCTGCTGATGACTTGCCCCCTAAGGTTTCTTGTGAAGGTAAAATGAGACCATGCTGGTAAAACCTATCAAATAATACCCGTGACTTAGGGAAACACTCAACTGATGTTGGCCATTGCTGACCTGAGTTCCAATGTACGTGTTGGATTATCTTGAAGACATGTTTTCATCTGGAGTCATGATTGTGGACTTAGAAAGTCCCAGATGGTCATCTGTGGAGGTTCCATCTTCTGGAGCAGCGTGTCCCCAACTGCATCCTGGGGAACGTCCCTGAAGTTTGGTACATCCGTCCTTTGTCATGTTGTACAACAAGAGGGCACGCATGCCCACAAGTCCATGTGGGAGACAGTGCATTCTATCTTCTTCCTGAGACAGTCTGTCGTCAAGACACCTGCTTCACTTGATTTAAGCTAGTATTTCTAACCTTTCGTTTTCTACAGGACATTCTCTGAGAAGCAAGTAGTACTATCCTATAGAACATCAGTTTGTGAAAGGCAGAGACTGAGTGATATAACGTGAGGACCTTTCTTTCATGTGACTACCCAACGTTCACTTGAATACTTTCAGGGCCATGAGACTCCCACTGAATAAGGCTGATGACACCACCCACAGAAGACTGTTCATGGTGAGTGGCCTCTCTGTTGCCTCATCCTCTTGGTGATCTTAAATCTTCACAAATATTCTCCACAGAAGATGCTCCCTCTCCCTTCTAGCTTGATGTGGCTTTCCAGAGCCCTCACATCCTGACCAAAACCGGATTATAAATAGACTTTCATCATCTTGTCCATGGATGTCCAGTTGAGGGGTGGGGGTGTTACCTGGTTGGCCCAATTTGTTGGTTTGTCACTCAGAACTCATTGGACATGACTTTTAGTCTCCTTTACCATTCTGGTCACTCTCCTCAAAATGCATCCCAATTTATCTGTGTGCTCCTCAAGTGTCTTTCTCTGTCCTGAACACCATAATTGTTATCCAATGTTAAGGTCATAGTTGCATTTATAAGAGCAGTGTCTATATCACATACTATGGCCAAACCAAGCTCTCCACAGCTTCGTAAAACCCCAAGTCACAGGGAAAGCTGCAAGCTGGCTCTTCTCCCATTCTGCATTTTCTGTGGATGGGCACATCCCAAGATTTGGGTTAAGTTCCACTTTCTTCTCCAGTGTATAGTATAACTGGCTGACCAAATCAGAAAAATAAATACAAAGAAGAATTGCATAAATGTGTTCCCATTTACAGAAAAATAGAGATATAAATGTAATGTAAATGTACACATACATGCATATGCGTTTACATCTCTGTACTTGTGGGTACATAAAAATTTCTGGAAGGATACACAAGAAACTATTAATAATCGCTGCCTCAGGCAAGCATGATTAGAGGATCTGGAATGAGATATTAAATACCTTTAATATTGTTTAGATATTACCACGTACGTCTATTTCTTCTTCGGTTAAAAAAAAAAAGTACTAACTAGGTAGAAATAATCCCTTTTGTTGGAGTCAACCCTTAATCTTGCCTATAAACTGCTTCCTTCCCATAAACAAACTTGAGGAGCTTGGCTTCTCCACTTTCATCCAACCTCCTTTTCCTATTTAAAATTAAGGACAAAAGAGAGAGCCACAGGCCCCCTCCATCAGGCCCTCCCTCAACAGCAATGTCCTGCAGGACTCGCATTAGGATATCCTACTAGTTACCCTTCCCCTGAAAGCACTTTCAGACAGACTATATTTCTGTGTCTTTCTCTTGATAAAGACTCTTCTTCTCTTCAAGAAGAAGAGTTGCCAGGGTGCCTAGGTGGTTCAGTCAGTCAAGGGTCTGCCTTTGGCTCAGGTCATGATCCCAGGGTCCCGGGATTGAGTCCCCTATTCAGCGGGAAGTCTGCCTCTCCCTCTCCCTCTGCCTGCCGCTCTCCCTGCTCATGCTCTCCTTCTCTCTCAAATAAATGAATAAAATCTTTTAAAAAAATAGTTTAAGGAACGAAAGTTGCAACAAGAATTCAGGATGGAAGTGAGAGTGTGAATGTGTGCGTGCAGATGCTGGGGGAGGTCTCAGGCGTGCACTGTGGAGACACATGCTCTCTCCAAATGTTCTGGGCTGACTGCTCATGTAACCTCATGGAGACTGTGACCCACTGAGCAGACTACTTTATTTTCTGACTTGCATTTCACTCAGGATCTGTTCAGTCCAGGAAACCTTAAAGAATGACTCCAACCGGAGGCCCGTTGGGTTGGAAAATATCCTCTTTTACTTATCCAAACAGAGCAGACAGACACTGGGGTCACAAGGGAAGGAGCATTCGAGAAGAGGTCCTCGCAATGTTTCCCACAGACCCTGCTGTGGGGGTGCTTGGGTGTAATTGTCGGGAGTCTGCGATGGCCGAGCGAGGCCAGACCCGAGTGGTGCTTACAATTCCAAGCTTTCCTCTTCAGACTTGTCACATGCCTTGGATCTCCCACTCTGTCCCCAGTTCTGTAATATATTCATCTTCCTACTCTCAGCGAGTGCAATTGAGCCCAATGGCCACATGTCCATGAGCCCTGAAGGCTTCAGCGTGTGTTCTCTTCCGTGGGTCACTCTATATTCTCCCTGCCTTGGAGACGATCCACAACTGGCTCCCAAATCCAGACCCATTAGGCTCATCCATTCCACAGCTTCGATGTAATAATCTCCGAGGGAACTTCCCAGAGGTAGGCTTGCTATGCATTCGCTCCTAATTACCCTCAGCATCACAGGACATATTATCCAGAGTAACATGAAATCCTGCACTGGAAGCACTCATCACTTGGACAAAATTTATACAAAATACTGCTCTGACTGTGGTGTTATTTGAAAGTGGAGGGCGGCTTGCTCGAATTTAGTAAGAGGCAAGCTATATATAACTCGTTTGGATGGAGTTAACCTCTGTGTGGACTTCCTCGGGGACCCGCTGCGTTTATCACACACCGAAACCATTAATGCCATGGCAGATCGCTGTAATATAACACACACGTCCTGTCATCATCTCGCAATAACGCAAAACCAAGACATTCACTCAGTCCCTTCATTTTGACAGTTCCAGCTCAGTGCCCGCTGAACTTGCTGTGCAAATCCCCATATTATTTCCTGACTTTGATTCACATTTGCAGCTACATGAGGCCAAATATCCATGAGAAAACCGAAAAGCTCCATTAAAAATCTTGCTTTTTAAATATCCAGATGCACAACCTTGCCTAGCAAAAACATCTAGAATTTTTCCTGTTCTGTTTCTCCGTGTTTAACCTGTGTTTGGAAGTCTGTAGACCTTTTTAAGACATCTGGCCACTCAAAACTCGGGCCTGAGGCTTAAAATTGAAAATGACCGATGAACAACTCCAAGGCATGAGGAGCTGCTCCTTTCTTTCCCAGGCCGCTCAGAGCAGTCGTCATGAGCCCAGAGAGGAATGGGACACAGCTGTGTGGACAGTGGGAGGTAAGCAGTCCCGGGGCATGGGGGTCAGGCTCACGGTGAGATCTCAGCAACACATGTCTGATGCATATTGAATGTCACGTGGGAACGTCTTGCTCTCCAGTGATTTTTTTTAATGTTTATCTCATGTCTTACAAAGAGGAGGACATGCTGGACAATTGCAGGAGGCCAGAACTAGAGAGCTAGCCAGGCTAACATCAACAATAAAAAGAGGAAGTGCTGCTTTCAGATTCTGATTCTAGGGCATGAACTCCCTACCCTGGGTCCCCAAGGAATCCCTTTCCAAGAGATGTTCCATCTCATCCTCCAAACCCACTGTCTCTCCAAACCCACATCACCACTCTGTGCCCTGCCATCTCCTCACCACCACCCACCTGCTGCTCTCATCTATTGGGTGTCTATGCCATCCCTGGAGTTCTTTCTCTACTCTGAGCCTAAGTTTCCCCATCTGCAAAATGGGGAGACATTTTCCTAGGATGTTTTAGGGATTCAGTATGACCATTTATGTAAGGGGCTCAGCCTTGCACGTGGTAGGCTCTCGGTAAATACACCATCAGCATCCTTTATGGGCCCACCTAGAACCAAGGTTTGAAAGTCAGACGGGTGTCTACCTTGAGCAAGTTAGGAGCTCACCACGTAGGATGGTTAGAGCAAATGAGTTAGTTGTGCAAAACACCTTGAATAACATTTGGCATCCAGAAAATCATTGATAAATGTTAGCCATTTGGATTATTGTCCTCTCCAAGGAAGACCTGTTCTCTCTCCTTTGTCATGGCCCCTCAGGAAAGATGCTAGTTTCACACACTGAGTACTTAGGGGATGGCATCTTTTCGCTGTTCCTTGTTTCTTGGGTGTGTTTTTTCACTTAGGAAAAACTCACCCTTTTCTTTCCAGTAGGTGCCCAAATATATGGGAATGTTTGAATGGCAATGGACCATTACCTGCCACAATGTAGCTTTCAGACCTCCACTTGCCTTCAGGACTGAAGGGGACTCCCACCTTTGAGTGACGAGCCCTGGTGACTGGGATTTCCTGTGGCTCCTGGGGGAGGACAGGGGCCTTAGGGCAGCTGCTGGAGGGCAAGGGAAAGGCTGGGCTTGGTGGGTCTGGTGCCGAGTGAAGACCCGAGTCTACTCTACTCACCGGCTGATGTCCCACTGCTGTTGCTGTCCGTGGAGGAACCATCCTGGGGATCTGTTCTCACTGCCCTGAAGAGTTGATGAGTAAGAAGATGCCCTCAAAGCTACCTCTAAACTGTGGACCCACTTGATCTGTCCCCAGCTCTTCTTATTCCCGTCCTTCCATTTTGGGGGTAATAAGTGATTTTCTGGTTAAGATAGAAACCATTTCCTAAGTGACCAGGGAAAACAGTCTAGCTTATTTGCACTAATTGAGATGTAATTACATATTCACATGGTATCAGGTCCATCCTTGCAGGGCTCAGTGGCCGATCAGGACCCAGGAAACTGAGGCTCATGAGGCACAGACCGCTTGCCGCTCAGAGGAGACCGTGGGCCCACAAGAGTAGAAGGTACTGGGAACTCACTGAGGCTAATAAGCCCTGCTTTCTTGGCAAATTCCTCCACCTTTGCACCGAGATGGGGAAGGGAAGCCCATGCCTCCAGCTCTCCTCTGTGGGGACCTCTTCTCACCTTGTCTGAGAGAGGGCCGGCTGGCTCCACCCCCATGTGCCAGGGCAGCATTTCTCTCTCACTTCTGGCACCTACTGCCCAGACTGCACCTCATCACCTCCTCTCTGTCTGTGACAACAACCTCTGATTACATCTCTGGGTGTTCAAGAAGGGTCTTCCCTAATTAAGGCCATGAACCTGAGGTGACAGAGCCCCAGATTCCTGCTGGGGGAGGGGGGCGATGTCTCTGTCCACCCCCACACACAACCTCAGCACCGGCTCAGCTGACTTCCTTCACTCATGCTATCTCCATTCCCACAGCACCGTCCACAGCATCCCCTCCATCCCCCAGGGCTGCCCACATGCCACCTCCTCTATGCAGCCTACACTACCTCTCCCTCCCCCACCCCCAAGTATGTGTCCCCCTTCTGTCAGCCTATCAAGTTCACTCTGTGGCTCACGGATCCTGTTCTTGTCGGTGCAGTGAGGAGCTGGGACATCTATCTCCTCTGTCACACAGCATCATTTCTGAGGCAGCTGACGGAGGCTGTTCCAGATTGGCACCTGCGGGGATGTCAGAACATGTCAGTTCTCCCATGGGATCTGCAGTACTGGGGAGCAATCACAGTAGAAAACCACAGCTGATGGCGCTTCCAGGTGTCTGGCCCAAGGCAGGCACTTGGCCATAGCTGGGATTTCTGTACCGGCATCTCAGGGGACACACATGTGTACACAGTCACCGACTCGAGAAGGCAACCCAGTCCCTGGAGGAGACCCATGCCCCCAGGGGGAGCCAGGGAGCCAGATCAACAAACCACTGGTGGGCTTTGGCCAGCAGACTCTTCTGGTGCCTGCCAGTGATCCCACACCTGCCTCAACTGGCCCCGTGCTCAGCTCTACAGGGCTCTGAGGGCCATAAGGCCTGAGCCCGGGCTGCTATCTGGCCATGGTCTGTTAGTCTGTCATGTGCCTTTACTGGGAAGCCAAGGCTTATTTATTATAAAGCTGTTGGGAGTTGTATGGGGGAAAGAAAAAAAAAAGAAGAAGAAAACCAAAAAGACATATTTTCTGTAGGATGCCACTTCCCATCAGTAGCTTATCTCAAAAGTCCTGCCCAAATCCTTGCTAATGGGACGCCTCTAGCTCATGGGGGTCACGAGGCCCTGATCTTCCTCTTGGTCCCAGACAGCAGCAGGAGATTATAAGCATTCCGTCCAGCCGTGGTTTCCCCTACACCTGGGCCAAGCATGTCACAATTTTTGGCTAAATGAGCCTAGAGCTGGTGACAGTTACCAGACATCTTGTAACAGGTAACTCTGATAACAGCAAATCCTTCTCCCAGGTTTCTGTGGTTTTTTTATGCTGACCCTGTCTTTCATACTGACAGATGATATCCTCTGTTCCTCTCTTGCTTACATCCAGATCAGACAGATAAATCTCCAGCCATGATTCTCTGGTCCTGGTCTAGTCAACTGACCTCACAGGTAGTTCATGTGGAAGGTTCTGACCCTCCTAGAGGAGAGGAAGCAAAGAGTGCCAGAGAAGGAAGCCAGAGGGCAGGCCTGATGGATGAGCCTAGGAAGAGAGGCTGAGGGAGGTTTTGGAATACTGCATGGGCTGGCAAGAGGGGCGGAGCCCTACAGATCTCCAGAAAATTACTAGAAAACAGTCTATGGCATTCCAGCAGCTTCCTCTTCTTTACTCCCTTCTTGCTTTTTCTGGAAAGTGCATTTAGCTGTCAGTTTCCACTGGTTGTCCTCACTGCCTCCCTAACTTCTTCTTTAAGAGTCAGCCCCAGGCTTACCTCCTCCAGGCAGCCTTCCCTGAGTTTGCCTTGTCTGTATTAGGGCTTCTCCTGCCCATGGACTGTCAGTGATTCTGTTCAGTCATTATCAGCTCCCAGTTCCCTTGCTTGGGGGACTGTGAGCTCCCTGATGCCATTCACCTCTGTGTCCTCAGTGCCTAGTGCCTCTGCAGAAGGCTGACCCTCATACCTTCTGTCTCCAGCTCCAGCTCCCTCTCACCTCTCCACTGGTGGTGTCCTAGCTCACATTCACATCATCTCCTGTCCACGCAGCTACCAGGTCCTCCACTCTCCCAACGCTTCTCCCTGCCTCCACCTAGCCAGTGCGTGATTATCTGTCACCAAAGGGGCATCTCAAAGGGAGCAGAAAGACCTAGACTCAAATCCCAGCCCTACCACTCTCTAGCTGTGTGACCTTGATTAAGTATTTTAATATTTCCAGAACTCACATTCCCCATGTCTGTAATGGATACTAAGACATCTTCGATGACAAAAATAGGATCACGGGTTAGAAGACACCAAGGACTGGAGTCCTCCTCTCCAAAACATGGAAAGTTAAGGAAGATAATAAGGTCCTCTCTCCTGTCTCAGAAGGAAGTAGAGCAGAGCAATCCAGAGCCTCAAGCCCCTGGTCTCTCCTCTGCTAGATGGCAAGCATTTCAGGGACAGAAACACTACAACTTTTCTTTCCCAGAGTCCAGCACAGGCCATGGCTGATCAAAGTCACTGGGGTGGCATTTGTAGATCAACCACGGGACGTTTCCTTTGTGTTTTGGATTCAGCCTGGATCATGCCTCTGCTTTACGTGGCTTCTCCCTCTGATTATCTCCTTCACGTGCCCTCCTGGTGCACCCCTCCAGCCCTGACTCCTGGCCCAGAAACAATACCTTATGGGGATTAGAGATCAGGGAGATGTGCCCCAGCACCCAGCCCTCTGCCGGCACACCCTGGGAGCTCACACACCGTGATGGCTTGTGCAAACGCTTTCACACGCATCCTTAGCTGAACACCTGCTGTGATGAGGGAAGTTCTCTTAGAGGGAACCCGTGATCCTGTGGGCACAGGGGTGGAGGATAGAAGGAGAAGTGCAAAGAAGCAGCATGCTGGGTGAGGGTGAGGAAGAAGTAGAGCAGAGGACAGCTCCGGGGGAAGGTGAAAGAAAGACAGGTCAGAAGATTCCAGGGGCTAGGGATGGCCTCCTAGCTGAGTCCCAGAAGCTGGAGGGGAACCGAAAGAGATGGGAGCAAGTCGGCCATGTTGAAAATAAGGCTTTGCCCAAGAAACCACATTTACTCGTGGGTTTGAATGTCACAACAAGTATTTCAGAAAATGGTGCTTGTGGCCGCTGCGCATCATGGGCCCGCGTCCTGTGTTCACACAAAGTCAATTGGGCTGGAGTTTGCCTTTCCACTGAACTAAACGAACCTAGGGGTCTGAGCTGCCTCTTGATCCTGTCCTCCTTCACTGACACACCCTGTCCAGAAAGACTCCCACTCAGGTCTCTCAGATCACCACCAGAAACATGCCCAGTGTGCCACCCTGTGTAGACAATGTGCTAACACCAGGCCAAGGCCACCTTCTGTTCTTCTGGGCTTCATCCTCAGCTTCTCTCCCAGTCCCAGGGAAAAACTCCTCTATCGCTTCCCCAACTCGAAGCTAGCTATGGACTCAGAGGCCAGAAACTGTTAAGTAATTATCCACCTCTAAGCTAACCCAGGCCTCTGATACATGACAGACACTGTCCCTCCCATCTCACAAGTAAGTACACTATAAGTGAGAGTCCAGGATCCATCTGAGCTGGGCAGATTCCAGAACCGTGAGCTTATCTCTGCCCTATGCTGCCTGCTCCAAGCCTAGAATCCTCCCCCATGTCCTGGTTCCCATTCTACCTACCCCCCTTACCTGTGGATATGTCGGAACTAACTCAACCCCACTACTAAGTCTAGCGCATGTGGGGTCACGGAGGCCCTGAGCTTCCTCTTGGTCCCAGACAGCAGCAGGAGATTATAAGCATTCCGTCCACAGAACTAACTCAACCCCACTACTAAAGTCATTCCCAAAAGGAACAGAAATCAGAACGTGTCTAAGCCCCAACACCCCTGCCTCTATCATGGACTAATGGCCACCTAAGTCTTGGACTTTGACACTAGGATCCCAAATAGAGGCAGGTGGGTTATCATGTTCTCTTCCCAAGTTCTTTGGAGAGAAGGAGGTTCTGGAACACTATTCCACTTCATGAAAATCTTGCCTGATTCCAAATACCCAGAGGAAGATCAACCTTGGTGGTAATACACCTAAACCTGGGCACCCTAAGAAAGCAAGATGGAAGGTAACAATGGAATCAGTTATTGAATTTTGAAAAGTACAGGAGATGAATTGTCCCCAAGTTTGGCCCCCATTTCTAGGTAGCAAATTTCTCCCCCCAACTTTGCAGGGGGCCCCTGGGCCCTGGAAACTCCAATTCAAATGACACTTGCTAGGTGTAGGGGTGCCTCTCTAGGCAGTATGGGGCCCATGGGCGCCCCATGCAGAAGCTTGTGGGACTGAGCTCAAAGTAAATGGAAGTAGGAAGCATGACCTACAACCTTCCATTTTTTCCTGGAATAATGTACTTGGTATATATTTTTTGTCCTTTTCATCGAAAACTTCTTGGACTTCCTCATCTTTCAGTTACTACTCTGTGCATTTTCCCCTACAGTTTTCACCTTTCCTTCATCTTTTTTGTTGTTGTTTGCTTGCTTGCTTGTTCTTGGTCAGTTTATACTTGTATTTGACAATCAGTGATTGCTTCTCATCCACATCAACTGCAGATTTTTGAAAGTGGTGGCAGGTACATATATAGCCAATGTATAGAGCTTGTTTGGTGAACCTTTATCCTCATTATTTTTCTGGACAACCACGCATGGATACAGTATGGAACATTTCTGATTCCTGTGGCCCAGATAGCTTCGTTGAGCCTGGTGTCAACGCACACATCTGGACTTCCCATCTCCTTCATGGCAAGTTTCCTGATCTCTCTGAGGGCCTGAGGGGCACACTTCTTGAAGCCCACTGCATAGATGTGCCTGTAAATGTGGATGATGTATTCTCTGGTCACTACCTTGTCGATGACGGAACGGCCCTTCTTCATCCCGCCACCTTCTTTGTGGGAACCATCCTGCCAGGGCCCCGGTTGGAAAGAAACCTGTTGTTGTTTTTAATATAAACTTTTACTCAGGTAACTATACAGTCACATGCAGTTGTTAGAAATAATACAGAGATCCCATGTACTTTTTATACCATTTCCCCCAATGGTGGCATTTTGCAAAGCAAAGGTACAATGTCATAAACATGATATTGACATTGCTACTAGCCCCAATATTATTCAGTTTCCCTAGTTTTTATTTTTACTCATTACTATGTGTATTTGTTTCATACCATTTATTACAGGTATAGGTTTGTTTATTCATGACCAAGGTCAAAATACAGAACAGTTCCATCTTTATGACCACATTCACCTCCCTTCTCCATCCCCTGTCTCTAACTCCAGGTGCCCACCCATCTTTCTCCATTCCTATAGTTTTATCATTGTAAGCATGTTATGTAAACGGAATCCTACAGTATGAAATTTTGGAGATTGGCTCTTTTTCATTCAGAATAATCCTCTTGAGATCCTCCAAGCTGTTGCACGTGTCAATAGTTGTTTCCTTCTTATTGCGGAGTAATATATTCATGGTACCGATAAACCACAGTTTGTTTATCATTCATCCATTGAAGGGTATCTGGGCTCTTCCAGTTTTTGACTATTATGAATAAAGCTGCTTTGTACATTTCGATATGGGTTTTTACATGCACATAAGTTTCCACTTCTCTAAATAAATGCCCAAGAATGCAATTGCTGGGTTGTACATTAGTTGTATGGTTAACTTTATATGAAACTGCCAAACTGTTTTTCAGAGTGCCTAATACATTTTACATTTCTATTAAGTAATGTAAGAGTGATGTAGTCTCTCCACAACCTCACCAGCATATGGTGTTATTACCGTCACTGTTTTTAATTTTTACCATTCTGATAAATACATAGTGATTATCTCATTATGGGTTTTAATTTGTATTTCCCTAATAACTAATGATGTTGAATGTATTTTCATGTGATTATTTGTCATCTGTATATGGATACTAAATGCTCACACCCTTGGCCTATTTTCTAATTAGATTGTGGGTTTTTTACTGGTAGGTTTTGAGATCTTTCTGTGTTCTAGATACTAGTTCTCTATAAGATATGTGGTTTGCGAACACTTTTTCCCCACTATGTAGCTTGTCTTCTCATCCACACAGAGCAAAAGATTGTGTTTTGGTTGTAGTTCAGTGTGTAGGTATCTCCTTTTATGAGTCACATATTTGGTGTCAAACTTAAGAACTATTTCTATGTTCTTAGATCCTGAAGATTTTCTCCTCTGATTTATTTCAAAAAGTTTTATAGTTTTACATTTTACATTTAACTCTGAGATTCATTTTGAGTTAATTTTTGAATAAAATGTGAGGCCTTAAATAAAAAATCTTAAAAAAAATAAAATGGGGAGGGCCTGGGTGGCTCAGTGGGTTAAGGCCTCTGCCTTCGGCTCAGGTCATGGACTCAGGGTCCTGGGATCAAGCCCTGCATCGGGCTCTCTGCTCAGCAGGGAGCCTGCTTCCTCCTCTCTCTCTCTCTGCCTGCCTCTCTGCCTACTTGTGATCTCTGTCTGTCAAATTAATAAATAAAAAATCTTTAAAAAATAAAAATAAATAAAAATAAAATGTGAGGCCTAACTCAAGATTCATCTTGTAATTTTATTCATTTGGTTTTCTCTATTTCTCTTTTCAGTTTTATCAATTTGCTTTATGTATTTTGAAGCTTTGTTGTTTGGTTATGTACAAATTTTGTTTCATTATAGCTTTTTAGTCGATTGTTATTGTTATTACCGTATAACATTCATCTTATCTCTAGTACTTTTCCTTGTGTTAAAGCCTATCAGAAATTAATGTAGTCACTCTTTTTTTATTAATATTTGCATAACATATTTTTCTATCATTTAACTTTCAATCTGTCCATGACATTGCAACTTAAGTCCATTTCTCAGAAATAGCATTTACTTGAGTTATTATTTTATTCACTCTGCCAATCTCTCTCTTTTGATTGGTGGGTTTATACTATTTATATTCAAGGTAAGTACTGATAAATCAACACTTAAATCCTCTATCATCTTATTATTTATTTTCTCTTGGTTTCTTATGGTCTTGATGTTTCTGTTAGGTGTTTTAGGATGAGATTATTTAAGTTGGTGGACTTTGAATAAGACAGTTGCCTTCTATAATGTGCCCTCATCCAGTCAGTTGACAGCCTTAAGGGAACAAAAGGCTGACCTCCTAAAACCAAAAGGGAATTCTGCAGCAGGCCTTCTGACTTGAACTGCAACATTGGCTCTTCCTGTGTCTCCAGCCTGCCAGCCAATCCTGAAGATTTTGAACTTGAGTAGATACACTACCTGTTTATCACTCATCACTTAATGGTTGCTTAAGCTGTTCAAACTTGTTTTTCCAAATTTCTCATGCGATTCCTTTTTGACAGCAGATTGGCTACTGTAAAAAGAAGTTGGGAATTTCCCAGATTTTCTTCTGTTGTCCATTTCTAATTTCATTCCTTTGAAGTGGAGAAGATAACTATATAGTTGCAAGCTTTTTAAATTTATGAAGATGTATTTTGTGGACTGGCATATGGAGAATAATTCATATGCATTTATATGGTTGATAATTTTTTTCAAGATGCATTTATTTGGTTTATAGAGTTATTAAAGGTTTTCTTTTGTTTTTGAACTTCTGCTCAGTTGTTCTGTTCTTTACTGATATTGGGGTATTGAAGTCTCCAAGTATTATTGTTGGATTATCTATTTCTCTCTTCAATGCTGTCAGTTTTTGCATCGTGCATTTTGAGTCTCTGTTCTTACATGCGTAAATGTTTACCATCTTCATATCTTCTGGATGGATTAATCCTGATACTATTATAGGGTCTTTCCTTGTATCTAGTGATGATTTTTGTCTTAAAGTTCTCTTTGTGTGCTCTTTGTGTAACATATTTTTTCTATTCTTATTTGTGTCGTTGAATATAAAATGTGTCTCTTTTATTTTTTATTTTATTTTATTTTAATATTTTATTTTTTATTTTTTTTCTTTTTAGCGTAACAGTATTCATTGTTTTTGCACCACACCCAGTGCTCCATGCAATACGTGCCCTCCCTAATACCCACCACCTTGTTCCCCCAACCTCCCACCCCCTGCCCCTTCACCTTCAAAATGTGTCTCTTTTAGACAGCATATAGTTGGATAATTTTTAATACATTCTTCCAATCTTTGTCTTTTGATTGGGGTATTTAATCCATTTGTAAGTAATGTAATTACTTAGAAGGTGAGATTTTTGACATTTGTTTTACATATGCCCTATATCTTGTGTTATTATTTTTCTGTTGCTTGATTTCTCACTCTTCATAGTTTTAAATAGACAGTTCCTAGTGTTGCATTTTAATTTCTTTGTTACTTCTTTTCACAGACTTTTCCAAGTTATTTTCTCAGTCATTGCCCTGGGGATTGCAAGTAGCATTTTAACAGTGTATAAAACTTTGCTCCACTATTATTTCAATCCCTCCCTCTTCCTTGGTGCTATTATTTTCATAAAAATTGTATTTTATATGTTTATATAAGTTTATATTTATGTTTTATATGTTTAAATATAAAATTATATTTTTATATTATATTACATAGTTTTATACTTATTTTAATGCAGCATTTTAAGACAGGCAAGAAAAGATTGACAAACAAAAGCATGTTTATATTGTCTTTCATAATGCATGATTATCTTTACTGCTGCTTTTTTCCTTTGTGTGGTCAAATTACTGCCTAGTGTCCTTTCATTTAAGCCTAAAGAATTCTGGTTAGTTTTTTTGTTTTGTTTTTGTGTTTTGTCTTCAGGTCTGCTAGCAACTAATCCTTAGTTTTTATTTATCTGGAAATGTTTTAACTTCCCTTTCAATCTTGAAGGAGAGTTTAGCTAGATAAAAAAATTTGCTTAATAGGCTTTTTCTTTCAATATTTGAAGATGTCATCCCACTGTTTTCTGAACTCTGGTTTTTGACAAGAAACCAGCTGTTGATATTATTAATTAGTCCGTGTACTTAATAAACTGCTTCTCTTTTACTGTTTTACTGTTTTCTCCTTGTCTTTGAATTTCATTAATTTGACTATGATATGTCTATGGTGGATCTTTTGGACTTTGTTCTATTTGGATGTGTAGATTGATGTTTTTCATCAAATCTGAGAAGTTTTCAGATTTTTTATTAAATTGTTTTCTATTTCATTTATTTTTTATTTTATTTATTTTTTATTTTATTTATTATTTTCTATCTCTTTCTTTTCACATCTCTGTCTGGGACTTCTATTATGTGTATGTTGGTATGTTGGCTGATGTCCCACAGACCTCTGAGGTTCTATTCATTTTCTTCATTATTTTCTTTCTGCTTCTCAGACTAGATAATCTCTATTGACCAATATTTAAGCGTATTGGTTCTTTCTTTTTCCAGCTCAAATATGTTCTTGAGCTCCTCTAGTGATTTTTTCACTTCAGTTTCAAATATGTGTATATAAAAATATATTTATATATTTATATACGCATATATGTATGTGTATATCTATATACATACACACACACAATTTCTCTCTTTATTGACATTCTCTATTTGGTGAGGCATCAGTCATACTTTTTTTTTTATTTCTTTTCAGCGTAACAGTATTCATTGTTTTTGCACCACACCCAGTGCTCCATGCAATATGTGCTCTCCCTAAAACCCACCACCTTGTTCCCCCAACATCCCACCCCCCCCGCCCCTTCAAGACCCTCAGGTTGTTTTTCAGAGTCCATAGTCTCTCATGGTTCACCTCCCCTTCCAATTTCCCTCAACTCCCTTCTCCTCTCCATCTCCCCATGTCCTCCATGTTATTTGTTATGCTCCACAAATAAGTGAAACCATATGATAATTGACTCTCTCTGCTTGACTTATTTCACTCAGCATAATCTCTTCCAGTCCCGTCCATGTTGCTACAAAAGTTGGGTATTCATCCTTTCTGATGGAGACATAATACTCCATAGTGTATATGGACCACATCTTCCTTACCCATTCGTCCATTGAAGGGCATCTTGGTTCTTTCCACAGTTTGGTGACCATGGCCATTGCTGCTATAAACATTGGGGTACAGACCCCAAATATTGGGGTAAGACCATTCTCTTACTCCATACACAAAGATAAACTCAAAATAGATAAAAGACCTCAATTTGAGACAGGAATCCATCAGAATCCTAGAGGAGAACATAGGCAGTAACCTCTTCAATATCAGCCACAGCAACTTCTTTCAAGATATGTCTCCAAAGGCAAAGGAAACAAAAGAGAAATGAACTTTTGGGACTTCATCAAGATCAAAAGCTTCTTCACAGCAAAGGAAACAGTCAACAAAACAAAGAGGCAACCCACGGAATGGGAGAAGATATTTGCAAATGATAGTACAGACAAAAGGCTGATATCCAGGATCTATAAAGAACTCCTCAAACTCAACACACACAAAACAGATAATCATATCAAAAAATGGGCAGAAGATATGAACATACACTTCTCCAGTGAAGACATACAAATGGCTATCAGACACATGAAAAAATGTTCCTCATCACTAGCCATCAGGGAGATTCAAGTTAAAACCCCATTGAGATACCACCTTACACCAGTTAGAATGGCCAAAATTAGCAAGACAGGAAACAACATGTGTCAGAGAGGATGTGGAGAAAGGGGAACCCTCTTACACTGTTGGTGGGAATGCAAGTTGGTGCAGCCACTTTGGAGAACAGTGTGGAGATTCCTCAAGAAATTAAAAATAGAGCTACCCTATGACCCTGCAATTGCACTACTGGGTATTTACCCCAAAGATACAGATGTAGTGAAAAGAAGGGCCATCACTGTCATACTTTTAATCCTTTGTACATGTTTTCTTTTAGTTTTTTGAACATATTTATAATAACTGATTTAAATTCCTTGAATGGTAAGTGCAAAATCTGTGCCCCCTCAAGGACATTTTCTGTTGCCAGCTCTTTTTCTTTACTTCTTCTGTGTATGTGGCATATTATCTTGCTTCTTTGCATGTCTTATAATTTAATGTTGTAAACTGGACTAGTGACTTCTCCTTACCTCAGCTTTTCCTGTGCATGTGTGCTGGCTTTTAGATCTCCAGGAATATGTCAGAGTTTTTCAAAACTCCCTGTGGTAGTCTAGTTTGCCAAAATTTCTTTTTAAATCCCCAATCAGGGTCTAGTTTTCCTTAAATGAAATCACAGCCTTAGGTAGCTGAGACATTGCCAGTGGTTTGGTATTGGTTCAATATCGTCCTGGGAGTAGGTTTCCTTTTTGTCCTTGCCATTTTTCACCCCCAGCTGAGCTTAGACAAGCTCTGAGTCAAATCAAATAGCCACCACATTCTGTAAATAGAGATTTACCAGGGAGCTAAAAGTTCTGACAAAATATTAACTGTTCTCTGGCAGACTACTCCTTCTCTGCCTCCCTTGATGACGTTTCCTCCCCAACCCATGTACTAGCAGTAGGTGTGCCTTTGGTCCTGTCCTAAAATAACTTTTCATCTCGCTGGACCTGGTCTCTCCAAATGCACTCATCTATTCATGGATCATGTATACTCCAAAGACTTTGAAATACAACTCTCCCTCCCAGCTCTCTGAGGATTTAAACTCTCAATTGGAAAGTTTCTCTTAAACATTCCTCTGGCAACAACAACAACAACAACAACAACAAAAATACACACACACACAATATTTTAATAACTGAACTTACTCTCAACCATGCACTGATTCCTGAAATGGCTCATCTTCCTATTTTTATATTAAAGACAGGAATCTCTTGGGGCACCTGGGTGGCTCAGTGGGTTAAAGCCTCTGCCTTCGGCTCAGGTCATGGTCCCAGGGTCCTGAGATCGAGCCCTGCATCAGGCTCTTTGCTCCGCAGGGAGCCTGCTTTCTCCTCTCTCTCTGCCTACCTCTCTGCCTACTTGTGGTCTGTCTGTCAAATAAATAAAATCTTTAAAAAAAAAAAAAAAAAAAAGACAGGAATCTCTTTACAAGGCAGTCCAAACAGAAATCCCTGTGTTTTTTCTTCCCACATCTCTGCCACTACACATCCCCATAGTTGAGGTTCCAAGCAGTTCTGCTCACTACACTCTCAGGCTTCCTTTCTCCTCTATCTGTACTCTCCTCATCCCAGCCTAAGTCTCTGGCCTCAATTTCCCAGGTGGGAGTAAAGATATCCTTGGCACATACTTCCATGGTGCTCTGTAATTAATCCATTCAGAGCTCTCACCCCTCCGAATTCTGGCTGTCCTTCGCTAATCTGTCCTTCGCTAATCACCCCAGAACATAATCTTCAGGGATAGATCAAGTCTCATTTGTCCTCATTCCCTTGGTTATGGAGCTTGGTAGGCACTCAGAGATATATGTTGTGTAAGTGAATATTTGCAGCAGTGACCGAAACTAATGACACTCAGTCAGATTGTAAGTTTCGGTTATCCCGGTTATGGTGGGGGATGGGTGATAGTTAATAAAGACTATGAGTGACAGTGAAAATGTTTCTGGTATGAATCAGATGTGCACTCTTGAGGTGTTTCACCAAACGCTTATGGAAGAAAAGCTATGAGAACACCATGAAAAACTTGGCAGCCATTCTCTACTCCACAGAGTAACTTTGTGGTTCAGATCTAGTTTAAAGAAAGATATGACTAGACAGCTCAGGACCACCACCTTTTTTTATTCCAAATCCTTGTTACTGGACTAGAAAGCCCACAGGGATTTGACTTCAGTTTTCTTGAGAGTAAAAATGTGTTTCTTCCAGTTAATGGCAGGTTAAAGTATTTATTTGCAAGATTTGAGCACACTCTGCCTTCACGGTACCCAGAAAAACAGATAACCTCAACCACTGGGAGCTTTAAATTTGAATTCAAAATGAAGTCATTGGAAAATAAAACATTCAAAATGCAAGCACCTTTAAAAGGCATCTATCTGCACAATCTGGAATTTGCAGACAGACGGACTCTCCCACAGCTTGCATCCAAGGCTGGCTTTCTAGTGAGGCCTGAGAGTAATGTATTTATTTGTCCCACTGTACTGAGTTGGATAGTTCCCTATTAAAATTCACATCTAACTTAAGAAATAGAACATCATTCTTACTTTTGAAGATCTTAAGTGTCCCTCCTCTACAAGCAGAAGAACAATTTTAAAGGAAGAAATCTCAACAGAAATGCTAGCTGTGGGCAAGGTCTCTCTGCCCTCCCACCCCCTAAGGAATCCAAAAGACCAGCTATAACTGCCTGCCTTCGATCACCTAGAGTACAGGTAGATGGCCTGGATTTGGCCAATCTGCTGCTTCCTTTAGTACCATGAATCTTGAGAGAGTGACACAAACACTCAGGGACACTTGAGAAAATATTCAGGACAGCCAAAGGCCCAGAGGTGACATCTGAAAAAAGATGGCTCCCATGGTTGATATGTTTCCTGTGATTTGGCTTCCCTTGGTTCCAGCCATTTCTCCAAATCTGTTCACCAGGCTTCCCATGAGTCCTGAGAGTGTCTCTATATACATCCAACAAATTCTTTTGCTGCTTATGCTAGCCAGAACCAGTATCTGTTGCTTGTAACTGAACCTCAGCTCCTGTGCTCTCTTGTAGTGGAAACTCCACCACAAGACAGCAGCTCCTGTCTGACACATCTCTGAGCTCCAGCCCCCAGTCCAGCCCAGGACCAACCCCAGCATCAGCACCCGGAAATAGCTGTTGGCTAAATGAAGCCTTAGGGATAAAAGAAAGAAAGAAAAAAAACTTGGGACATAGACTGAAGGGCTTTGGGAGAAAACTTCCCAGCTCCAAGAACCCTGCCTGTCATAAGAGACGCCATTGTGTCTATTGATTTGGATTCTCTGGCTTGGAACAAGGAGCACGAGTCACTCGTCTTTCTCCTTGGTAATACCAAACAGCTGCTCTGAAGTGAACACCAGATGAAGTTCTTATAACCCCCTTCTCTAAATAAATGCAATAAAGATGACTTTCCCTTTCATAAACCATGGTTAGGAAACATGCCAAAATATCGTTGTCTCCTCTCTGCTCTGGCAACTCTCTGGTATCCGAGACAGCAGAGCAGGGCACATGTTCCCTGGGTAGTACCAGCCCCGCTCCAGGCGGCTGAGCTGCCGTTTCTCTACCTCTAGGGCTGCAAGGTCAGGTGCAGGTTTGAAGCCCTCTGCCCCTCTGCTGAGGCAACCCCATCCCATCCTGCCAATTAATCCTTCCCAGGAGCATTTACTGAGGGCTGAGGTCAGGCTGGGGATCTGCAGTCTGATGGATAGAACAGACCTAAGAACACATTTGCCCAACAGATGGCCAAGGCTTTTGTTTGATGCTTGCTTACACCAAGCGCCAGGAGTAAAGGGGAGTACAGTGGAGATGCCGGAAGGGGTCAGAGAAACCCACGGAGGAGGTGTTCCTGGAAGTGGGTCTTGATGTCAGGCTAGGGTTTACCAATGGGAAATGCAGGGTGGATGTTTTCAGACTGAAACACAACTTGAACAAAGACACAATGGCCTGAAGGTACAAACAAGCAGGAGTCGGGAGGGGAGGACAGAATTGCAGATTATATGCAATTGCAGCAAGGCTTCTCTGGGTGGGCCAGGTGTGGGCCCTCCCTTCTGGGACACATTGGAGACCAAGGCTGAGTCACTCTCCACTTGAGACACTGGAGTGGGAATTCCCATTGCCCAAAAGAGAACCTTCCACATGGGAGCCATGACTCCAGCTGGTACGCAATGATTTCCCACAAGCCTGGAAACAGGCCGTCTCTTCTTTACAGGGCAGGGCTCGGACAAGGGAAATGCCCAATGAAGAGACTCCTCAGGTACTGTGGCTCTCAGGCTGGCCACAGAGTTCCATCAATTCATTCTCCAGCATTTACTGAGCACCTATGGTATGCTGTACCAAGAGTAGACGGTCCAAAAGTTACTGATAACACATTCACTAAATGCATGCAACCATTGGAAATGATACAGAAAGAACATTTAGTGATTTAGAGAAGGAATATATTCTACAGCAAAAGGCAAGTTACAAATAGATTATACACAGAATAATGGTATTTTTAAGAGTTTTTTAAAATTACTTATTTGAGAGAGAGAGCACGTGTGCACTTTAATAGCAGGAGGGGCAGAAGGAGAGGGAGAATCTCGAGCAAACTCCACACTGAGTTCAAAGCCAGACGTGAGGCTCAATCTCACGATCACGACTTGAGCCAAAATGGAGTCAGAGGCTTAACTGACTGAGCCACCCAGGCGCCCTGAATAATGGTATTTTTCTATAAGAGAGAAACTTCCTTTCCACATATAAAGACACAGAGATTGGAAAGATGTATGGGTAATATCAATACACACTACTTGCGTTTTCTCTGCGTTTTCACTACAGGTGATTTACTATTTCTTCTGTATCGCTATTTTCCAGATTTTCTACGATGCCCATATATAATTTCGAATCTGGGGGGAAAAAAAAAGTCTTATGTACAAGCAGAAGCACAGCGCCTGTGTTCCCAGAGATGCCCAGGGGCAGCGCGGGACTCAGGCACGCTCACACAGAAGTGGGTTGATGGTGGATGTTTGGAGACTCTGGTTTCTATGTCAGCCTAGTATTTTAGCTGGCAGTCCTCCTGCTTACATTTATCCACAGCTACTGGCCTATTTTGTTGGCTGTGGTTCCAATGACAGTTTAATTGTCAGGGCTCTTGCTGTCTCTTTGGTGTGCTTGTTTATCTGGTGCTTCTGGGGCTCCCACAGGGCCCTGTTGGTACTACCTGAGGAGACAGGTGTGGTTTCAGAGGGGGCAGCGATGTCTCCTTGCATGGGGACGGTGGGGGGGTTCACCTCCAAGGGAACAAAAGGTTTCTCTGGCCAGATGCTTACTGTGACAAGGTTCCCTTATTGTGATGGTGACTGCCCCCCGCCCACCCCCCCGCACCGCCTAGGGTCTCTAGTGGAAGAACAGGGTCTTAGTCGTAGGGGGACAAAGAAGCTAGCTGTGGGGCAGGGGGTCCCCCTGCCTAAGCCCCCAGGTCCAGTAAGCCTCTCAGTGGAGGAGCTAAATCTCAGGCCTGGGGTAGGGAGCTCTGCCCCTGGCTGTTTATGGGGAATGGGGTTCCCAATTTATCCCCATAGCGTGTAGTGTTATAGGAACTCTCATTCTACACAGGGAGGGAAGAGCCTACCGGGTGTTTCCTGTGGCAGGTGGGGGTGGGAAACGCTGGGTCTGGGTCTCCTTCTTCTGCTGGGGCTCGGCAGGGACCTAAGACACTGAGCCACTGTGTTCTTCCCCCGTCCTGGGGCCTCAAACCAATTCTCCTTCTCTCCACCTGTGAGAGCTCCAGGTGACTCCCGCTGTGCCAGTTCTGGGGCCCAAAGCCGGGCGAAGCAGACAGGAGCCCGGAGAGCCGGAGCTTGGCCATCTTTTCCATGATAGAAGCCCCTCTCCAGTCTCCTTCTCTTCCTCTCTCTCCTCCATCCAGTCCTTCACGCTCTCTGTTGAGATATAATTCACGTACTGTGAAAGTCGCCCATTTAACATGTACAGTTCAGGAATTTTTCACACAGTGCCCAGCCTGTGCCGCCACCGTGCAGTTCCAGAGCATGTGCAACCACCCAGAAGGAAACTCTGTATCCAGGAGCAGCCACTGGCCCTCACCCCTACTTCTCCCCCTAGCCCCGGGCAACCACGGGTCTACTTTCTGTCTGTAGGCATTTGTCCTTTCTGGACCCTTCACAGAAATGGAATTGCGCAGTCCGTGGTGCTCTATGACCGGCTTCTTATGCTTTGCATGTCTTCAAGTTCCACCCATGCTGGACGTCCTACTTCCTTCTTTTTGTTTGCAAATAATACTCCATTAAACAGATTCCTTCTGTGTACCCTTTCAACACTTGAATACTCAAGTCTTTTCCACTTTGGGGCTCTGACTAAGAATGCTGCCGTGGACATTGAGGCACGAGAGTTTGTGTGGACGCATGTTCTCACTGTTCTCAGTTTTATGCCTAGGACTGGGATCGCTGGCACATTTGGCTACCGTAACTGACATATGCTACGACATGGGTCAACCACAACAGCCTCACACTAATTGCAAAAAGCCAGCCGCAAAGGACCACATATGACACGATTCATTCATATAAATGTCCACAACGGGAAAATCCACTAAGACAGAAAGTTAGATTCGCGGTTGCCTAATGATGGTGTCCTGACTGGGGGGGGGGGGGGGGGGGGTGACTTCTAATGTGTGTGGGGTTTTGAGGGAAGTGAGAATATTCTAGAGTCGACTAGAGCAATGGTCATGCATGTCTGTGAACATGCTAGAAATCAAGGCAAGGTACACTTTCAATAGGTGACTGGTACAGAATATGAATTCTGTCTCAGTAAGGTTATTTTCTAAAAGGAAAGAAGGGAGAGAGGCAGGGCGGGTGTAAGAGAGGCTGTGTGGGGATACTGGGCAGGGGCCCCCTCCTTCTGTGTCCCCCAGGGCCAGCTGTCCAGTGTTTCCTAGAGCCACAGAGCTCTGGCCTCTGTGCCTTCTCTAAATCGAGGCCGCTGTAAATCACTGGGCAGCCAGGACCGGTGCTGTAAACATGGGCCAGCAGCCTCAGCCCGGTGGTGATTACCGCTTTATTGATCCTCAGATACCTTCTGGGGATTGCGTTGTTTGGAACCTCTCTACTTGCCTTCTGAGTCCCCCTGGGCAAGCCGGGGCCCCTGTGTCCCAGCCCAGGATTCCCGGCGACCCCAATCTTCCTGCTGTAAATGTCAGAGATGATGAAGTGGGGCCACATCTCCTGTAGGAAATGGTGGGAACCTTACCTCCAACACGGAGGGAACAGGGCTGGCAGAGTTCTGGGGAATTCCTCCGAGCCGCTCTCCCGCGGGGGGCCGGGGGCTGGTGACAGAAGGATGGACAAACAAAGAGTACACTTGGGAAATTTGGCTTTTCTAAAACCCTTCCATCCTGATGGCTTGTGCCCACCACATGGTAAGTTGTATTAAATCTAAGATTCAGGAGATGTATAAAGTAAGTAAGGGACGCCAGGTGAGGGTCAGGGTGGGTCTCAGGGCCACGCCCCCTGGGGTCACACAGCCTGCAGGTTTGGGAGGCTACCCGTGCCACAGGAACCCCTTTGGGTACAGGATATTAGCAATGCACTCTTTTTTTGTTCATTAGCTTAAACAAAGCAATTAAATATGTAGATATATATATACAGTGATGGTTCTCAGTGGAAAGAGAAATGGTTTCGAACCACCTGGTCTTTGGACTTCGGGAGACTGCCCCTGCTTGCCAATTTTTTGAGGTTGGGAAGATACAAGTAGGAGAAAATGTTCTGGGAAACGCTTCGGAAACTACAAAGCACTAGATGAACACCAGCATCTTACCTTTTCCTTCAGGGCTTTCTTACTCAGAGACCCATCAGAAGACACAGCAGGAGAGGTCCAAGAACCCCCCTTTGGCTATCGCTCTCCAGAAAGCAGCAGACCAACCACACCAGCCGCTCCCCACTTCTGCCGCCCTGACTTCCCAAAAGCCCCACAGTCACACCTTGCTTTGCCAGGAATTGCTCCTGTTAGGGAGAATTTAGCAGTTTTCGAAATCCCCACGTGCCCACTCTCTCATTTGGTGACACAACAGATGGGTGGGGCTGGAAGGGCAGGGAGGAGCATCTCTAGGGACAAAGGGAGAAACTGGGGCTCAGAGGGATTAGGACCCCAAGTGCTTCATTCTGGAGATCTGGTGTCTCGGGGAGGGTTAACAGGTGGTGTCTTGTGGGAGAGGCTCAGCATCCTCCAGCCCAAGGGCTGAGGTCTACCCACCCACCCTATGGGTGTCAGCCTGTTTGCTCTCCTCACTGTGTAAATCTGCCTGTTCTTGAATCAGGCCCCCAGTGGGCCAGAAGCTCCCCAAGCCAGGCCTCTAACTGCTCACTGAGGCAGCCTTGGCCTCTCCGCACACAGGCACTGGAGCAGACGAACCGTGGTGCGCATGCGCTCAGCGCTGCAGGGGCCCGACAGTGCCCTGAATGGGGGGTGGCGGGTATGGGGGCGGTGGGGGGTATGGGGGCGGTGGGGGGGATTGGCAGGGCAGAAGGAACCCCTGTAGCCAGAATGTGCACCAAGACATGGGGGGTACGTCTTTCCACAAAGAAGACACCCCAAAATATTTTCTGAACCTTGTGCCTTTTTTAATTCCCCGCTTTTGATAGAAACATGGATACAGAGAAATATTTCTCAATTATAAGGGGCGGGGGGAACAAGGCAAGTGTGATGATCAGCAAGCAAGGACCCTCTGCTCCTTAACTGGGAACATGAAGGGGAGCCATGGGGCAAAGGGAACTGAAGTGGGGGCTCCTTCTTATCTCCATGTCATTGTCCCCAGACTGGACAGCATGTCCAGTTTCACAAGATGTGCTGAGTTTCAGGGGAACCTGGACATGTGCACTTCTATATGCCCTCTCCCGGTTCTCATACAGGGCACAAATCTTATCTTCCTCTAACAGTCCATGAAGACCAGCCATGCAAAATGCAATGGAGGCCAATTTTTTAAAAAATATGAAACAGTTTATGAATTTGCATGTCATCTTTATGCAGGAGCCATGCTAATCTTCCCCGTATGGTTTCAATTTTAGTATATGTGCTGCCGAAACAAACACCTTGGTATCCAAATCTGACTTGCAAGTTTAGATGTCTTTCTGGGGTTTTATATCTTACCCGGACTGTCAATGTCTGTTCTTCAGAAGATCACACCTGCTTCTCAGATGGGAAGTGACTCGCCTTCTGCAAGCATGTCCCAAAGACCTGAGAGGGAGCATGGAGGGGTTCCCAAGTGCCCTCTTCGCAGAGAGCCCTCAGGGGACACCCCACTCTCTCCTACTCTGAGGATCAGCCACACAAGCATAGCATAGTAAAACCTGACTGGTTTTATTCCTAGAAAATAAAAATGGATTAATGGACCACACTGTTCTTTATTTCTGCTTTGGTGGTAAGAAGGAAAATCAGCTCCTCATTCGAAAAGATTGAAGAATGATTTAGTAGATTTTGTTCAAAAGCCTTGCCCTGTTGATTTGAGGATGTGGCTTTCTTGACAAACACCAATACTAGCTAGCGAAGTGTAGACACGGCCCCTGAGAATCCCAAATTTAAGGGCTTACATCTTAATATAAACAGGCTGTGAACTTTTGACTAAAACAGGTACAGTAATGACAAACAAACCAGGATGAAATGAAAACCAATCAGAGGAAAATAATTGGCTGAATTTTTCTGCTAATCTTGGAGGATATGATCTCACCTTCCAATAATGCAGCCGCTGTCCTCTCGGGGCAGCTGTGGATGCACTGATATCCTGGGTTGTGTGAGCACCTTTGCTCCCAGCCCTGGCCTTGTAAATGGGAGAGTTTGGCCAACATCTTCTTCCCTCACAGCAGCCTTCTCCTTTTCTCTCCTGACCAATGGGCCCCAAGCTTCAACTCTCCTCGGTATGCTCGTGCATACTTCTGCTTTCCTCCTTGTTTTTTTTTAAAAAAAAAAGAGGGGCGCCTGGGTGGCTCAGTGGGTTAAGCCTCTGCTTTCGGCTCAGGTCATGATCCCAGGGTCCTGGGATCGAGTCCCGCGTCGGCCTCTCTTCACAGGGAGCCTGCTTTCCCCCTTCTCTCTCTGCCTGCCTCTCTGTCTACTTGTGATCTCTGTCAAATAAATAAAATCTTAAAAAATATATATTTAAAAAAAAGAAAAAAAGAAAGAAAGAAAAAGAAAGAAAGAAGGAAAGAAAGAAAGAAAGAAAGAAAAAGGAGAAGAAGAAGAAAAGGCATTTGAGGAAATTAGAACAACTGATAAAAATGAAGTTGGACAAATTCACTGTCTCTTTCCTTCTGTATAGTCCCCACACAGCAGCCAGTGATCCAGTTAAAATTCAAAGATTCTACCACACCTCTGCTCAGGGCCTGCAGCAGCTCCTTATTTCTCTGATGAAAGCTATGGTCCTTCGAATGACTTCCAAGTGTCTCTGTGATTTGTTCCCTACCTTCCTGTGACTCACATCTGTGGTCTCACCTCCCCCTTCTCTCTCCCTCCCCCATGCATCCAGTCAGCTACACTGACTCCTCAAGCACATCAGGCCCACCCCACCACAGGACCTTTGCACTTGTTGCTCCTTCCACCCAGAATCTCTTCCTTAGATAGTCACATGCCTCAGCTACATGTCTTGCTCCCTCACTTTCTTCAGATCTTTACTCAAAGGTCACCTCATTGTGGTTTTGATTTGCATTTCCCTGATGATTAGTCATGTTGAGCACCTTTCCAGGTACTTCTAGACCATTTGTATGTCTTCTTCAGAAAAATGTCCATTCAGGTCCTTTGCCCATTTTTAATAGGATTATTTATGGGTGTTTTGCTGTTGAGTTTTCATAGAAACAGAGAAGAGAATGGTATTTGTCAGAGACTAAGGGCAGGGGTGAATAGAGAGGTGCAGATCAAATACAACTTTTAGTTATAAAAGGAATAAATTCTGAAGATCTAATATACAACATGGTGACTATAGTTTATAATATGTTTTGTAAACTTGAAAGCTGCTTAAAGTAGATCTTAAGTGTTCTCATCAGAAGAAGAAGGAGGAAGAGGGGAGGAGGTGGAGGAGGAAGGGGAAAAGAAGGAGGAGGAGAAGAAAAAGGAGAAGGAGAAGGAGCTGACTATGTAAGACGATGGGTGTGCTAATCATCTGGATCTCAGCGATCATTCCACAATGTATATGTCTATTATATCATCACATTGTACACTTGCAATATATACAAGTGTATCTGTCAGTTATTCCTCAAAAATTGGAGGAAACAATGTCACCTCCTGGAGGCTGTCCCTGGCCACAGTTTCTAACACTGGGATGCAGTGTCTCCCACTCCAGCTTCCCTCCCTGAGCATACCACTCACTCCGTTCACCCTCATCACCCATCACTCACTGTCTGAGGTGCAGCCTACTCTACACATGACCTAGTCTGTTAACCACTTCCCTCCCAGACTGTCACCCCCCTCACAGCAAGGATTTTGTTCTCTTAGCTTGATGCATGGTTGACTCCCAAGAAATGTCGAAAATCTTATTTCTTTTTTCAAAAAGAAAAAAAATACCCACAGATGTGAGTTGCAGTTGTAGGAAACAAATCATAGACACTTGGAAGTCAGGCAGATGGCTGGGGCTGACCATCCAAAGAGTTGCCGCTCATCCCCAGCCTGAATTATATCTGCTCTCAGGTCAAGGTGGGGCTTTTCTCAAGAGCCCTGAACCTCATTCATTCATTTATTCATTCAACAAGCATCTATCCAAGGATCACTTCTATACCATGCACTGTTGTGGGTGTTGGTGACTGAGCAGCAAACAAAACAAAGTCCCCCATCCAGAGGGAAGCAGCGAGCAATCTAAGGAAATACACAGTGTGTCAGAGGTTGATACATGCTGCTGAGAGATGTATTTCTGGGAAGGTTGACCAGGACTACTGGGGGAGGAGGGAGCTATCTTAAATGCAATGATCAGGAAAGCCCTCTCTGATAAGGTGGTATTTGAAAAAATTTGAATGGAAATCTATAATCTATGGGGGGTGACTCAAGAGACTATCTGCTGGAAGAAACTTTCCGACAAAGAGAACAGCAAGTGCAAATGTCCTGAGGCAAGATCATGCTTGCTGGGATTGCAAAACAACATGAAGTCTGGGATGGCCAGTTAGAGAAGGCTTTAGAAACACCCAGGTGGATATGGGAGCTCCCAAAGCATTAAACAACTAGATCCCCCATTGCAATAGGCTCTGTGACCTGACTACTCTGACTCAAGAGCCAGCCTTGCAGATGGTGGGCTGTGGAGCCTCAGGTCTGGTTTCCTCATTCTTCTTCTGTCTTGTTCCTTCCTACCAACAACTTCTGGCCCAGGAGAGGTGGGTCTCTTTTCAGTCACATTGGAGACCTCCCTCCCCATATAGCCAGAGTTTTTCCTTTTCATTATGACTTAAAATAAAACTATGATCAAAGTCATGGAAAGTCTCACTCCTTATGTCTAAAATGGGAAGCTTGGGATTTTAGAAATTCCCACTTCCTTTTTCCAAAAAGTCTGGCTTTGTTCTGTTGGTCCACAGGGGGCCTTTGTGAGAATTAGAAAATGTAGCCAGCTCTCAGAGGATGCAGCCAAGCACCACGATGTGCAACTTGCCAAGCAAAGCCCAGGCTGTATTTTTGCCCATTCCTCATACCCCTTAGTTAGCAAGCCTCAAGCCCACACCTGGGTGTCAAGCCTATTCATCCCTAAAGACTTGCTGAAGTCATCTTTGAGACTCAACATTGATCAAGGATGTATATGTCCTAGAAATACTAATTCTAAATTTCCCTGGGAGGGGCGCTTGGGTGGTTCAGTCAGTTAAGCGTCTGACTCTTGATTTCGGCTCAGGTCATGATCTCAGAGTCATGAGATCCAGCCCCACGTAGGGCTCCATGCTCAGCGAGGAGTCTGCTTGAGATCCTCCCCCTCTACTCCTCCTTCCACTCTTGCGTGCTCTCTCTCTCTCTCAAAATAATAAAATCTTTAAAATAAATAAATAAATAAATTGGGACGCCTGGGTGGCTCAGTTGGTTGGACGACTGCCTTCAGCTCAGGTCATGATCCTGGAGTCCTGGGATCGAGTCCCACATCAGGCTCCCAGCTCCATGGGGAGTCTGCTTCTCCCTCTGACCTTCTCCTCGCTCATGCTCTCTCTCACTGTCTCTCTCTCAAATAAATAAATAAAAATCTTTAAAAAATAAATAAATAAATAAATAAATAAATTTCTCTCGGATACCATGCTTTGGTGTTGCAGACTTGGAGGTAGAAGACTAGAGAATGAGATTTATGGGGGGGGGGGAAGCATTTTTCCTATTACCAACATTTTCAAAAGAGCCTTCAGGGTCTGTTTGATCCTGAGAATAACTTTTTTTCTTCCCTTCTCTCTCCCTTCATGACCCGGCCTAATGTGTACATTTATAGGCTAGTTCGGGAAGTTAGCATTCAATGGGATAATGGGTGTGGATGGGGAACAAGGTGTGCGGGGAGACCAAACGAAGCCAGGCTTGGTCAAAGAGGGGGTTCCCTGAGGAGATGAATAAGACTTAATGGGTTGATATCCAATGAAGGCAGTGGACATCGAGAACCAGGGTTTGAGATTTCCTCTGCTTACAAAGGACCACGTTAGCCTGTCACAGTTTCAAGGATGATGGCAAAAGACATGACGCTCCTGAGTCAGAAACAAAGGACCTTATCACCCACCACACAGCAAGCAGGATGGGCATTGGCGTAGCTCCGTCAAATCCCTTTGCCCCCCAAATCCCACAGTGACGATGCCGAAGGGTCCACGTGGATACTGGCACGCGGATGAGCCTCCATCACAGCCGAGAAACCGTGCACTCAGGAGATCAGAATCATTCATAATATGCAGTTAGCACCCTTATCTGGCGTCTGTCTCAGGAGGAGACATTATCTTTGCTACCCAGGACAGGTAAGCAAGCCCGCCCTTTGCTTTGGAGGGGACGCTACCTCTGTCATCCCAGACTGTTGTCTACACAAACATGCTTGGAGAAATTCTGGGACAAAGGCTGCCAGTGTGTCTGCTCACAAGAAATGGGAAAGACACACGGACAGTGGTCTCCCGGCGTGGCAGGTCTTAGTTCAGTCTGTGGTGCTGGTAGAGGGTCAAGAATTAGTAACTGTGGCCCCAGAGCCTCTGTTCTTGGTGAGAAAGAATGAAAAATAGAAAAAGCTGAAGGCCATGCTCGTGTCACACGAAGATAAGCTCGGCCTTTTTGTCTCTGGTACTGCCTCAAAAGTAAACACAGATGGACCCAAACACAAAACATAGGCAAGACTGAGGAGTTTGGCAACTTGAGCATTCCTTCCCCCCCAGGCACGTTTTCTGTCGGAAGTCACTGGCCCCCCGCTGGCTGGGCCAGCAGAGCCCTCAATCCATCACTGACAGGCCACTCCGGCAGCAGTCAGCGTGTCCAGCCTCTGGAGCCACATCTCCAGGCAGAGACCAGCAATTAAGTGTTCAGATTCAAATCAACGCATACAGCAGCCTTGGGGACATTTTCAGTACTCCAGAGACCAAGTCCGCACCTATCAATACAATCAGATGAAGTGAAATTGCACAGAGCCAAGCTTTATAAAATCTTCTGCCTATGGACTTATTTTGACAAGAAATCTAGTTTGTTTTTCTTACGGCTTCTCTGCTTGTGTAGGAGTATTAATTACTCACTAATCCACTTACTTGGATGAAATGCCTTGATTTTTTTGAAGAAAAAGGTTGAACATTTACTAGGAGTTGGTCTTGACTGTGAGGATATGCAGATAATCATGTACGTGGCCATCTGTTTCCTCAAGAAGCCCAGAGTTCTCTCAGTGACACGGTCCTCAGAGATAGAAAGTGCCAGAGGCATGGGCAAAAGCCGGTGCCTGACTCAGAGACCCAGGGCACTGACCTCTCTTCATCCTATCAGATCAGTGTGGGAACAATCCCCTTGGTCCCCACTCCTCACCCCTTACTGTCTTTGCTTTCTCAGTTCGTTATTTGCTGCATCCTGCAAATGCCCACAGCGGCTGCAGAAAAACGTTCAGGGCAACCTGGTCAAAAAGTGAAAATCTGGGATGACTTGGCCTACTCAGAGCACTGAACAGAGGTTGGGTAAGATGGTCAGTCAGACTTCTTCTATTTATGAGAAGTAAAGGAATTAAGAGAAGGAATGAATGAATGAATTATTTAAAAACGTGAATTCTTGTAAACAGAAAAAAAATGGAAAAAAGGAAAAATGACATTTAGACCTATCAGGATGGCTGTTACTAAAAAAAAAAAAAAGGAAAAGAAAGGAAAGAAAGATGTGTTAGTGAGGCTGTGGAAAATCGGAGCCTTTGTGCTGGGAATACAGTGGAAGGTAAAATGGCACAGCTGGGGGCGCCTGGATGGCTCAGTGAATTAAGCCTCTGCCTTCGGCTCAGGTCATGATCCCAAGGTCCTGGGATCGAGCCCCTGCATCGGGCTCTCTGCTCAGCAGGGAGCCTGCTTCCCCCTCTCTCTGCCTCTGCCTGCCACTCTGCCTACTTGTGATCTCTCTCTGTAAAATAAATAAATAAAATCTTTTAAAAAGAAAAATGACACAGCTGCTCTTGAAGATGGTGTATATATTTATGTAGTTATATACAAATACACACACATCCATACAATGGAATAGTACTCAGCCTCCAAAAAGCAGGAACTTGGGATCCATGCTACAACATGGGTGAAACTTCAGGACATGACAGTAAGTGAAATAAGCCAGACACAAAAAGACAAATACTGTAGGATCACACTTATATGAGGTAACTAAAGCAGCCAAACTGATAGAAACAGAAAACAACAGAGTGGCTGCCTGAGGCTTAAGAGAGGGAGGAACAGGGACTTATTAATAGTCTCTTGGGTACAGAGTTGCAGCTTGAAGAAGTTCTGAAGCTGGGTGGTGGCTGACGGTTGCACAACATGAATGGACTTCATGCCGCTGAAATGTACACTTAAACTTGGTTAAATGGCAAATTGCATGTTATGTGTATTTTACCACAATAAAAAAAAGGGGGAGAGGTAGAATATTCAGTGAGTTATCAGTGGAGAAACTGATGGCAGTTTTCACTTTTTAGCCAGATGTTTTGGCGTCACATAGACACAGCCAGCACGAAATGATGAAGGATTTGGGAATTGAAGCCAGGACTCTGGAGTCTCAAGTGACTGTGATAATTACTGCATTTCATTTCCTGCATAGAAGGCGGATTGAGTTCAAGACCAAAAGCAATATTCCAACGGGCCGTGATTAATTGCCCCTCCTGTGTTTAAATGGACCTCCTCATGACTTCTGCTATTGTTCTGCACAAATAATTAGGGCAGTTTCCACTGCCGAGTTCATGCTTGTGCGTGTTCTCGCAGAGAACAACAAGAAAAAAAGAGGCAATTTCTGGTCAGTGTTTAATGAGATTTCAGACTTGGCCTGTGTTAATCCACACAGAGGACACAGAGGTCTGGCTGGGAAAGGGAAGTACCAGCCTGTGATTCCCTTATCCCATCTCACTTAATTGTTCTGGTCTGCTATGATGTATAGACGACCTCTTCTTTATTTGTAAATGAATTTCAGGGAGGTTCCATAACTTTCCCCGAGTCACACAGATAGTTAGTGGAAGAGTAGAGAGTTGTACTTTGCTCGGATAACAATGCTTTCATGCTTTTCTGAACTCTGCATATTCACAGGCAAAAGAAATCTCGACTTTCCCTGAATAATTCTTCTCTTATTCTTTTGGTTATTCATTCACTCAGCCAACAAATAATCATTCTTCAATATCACTATATTCCAGTGATAGGCTCCGAGGATAGAGATATAAGATACTCTGTTGTATCTCCAGGGAAGTTTGCTGTTAGTGACAAGGAGACTCGGTCCTATCACAGAGGGACGCCCTGGGAGGACACAGCACAGGGGAGTTAGCATAGCCCAGGCCACTCTGCAGCTGAGCTAAGGATAAGGAGTCAACAGACAGAAAAAATGAGAAGCTGGCATTTCAATCACAGAGGAAGAACCCCAAATTTCCTGCGGTTCCTTTGGAGCATATATTAGAAACGAGGGTGCAAGGTAAGCAGTTTGGATTTTATACCGAGGTTGACAGTGAACGGGGGGCCACTGACATTCTTCAGTGGGAAAATGACAAAAGCAATAAACATACAATTCAGAAAGATCACTCCGATACCTACATGGGAGATGGAGAGACAGTGGCAAACCAACATAGAGGCAAGGAGACAATACTAATGTCCTAAGACTGTTGTAACAAATCACAGCAAAGCAGGGGGCTTAAAACAACAGAAATCTATTCTCTCACAGTTATGGAGCCTAGAAGTCCAACATCAAGGTGCTGGCAGCATCTAACTCCCCGTGACAGGCCTAGGGCGTCATCTGTGCCCTGCCTTTCCCTCAGCTTCTGGTGCTGCTGACAGTGACAAACACTGGTGTTCCCTGGCTTGCGGGCACATCACCCACAGTGATCTCCCATGCGCTGTATCTCCTCTTCCTGCATGGAAACAGCCATATGGCTTCAGGGTCTGCCCTGCTCCCACATGACTGCACCTTAACCTGATATTATCTGCAAAGACTATTTCCAAATGAAGTCACATTCACAGGTATCAGGTGCTAGTACTTGAGTACACACACACACACACACACACATATTTCAACCCGAGGGACACAATTCAACCCACACTAGAGACTAGTCAGAGGACACTTGCAATTGCTCAGTTGAGAGATGATGAGGTACTGAGCAGCAGCAGAGACCCAGAGAAAAGAGTTGATCAGGAAGGAGAGCTGGTCAAGCCTGAGGGTGGTATTGGCTTAGGGCCGCTGGGAAGTAAAGTAAGAATTCCTGAGAAGGGGGAGGGGTAGTGGGACAATGACTTGGCATGCCCATCTTTCAAATGTGAAGAAAGAGCATTAGCAGTGAAGTTGTTGGTTATCCACTTTTTAAAAACAACAGAACTCTCTATTGTCTGTGAGATAAGATGCCAACATTTGATTTGGGCAACACTTGAATGATCCAAGTCTGGCTCACACCTCTTTCTCCATCACTCACACCCCTGCCTTTCCCCCAGTGTATATATGCACACGTGCACACACACACACATGCACACACACTCACACCAGGTGGGCATTCTCTCCTTTTGCTCACCTTGCTCCTAAAGCACATGCCAGGGACTGTGCTCCTTGAAGATAGGCGGTGTCTTGTGCAGGTTGTGTCTGCCCATTATGCAAGGAGGGAAAGCATGGCGTCATCCTTGCCCTGGGTGCAACCTTCCCTGTTGAACTCCATTCCTCTGCCCGTCTATCATCCTTGGGGACAGAATTCATCCTGCCCATCCCTCAACTTCCATAGTACGTTGAGTCTAACCTGCACCTATGGGTGTCATGCTCCTTCATGGTTGGTGTGTGTGTCTGATCCACTCCCCAGAGTAAGCACAGATGGTATCAGCAATGTTTTACTCATCTTTGTATCTCCAAGACCTCACAGGAACCACCCAGAGTAGGAACTCAAGAAATATTCGCTGTAAAGAGCTCTTCAAGGAAAGTTGCTGGAGTGTTACAGAGATCAGGGGCACAGGCTTTGAGGTCAGGTTGGACTCCATTGGAATCCTGGCTCTGATACTCAGCAGCTCTGTTAACTTAGGGGCATTTTTTTAAAAGATTTTATTTATTTATTTGACAGACAGAAATCACAAGTAGGCAGAGAGGCAGGCAGAGAGAGAGAGGAGGAAGCAGGCTCCCAGCTGAGCAGAGAGCCCAATGCGGGGCTTGATCCCAGGACCCTGGGATCATGACCTGACCCGAAGGCAGAGGCTTTAACCCACTGAGCCACCCAGGCATCCCAACTTAGGGACATTTTTAAAACTTCCTAGGTTTCATTTCCTTGCTTGGAATGGGGTTCCTGACATTGGGGCTGCCATAAAAAGTCAGTGAGATCACACATGTAAAACATCTAGAAGATTACCTGACACCCAGGCTCAGGTTCACAATAAGGCTGGTTATCATGGTTGGTGTTCTGAGGCCATCTGGCCTTTCCAAAATCCTGCCACAATAGACTGATGGAATTTGTGTGTCCTTGCAGCTCTAGCCCCTTCCACCATTCTCTTGCCCCAAAGGACCCATAAATTTATGATATAATTGAGAGGCACAGGCATGGTTCTTCCTTAGTCCTTATGGTTTGGGTATTGAGCAATCACAAGATTTTGGAATGTCATCAAGAATAGCTGTTTGAAGAGGAAAGTTCCAAGAAGGGCATAGAACCAGAAATGTGCCAAGAGAGCATGTGTGGGAGTTGAATGATGTTCTTTAAAATTTGCCGAGGGTGGGAGCTCAATGCAGTGGAAAGAGCCCAAGCTGGCATCTCCCCATCCAGTCCTGGCTCCATCTCTTATAGGCTCTCCAACCTTCATTGTCTCAGCCTTTTCATGGAATGTTGTGAAAATTGGAAATAATGTATACAAACTGACCAATCCAGTGAGTAATAACTATTCAATGAAAGTTACCTTCTTTTTCTGTCATTAAGATGATGTTGGGGGTGGAAAAAGGAATCAGAGGCCCTCAGTAGGGAGTACTCGTGGCAAATCAACCCCAGAGGGAAACTCAGCATCCCACTCCCTGATGCCAGGGGTGAGCTCTACAGTACAACAGAATGTGGTGGACTCTTTGGAAAGCAGGGTTCCCCGAGAGACCAAAGATGACTGTCCTGGATCCCAACAGAACTCCACTTCTTATTCTTTCCTGATTTGTGAGGCAGGTATCCAGTCTCCATCTAAGTAATGGGCAAGCTCCACAGAGGTAGCCGTCTTGGAAGTGAAGGACAGAGAGGGAGGCTGGAGCCAAGCTCACAAAGGACCCAGGAGGCCACCCAGTGAGTGAGATGGGGGACCATGAGGATTTGAGGCAAAGGAGGGCTTGGAGAAGGAAGAGAGAGAAAGTCACCCCAAGCAACTGTGTGCTGACTCTGAACCCCTTTGGGCATCTTTGGAAATGTCCACAGGAGGCTGACAAAGCATAAGAAACTGCCGAGTGTCTTCAAGAATTGAAAGGTCCTTATTTTAATTCCAATGGGAATGATTATCAACCTAGGGAGGTCTTTAAGTCTCGATGTGAACCGGAGGCCGAGGGACTTACCTCTAGTCCTGTCCTGGCATTCTGTAGTTGAGTAATCTCGGTCAAACCCTCCACCTTGGTGAGCCCGGCTCCCTTCTCTGTGAAGAGCTGGTTGGAGAATTTGATCTCTTAGCCTCCTTTGTGATGTTTTGTAAAGTATAGTTTCAGATTCCCAGCCTCCTTTTCTAATTCTTTCCAGTTGGAAACTATAACTTGAAAAGAACATTTTTACCTTCAGTCTCTGTATCATTTTCTAAACGCCAGGATCCCCAACACAAAATTGCTCAAGAAGGCTATTTAAAATACCCTCCACCAGGAGAGGACCCAGGAACATCTGTCCATTTAACCAGCTGTCTAGGTGATTTTTTATGATCACACCTTAACCTATACTGGATGTATGAATGTCTAAAAATACAACCTCATACAGCAGCTGCTGAAAATTAAACATGATTCAATCCTTAAAAGGCACATCATTAAGCGGTAAGAGATGCAAAGTTCTGGCAAAGTGAAGTCAAAACTTGAGAGAAGTAAGATGACAGACCACCTTCACCAGTGGGGGCCGGCGATGTCTGTGAGGTGGCGCTGTGTGTCTGGGCCACAGGGTTCCAAGAAGATGTGGCTTGGGCTTGTTAAAACAGCATCAGGACTTGGACAAATTCCCACCCTCGTCCAGTACCTGGTGTGCTGATCCATCTATAGGCCTCAAAGCCTTTGGTTTAGGCTCAACACACAAGGCATGTAGTACCAGAGAGAATCTGTGCAGCCCCTTTGCATCCCATAGCCCTCGTGGGAAGACAGACAGTGGTGGGATCTGGTACCCTCTGTGGCCATGTCAACAGCAAGAGGCTGACCATAGATTAGACCCTCAACAGTGCCTCTTCTGTGGCTGGTTTCCAGAAGGCCACAGACCAAACAGAGGACAGAAGCTCAGACCTTGGTGGCCTCCTTTGAAGAAGTGAGGGGGGCCAGTTGAAAACACATGCTTGCTTGTGCTTCTTTCGTTGAGAAACTTTCCATTGAAAGAAAAAGCAATTGAATATGATGAACACTTTAAAGAGCAAGTGGCACAGAGTAATGTACAGTTAGTCTTTAGTCTTATAGTCCACATTCATTTCCAAAGTTGGGGAGGTCAGCACCTCTTTTCCCTATCCTGTTCAGTAAAGTTATCTAATGCATTTGGAATATAATTACATTAGTTACATTTTTCTTTGCCATACTATACAGTCCATCCTGATACCCATGGCCCTCCTAGTTGAGTTCTCAAAATTTGCATATATTAAAGTCCATTTTCTTATTCTGTAAAGTTCTGTGGGTTTTGACAAATGCAAGGTGTTGTATACCCATCAATCATTATGGCATCCAAAAGAGTAGTTTTGCTACCCTAAATATTCCCCTGTGTTTCACCTGTTCAATCCTTCAACTTCCCCCAAACTTTGGCACTTACTGCTCTGTTTAACCACTCTATCATTTTTCCTGTCCCAGAATGTCCTAAAAATGGAGCAAAACATTTCAGACAACAATAGAGAGAAATCGCAGCCAAACAAGGATCGCACCCAGAGCCTTCCCCAAGCATGGTTTAGATGAGAAGTTTGGGGAGTTATGATTTGATGAGACTTAAATGAAATTTTGTAAATGACATGGAGCACAAGTATTTTGCATGTGGGATGGAGATGCTTTGGAGCGAGAAGGAAGACTATGATAGGCAGCTCATATCTCTCAAAGATCCTGGAATCTTAAATTTGTTACCTGACATGGAATTTGGGACTTTGTAGGTGTGGTTAGATTAAGGACCTTGCAATGGAGAAATTATTATGGATTATCAGGCTATCAGGGTGGGCCCACAGCAATCACAATGGTTCTTACAAGTGAAAGAAGGAAGCAGGAGAGTCAGATCAGAATGGTATGATAGGAGTCTAACCATTGTTTGAAGAGGGAAAAGGGCCATGAGCCAAGGAATTTGGGCAGCCTATAAAGCTGGGAATGGAAAAAATAAAATTCTTCCCTGGAGCCTCTAGAAAGGAATGAAGCCCTGCCAACACCTTGATTTTATCCCAATAAGACTCCTTTTGGATATTTAACATCCAGAACTGTAAGAGAATAAATTTGTATGTGTTAAGCCACTAGGTTTGTGGTAATTTGCTACAGCAGCAATAAAAAGTTATACAAGGTCTATGATCCAGTTGAGTTCATTGTAATGCAAGGCATAAGGTGCGTGTCTAGGTTCATTCTTTACACACAAATATTTGATTGTTCTAGCTTCACTTGTTGAGAAAGACTCGCTCTTTTCCACTGAATTGCCTTTATCAAAGGTCAGTTGACTGTATTTGTTGGATATGTTTCTGAGCTCTTTATCGTGTTTCTCTATGTGTGCATTATTTTGCCAATACTCAGTTGTCTTGGTTGCTGTAGCTTTATGGTAAGGCTTGAAATAGGGTAGCATGAGTCTTCCCAGTTTGTTCCTTAATATTGTATTGGCTAGGGGCACCTGGGTTGCTTAGTAGGTTAAGCATCCAACTCTCAGTTTCTGCTCAAGTCATGATTTCATGGGTGGTAGGATCTAGGTCCCTGTTGGGCTCCACACTGAGCATGGAGCTTACTTAAAGATTCTCTCCCTCTGCCCTCCACCCACTTGTGCATGCTCTCTTGTAAAATAAATAAATCCTTAAAAAATATATAATTTATTGGTTAGACTTTATCCTTTGTCTTTCTACATAAATTTTAGCATCAGTTTGCTGATAATTACCAATAGATTGCTGGAATTTGTGTTCAGATTCTGTTGAATCTAAAGATCAAGAAAGCAGGAATTGAATCTTAACAGTGTTGAGTCTCCCAGTTCATGAACATGGACTATTCCTCCTTTTATTTCCTTCATAAAAATTTTATAGTTTTCCACATACAGATTCTGTACATATTTGTTAGATTCATAACTAAATACTTCATTTTTTATGTTATTATAAAGAATATTTTTGTTTTACTTCAAATTCCAATTGTTTATTGCTGGCACATAGGGAAAAAATTGACTTTTGTATATTGGTCTTATATTTTGTTTATTATTCTTATACTTATTCATTCCAAGGCTTTTTCCATTTTGTTTTCAGAGATTCTTCAGTGATTTCTACCTAGACAATCTCACCATGTATGAATAAAGACAGTTTTATTACTACTTTGCAAATCTGTGTAAAATATACTTATTTTCCTTATCTTACTCCACAAGCTGGAATTTCTCATGTGATATTGAATAGAAATGTTGAGATATTTTCCCTTGTTTCCACTCTTAGGGAGAAAACATCAGGTTCTCAATATTCAGTATGGTATTAGATGTAGGTTTTTCATATATACTCTCTAAGTTCCTTCTGTTTCTAGTTTTCTGAGAGTATTTTTTATCATAAATGGGTATTAAATTTTGTCACATGCTTCTCTGCATCAGTTAATATCTTTACATGTTTTCCTTATTCAATCTGTTAATAGGATGAATTCCATTGGTGGGTGAATATTAAACAAGCCTTTCTTTGCTGAATGGAATACCACTTAGTTGTGATGCATTTTTTTATCATATAGATTGCTTAGTCAATTTTCTAATATATTTTTAAGAATATTTATAGCGGGCACCTGGGTGGCTCAGTGGGTGAAAGCCTCTGCCTTCGGCTCAGGTCGTGATCCCAGGATCCTGGGATGGAGCCCTGCATCGGGCTGTCTGCTCAGCAGGGAGACTGCTTCCTCCTCTTTCTCTCTCTGCCTGCCTCTCTGCCTACTTGTGATCTCTGTCTGTCAAATAAATAAAATCTTTTAAAAAAAAAAAAAGAAGAATATTTATAGCTATGCTGCTTAGAAATATTTGTAATTTACTTGTAATATTTTTATCTGGTTTTGGTATTAGGGTAATGTTAGCTTCAAAAATTGTTTAAGAAGTATTCCCTCTGCTTCTAATTTCTAAAAGAAATTATGGGAAATTGATAGTATTTCTTCCTTAAATTTTAGTAGAATTCACCAGTGAAATCAGGTGGGCCTGGTACTTTCTTTTTTTCTTTCTTTTCTTTTTTCTAAGTTTTAATTATCAATTCAATTAATTTAATAAGTTATCTACTCAGGTTATCTATTTCTCTTTGAGTGAGTTTTGATAGTTTGTGCCTCTCAGGTAATCCATTTCATCAAAGTTATAAAATTTGGAGAAAAGTGTTATTTATGGTATTCTTATTATTTATTTAATGTCCATGGGATCAGCAGTGATGGCTTCTCTTTAATTTCTGATATTGGTAATTTACATCTTCTCTATTTATTCTTGGTTAGCTTAGCTAAAGGCTAATCAATTTTCTTGATATTTTCAGTGAACCAGATTTGACTTTGTTGGTTTTATTTTTTTCCTCTTTTCAATTTCATTGCTGGTTATTCTAATTTGTAATATTCTCCTTTTTCCTCTTGCTGTAGCCATAATTTGTTCTTTTTCCGCAGTTTACCAAAGTTGTAGCTTAGGTTACTGATTTTAGATCTTTCTTCTTTACAAGTATATGCATTTTAATGTTACAGATTTTCCTCTAAGAACCACTTTACCTGCATCCTCAAAATTTTTATTTTAATTTTTATTTAGTTCAAAATATATTTTTAATTTTTGAGATTTTTTATTTCACTAATGAGTTGTTTAGAAGTGTGCTGTTTAATTTCCAGCACTTGGGAATTTTATTCATTCCAAGGCCTTTTTTCATTTTGGTATTTTTTTCTGGTTTTGGGATTTATTTGTTTTTTGGGGGAATTTTCAAACTATCTCTGTTACTGATTTCCAGTTTAATACCACTGTGCTACTAGAACGTACTTTCTATGAGTTTTATTTTTGAAAATTTTTAGGGTGTGTGTTATGGCCAGCATTTGCCTGTCTGTGTTAATATTACATGTAAGCTTGAAAAGACTATATATTCTGCTGTTGTTGGATGGAACATCCTAAGCCTGTCAATTAGATCAATTTGATTCATAGTGCCATTCAGGTCATTTTATTTATTTTACCCTTCCTGATTTTTCTGCCTACTTAGCCTATCAAGTAATGACAGAATAGTATTGAGGTCTCAAACTGTAATAGTGAGTTTGTTTACTTCTCCTTTTAGTTTTATCCATTTTTACTTTATGTACTTTGATGCTCTTTTTAGGTGCATAAACATTTAGCATTTCTTAGGTCTTCTTGGAGAACTGACCCCTCTATCATTATTTAAATTCCCTCTTTATTCCTATAATCTTCCTTGTTTTGAATTTGGTTTTGTCTGAAATTGATACAGCTACTCCATCTTCCTTCTGGTTAATATTATGATAGTATATTTTATTCTCCATCCCCTTGCTTTCAGCTGGTCTACATTTTAGTATTTTAAGTGGGTTTTCTGTAAACAACATTTTTGGTCTTTTTTTTAATCCACTCTAAAAATCTCTAATAATCTTCATATTTTAATTAGTATGTTTAGATCACTGATATTTAAAGTGATTATTATTTATAGTGGGGTTCTTACCTACCTAATTTTTTACTTTTTTATTCCTTACATTTTGGTTTGTTTCTTTTTTTCCCCTATATTTCTGCCCTCTCTGTTTTTTTTTTTTTTTTAAGATTTTATTTATTTATTTGACAGGCAGAGATCACAGGTAGGCAGAGAGGCAGGCAGAGAGAGGAAAGGAAGCAGGCTCCCTGCTGAGCAGAGAGTCCGATGTGGGGCTCGATCCCAGGACCCTGGGATCATGACCTGAGCTGAAGGCAGAGGCTTTAACCCACTGAGCCACCCAGGCGCCCCTGCCCTCTCTGTTTTTAATTGTGTGATTCTATTTAAAATCTTTTCTTAGCATGTCATTAATACTACTTTTTAAAATTTCTTTTTATGACTGCCCAGATGTTATAATACTCATCTTTAAATAATCTAAATCCACATTCCTACAACACTGTACTACTTTGCACATAGTGCAGGTAACTTATAAAGGATATTCCCAATTCCTCTCTTCTGTCCCTTGAGGCCTAGCCTGTGCCAGGCACTATTCAGACCGTGCTACAGATGCAATACTATTTGAATTCTTACAGCAGGCAATCATTACATCTCTCTCACAGAAGATGAAATTGAGGCTTACAGAAGTCTAATCCCTCCCCTGGTCATGTCATTGATAAGGCCCAAGATTGCCAGAACTCCAAGGCATTGAAGGAGTAGAGACAGACCGTACAGTACTCAGCACAGTGTCAAGCACATAGCAAATACTCAACAAGTAAGACAAAACACACACCTCCAGGATGGTAAATGTCTCAGTGAGGACTGGGACACATAGCTGCAAAAGGAAAAATTTGGGCTGGCCGAGGTTTGGTAAGAAAAAAAGAGACTGTTTGTTGTTGTTCTTGTTTGTTTGTTTTTAACTTTTAAACTCAAATTCAAAAATGTTCCTGTTCTATTTTCTGTGCCTCTGATTTCCACAGTAACCCATCATGTTAGCTCTGATTTGCTGAGGATCGATTTTTATCTGTTAGTGTGCTCAGTGAGTCTTCAGACCCTCCTTGTGAATTATACTGTATTCCCATGTGACTGAGGAGGAGACTGAGGCTCATGGAGGTCTTGCCAAGGCCAGAGACTTTTGGAAAAGATGAGACCTGAAGCCAGCTGGCCTACTTCCAAAATCTAGATGCTGCCATAGTTATCATGCAGCAGGCTTGAAATAATTGTTATCATATCCCTTTCTATCGGGAGGAGCAGAGAGCCCCAGCTACAGATTCCTGCCAGGCATGGAGCTTTCCAAGCTCCTTGCATCTGGGCCACCTGGGTGGGGGTCTCAGGGCCTCAGCAACAAGCTCATGGATCCAAGTAATAACCCATATTTGGGCTTAGCAGTTCCCATTCTGAGGACTAATGATGTCCAGAGGTCTCAAGAATTCCTCTGCCAGAAACATCAGATGGAAGTAGGTGCAGTTGGCTCAAATAGCAGCCAGGGGACAATTTATCACAATTTATTAGACCACCCATGAGGCAGGAATCCGGGCCCTGCAGGAAAGTTCCATCCAAGGGCTGCACCTAGCACCCTGAACCAGCCTGGGGAAGGGGGATGTTATCTAGTGATGCCTGAGAGACATCAGGCAGTCTGCACCTCTTGGGTGCTGGGTCTGTATGTTGGAGTGGAGGGGACCCCCAAGAACCCACAGATTGGACTACAGGACAGCCTCAGATGCCAGGCAAGGTACAGCCCAGCTGCTCACAACCCCTAGTACACCACCACGTACCCCTGCTGCCATCATACTGGGGCCAGTACAGCAGCTGAGGGGCTAGGCAGAATCCTGAAGCCATCCCCAGTTCTTCCTGCCCCTCTTTCATCATCGTATGCATTTCTCCCAAGGCCACAATCTCAACACCTCATTGTCTCATTGATTGAGAAGTAAATAATCTTATAAAATAACTAACTAAATAAATAAGGTTTTCAAATATTCCAGACCATCCAAAACTACAAAGCTAATAAGCACCAGCTCCCTAGTATCACTACTCTTTTTAGTTCATCAGGGAAAAAAAATAAAATAAAATTATTCAGTTCCCAGTACATATTTTAGGGGCACCCATCCATTGCGTTTTGATTACATGAAAACATTCAATATTCTTCCCCACCCTCAAATCCACAAATGCCTTGAGTGCCAAAGCTTTTCAAGTGGCTGTCACCATGAGAGCCATTTAGTAGATATTCTGTATGTGCTTGGTATTTAGTTAAGTCAATGACAATTGCATAAAGAATTATGGGCCATGTGGGGCCTGGGCCCTGTGGACACTTGAATTATAGGGTGGAGTCCCGACCTCCCCAAGCTCAAAGCTCACAGGACATCTGGGGGTATCAGAGTGATGAGGCCCTCATGGGAGACCTGTCCATAGCCACTGCTGCCCTCCTGCCCTGGTTTCCTGCTCACAGCTCTCATCAAACACTTACCAAAGGGTCTCAAAAATGTGATTCAGATCTAAAACTAGTGCGCAAACCAGTGGTTTAAAAAAGCATGCAAGGAAAATGTAACGATACAGAAAAAAAAACAGAAGTTTAGAGATTCCTTTTATTGTCTCTGTGCATAATGTCATTTTTATTGGAACTATATTACTTGAAAACATTGCCTGGTGACCTTGGTCCCAAGTTCTATGGCAGGCAGTCAATGGCAGACCATGACTTGAAGCAGGAAGAAACACGTGTGTACCTGGACCCCCAGGTGTTCAGCTCCCTCACTCAGAGATGAAAACCAGCATGTACCTGTCAGTGACCAGGCTTGAGGTTAGGTGATGAGTAAGGCAGATGAGGCCCCTGACAGGGAAGTTTACATTCCCAGAAGGAGAGACAGACAAGAAACAAGTAAATAAATCTAAATCATTTCAGATCCTGAGAAGTCATCTGAATAAACCGAAGCTTGCTGTGGTCAGGAATATGAGTGTGCAGTGCAGAGGGTATGGTAAATTGGGAGGGTCAGGTGAGGTTTCTCTAAGGGAACATGCTTGAGTGATGTGAGAGATACACTTTGAAAAGAGCTGAGGGAAGGCCATCTAGGAAAGGGTCAATTGGTGCAAAGGTCCTGGGGCAGGAAACAAGCTTCATATTGCAGGAATCTCAAGGTGAACTGAAATGTGGTGATGAGGGAGAGCAGAGCAGGAGGTAGGAGGACCATATGAGCCATGGCTTGGGTCTGGATTTTATTCTAGAAGAAATGGGAAGCTACTGATGTTTCGAGCAGGAACATGATGTGGAAATCATCACCATGGACACTGTGTGGGAAACCAGCCAGGCAACAGTATAAATTCCTCAGTGCGGGGTTCAAATAACAGGATAAACGGGGTTCCCATGGTGAGACGGCAACCCTGTCTGAGATGGAGCAGGCTTGTGGGGATGCTTGCGACGGAGCCAGAATCAAGAGTTGAATATTAGCCACACCACTTCTTGAAAACCCCCTTTAAAGAGGAGCAGAGAGGGGGCGCCTGGGTGGCTCAGTGGGTTAAAGCCTCTGCTTTCTGCTCAGGTCATGGTCTCAGGGTCCTGGGATCGAACCCTGCATCGGGGTCTCTGCTCAGCAGGGACCCTGCTTCCTCCTCTCTCCCTGCCTGCCTCTCTGACTACTTGTAATCTCTGTCTGTCAAATAAATAAATAAAATCTTTAAAAAAAAAATAAATAAATAAATAAATAAATAAATAGGAGCGGAGAAGTAGGATGGTAGCTGAAGAGAGATCAAGATGCACCCTTAGAAGACCTGCAGGAAGACCATCCAGGATGGAATGAAGCCAGTGCAAAGGCCCTGGGGTAGGAAATAAACTACATATACATGTTTTTAAAGACCAAGTTTTCACCCCAGGTTGATGTGCTGCTGGAATGATCCAGAGACAAGGGAAAATCCACTAATGTAGGTGTCAGAAGTGATCATTGTGGGAACAGTCATAGAGGGACTCTACTCTTTGCTTCTTTATTTCTCTTGCACCAGGACATAGGTGCCTGGCTGGCTCAGTTGGCGTCTGACTCTTGATTTCAGCTCAGGTCATGATCTCAGGGTTGTGAGATCAAGCCCCATGTCTAGCCCCACATCAGGCTCTGCACTGGGCATGGAGTCTGCTTAAGATTCTCTCTCTCCCTCTCCTTCTGCCCATCCAACCTTAAAAAAAAAAAAAAAACAAGGACAAAGTACTGAGGAAGAAAGACCCAGCGTAGACTGAGAACTGGAGAGCTTCCTAGAAGAGGCAGCACAACCTCATGCTGAGAAGCAAAGAAGCAGAGGTGCCTGGGTGGCTCAGTTGTTAACTGCCTTCCTTTGGCTCAGGTTGGCTCAGGTCATGATCCCAGCATCCTGGGATCGAGCCCTGCATTGGGCTCCCTGCTCAGCTGGGTGCCTGCTTCTCCTAATCCCCCTGCTTGTGTTCGCTCTCTCACTGTGTCTCTCTCTGTCAAATAAATAAATACATAAAATCTTAAAGAAGAAGAAGAACAATATCAAGAAGAAGAGGAAGTGAAGAACCAGCAGCAGCCTGGAAAAAGGAGCCTGAGACTAGGGCTTCTTAAGAGGTTGTTAACTAGTCTGGGAGAGAGGCCATGAGGTCTAGATCAGGGAGAGGGCAGGGGACAGTGAAGTGGGAAGGAGCTACTCCATGACAAGAGGCATGATGAGGACTTGGCTAGCAAGTGGGACTAGGGAAAGAGGAAAGAGCAAAAACTGACATTTGGGTTCTGGCCCCTGGGGGTAAGTAATACCATGGAACTGAGTCCCAGACATCCCTGTGGCTTACCAGAAGTATTGTGCAAACTGAAGTCAATGAGTAGACCCATCCTGGCCAGAGGATGGTAAGACTAGCTCAGTCACCAGCTGGTAGGGCCATGGGTTACCAGAGCTACCTCCCTTAGCCCATGGGGATTCTTAGCCCCAGTCCGTTGATGTTTTGGAGACACTGGGGAGTGTGACCTGAGTGGAAAAGACAGGGCTGATCTGAGACGCAGTGGCCTTTTCCCACTAGGCAGATCCAATGTCAGTTCAGGCCTTCCCTACTTTCTACCTGAGGATGTGTACTGCTCTGTTTGAGTCCCCAAAGCTCTCCTCAGTGCCACTGGTCCCAGTGTCCCCTCAGAGTCCTGTGACCAACTTTCAAACTCTGGTCCCAACCTGAGATGTAACTGACCAAGTAGAAGACCCATATGTGTGGTGGGATCTCTGGGGTTCCTCATCCCACAGCTCCAGACAACCCTCCCTAGGCCTGGAGGTCTGTTTTGGCCCATTTTCAGATGGGTGGCAGGAGGAAGAGAAGGGTGAAAGGGAAGGAACCTAGCATCTTCCAAGATCAGAAGCCCACATCTGATCAAGGCTGGAGACAGAAGTCACCTTTGGGAGAAGACTAAAGGTATAGGGTCTGGATAAAAATCTCCTGGGCTCCAATCCTATAAGCCAGCAAGATGGCATTCTCGTCTTTGGCCCCTGAAGTCCAGTTAGGCCCAGTGTGCCCCAAAGCCGCTGACACTCACTTCTGACAAAATGTGCCCTTCTTCTGTCTGCTCAGACTTCTGTTGCCCACTGAGATCCTTAACCAGGTAGCATAATGGAGCTAATCTTGCCCTTCTCTGAGCATCATGGAAGGTCCTGGAAGAGGCAGACATGCCATCCCTTGGGGACACTTAACAGAAACATGACAGCTGTGAGCTCCCCCTGGGATCCCTTTGTCTTTACTCAGAAAGATGGAAATGAAATGAATTTAGGCCCAGATTCTGAGCATCCAATACCCCAATTCTGCTTTGTCCACCCAAGGCCAGGGCAGGATGGCCTCCCCGTGGGTTCTAGAAGAGTCTCAACCATCAGACTCATCTCACTCTGGACATGACCAGCCACACCCACAAGACAACCCTGACAGTAGGGTGCTCCTCAGGGCCACTCCGACAGCCTTCAATGCCCACTTCCGTTCCTCCAGTCTGGGAGGCAGCTGGGTCTCCTTGTGACCAGGAGAGGTCCCGCCTGGGTGGGGGCTTTCAGAGGAGGTCCACACTCTAGTAAGGCACGTAAATAGGACACGCAAGAGGATGGACGATATGAGCATGAGAACAAAGGGCTGGCTAGAAATGAATGCCAGGAAGGGAGGCTTGCATTTGTCCACATTTCCTGTGTGCCAGAGACTGTGCTGGGCAGCATGTTGACCCCCGTGTCCACCACAGGGTGGGTCCGGCCTCTCCTTGCTCCTGCAGGAGCTCAAATGCCTTGCCCAAGAGCATGCAGCTGAGAAGAAGACGAGCTGTGGCATCCCCCTGGGGCCCACAGGCATAAAGCCACAATCTCCCGCTCCCCATTGGTGCTCCCAGTGAGACACCCATGGTGGAGGAGCAGAGTTGGGTGGGGTTGTCCCTGTTCTCGCTTCCCTGGGAAGCCAGGTCCAGCCCCATCTGTGTGCAGACCTATTGAGTCTATTGGGGGGGGGGCTCTCCAGGGACTCATGGAAGGGGGCTCCCACAGCTTCTCTTAGGGTGTCATTTTCGAGCCCCGCGAAAGGAGAGCTCGGATCTGAAACCAGGTTCTATTGTGCCCACAATGTCCTCTTTTATCAAGTTACAGCATCTGGGGTGAAGAATAACAGACTTGGGCCGGTGGCCCGTTCTTGGACAAAAGCCATATTTGTCGCTGGGCTTTGGGCCAAAGTAATAATCATTTTTTTTTAATTGACCCTGATGGAGGGGAGCAGCCGAGGGCCACCAAGGCAGCAGTGGGCGTGCTGAGGAATTCCTCCTCGGCCGATCCGTCAGCACCAAAGCCTGATGGATACCCCATTCCTGACATGGACACCCAGAAGCTGTGCCCAGTCGAAGCCCAGCCTTGTTTTCTTAATAAGCAGTGAGGTCACAATAATGGGTCCCGGGTAAACATTAGGGTCAGATGTCATAGGGGTCTTTATTATCAAAATATGAAAAGAAAATTATCTAGGGAGCACAACCAGCATACAGAACTCTTCATCAGCCCTATAGAAGCTGCACTGTATTTGATCATACCTTCCAGTATTTTCAAGAGAGAATTTGGAAGACTGAGTTCCCAAAGCAAAGATTCTTCTTGTCTCTCTCTCACTTGCAATATGCATGTTGAGGGTCATTAATGTCCTGGTCACTATGGTCATGTTCAGGGGACAGCCAGGCTGGTCCAGGGTGGGAATAGGACATTTAGAGATATGGGAAGTCCTCCTCTCACCCCAGGTCATGGCAGGGGACAGGAACCAAAGGTGGTATTTCTAAATCAGTAGTAAAAACACCTAAGGATAAAATGAAAATCTAGGAGCGAAAAGGAGGGAGCAGAGTCTCGTTAGAGGTAAGGCAGCTGTGGAGAGGGCCAGGCCGGCAGGTGAGTCTGGGTGAGCAGACCACCTTCCCCCAAGATGAGACACGTGCTTCCAGGCCGTGCCCAGGTACCTTCATCCTTACACTTATCTCCCACATTGTGGTTGTCTGTCTAATGGGCTTGTGTCCATTCTGTGGGAATGGCATTAGTTCCTTGTGGGCAGGCATTAGCTCATATTAATTTGTCTGTGCTCAGTTCCTGGTAAGGAAACTCTCAGTCATGGTTGTGGAATGAATGAACCAGAAAGGCGCGGCAGCTGGAGAGCTGTGCCCAGTAGCTCAGAGGGAAGGAGGACACAGGCTCTGACTTGGGCAATACCCCTGCCACAGCTCCCAGGTCCGATCGTTAACCTCTGAATAAGAAGAAAATAAAGACTTCAAGGCCCCACGTAAACTCCATCCCAAACTGGCTTAATAAATGCATCGGAGTAAAAACAGGCTCAGTGTCTCCCATGAGAAGCATAGAGAAAACACACTGCAGGAAGCGTGAGTGTGCCCTTGCGTGTGATTTGCACGCCGGCCCGGGGAAGATGGGCCGGTCCTCATCCCGCCCCGGCCGTCTGCTAATATAAATCCCGCAGCGGCCTCACTACCCTGACGAGGGCAGGATACACCAGGGGTTGGAGGACTATCCATCAGGAGAGAAAAACACCCTTTATTAAAACTTGATAATGACTCGGACTTTGAAACTCAATGAAGAGCTACTGAACTTGAGAAGTGAAATCTCAACAGACTGGAGATAGGCGACGGGCCCTGCAGTGGGCAGGAACCAGGGAGAAGGACCTGACCAAAACATGGGCTGGAGTGTGAGGCCGCCCCACCTCTGGGGGCTCCCCTGCCCCCCACATGGCAGCCTTTTCAGACCCGGAGCAGGAAGGTCTGAGGGTCTGGACTCTGAAAGCTGAGCGTGTTTCACTCCCCACAGACCAGGGGAGCCCCCGAGTACTCTCTCTCAAATGTGTAAACCTCTCACTGCCTTCTCCAGTCTCCTGTGTGTTTGCTGGATTGCTGATTTTATTCACTGGGCCCGGCTTTCTTCCTTGGATTTTCTCTGCCTTGGAAGGGCATCCAGACAGCGGTGACTTTCATAAATGTGTGTGTTTGTGAGTGTGGGTTCCAGTAAGGAGCAGTGAGGGAGCAGAATCATAATCCTGAAAGGTCTGGAAGAAGGCCCCGGGAGGATAGAGAGGCATGTTTGGCCACTACCCTATGCAGGGAGTTCTCAGCAAACAAGACCAAGGGACCTGCGGTACATGGAGTTTGGCTGTTCAGTGTCTAGAAGGGAAGGAGAGCCTTGATCTCTAGGACAAGTCTTCAAGCAGAAGATCTCAGGGAGCTGTCAAGGTGACCCTCAGAGGTGGGTACTTGTGGGATACTCCATGTTTTCAGGGGCAAAAGCTGTGTCCTGTGGCCTCGAGGGAGAACTTTCTGAGAGATGAACAAAGGAAATGCAAAGCGCAGAAGTGGCTGTGGTCCCAGAGCTGGGCTCTGCCCTGGTGTACTGAGGTGGGGACCCTGAGGCCCTTTATGCCCTGGGCTTGCCTGAGAAAGGAGGTTGGCTAGTGGAGTACCAGAGCTCAGATTCTGGTTTTGTTCAAGAAATCCAAAAATGCCTGATTTTTTTTTTTTTAAGATTTTGTTTATTTATTTGACAGAGATCACAAGTAGGCAGAGAGGCAGGCAGAGAGAGGGGGAGGAAGCAGGCTCCCTGCGGAGCAGAAAGCTCGATGCGGGGCTCGATCCCAGGACCCTGAGACCGTGACCTGAGCCGAAGGCAGAGATCTTAACCCACTGAGCCACCCAGGCGCCCTGATTTTTTTAACTGAACCCAGATTTGGCCAAGACAGATGTTTTCTTTCCCTGACTGTCCTGCGTGATCAGCTGTCCCAAAGACTGGAAAACCAGTGGCAGCTTCTTGGCAGTCACAGCACATCTGTTTTCCTTGATCTGTCATAGCAAACCAAATCTCAGCACGCTGACAAGATGTATATATATAAAATATATTAATACATGTTTCAAAGAGAGCCATACTACAGACAACAGCAGTCCTACCAGGGCAGCCAACCAGATAAACTCATCTGTGGAAGGTCAGCATGGAGTTCGCATGCCTCCCATTCTGGGACAACCAATGACTGAGGCACACCAAACACATCTGTTTCTCCTAAGAGAGGAAGGTACTCGATGTGTGGCAGCAGGATGGGGGGTGATGTACTTTTCAGCTCCTCCTTATTCTGGTGTCCCTCTCCTCCCTCCTTCCTGCAACTGGGGCTGATGGCATTTCCATCGGCTGAGCCCATAACAGTCCAGACACCAGGTAACACAGACCAGGAGGTACACCTGGGTAGCTCAGTCTGTTAGGTGTACAACTCTTGATTTCAGCTCAGGTCATGATCTTGGGGTCGTGAGATGGACCCCAATGGACTGCATTGGGCTCCATGCTGGGCTGGGAGTCTGCTTGGGATTCTCTCTCTCCCCCTCCCTTTGCCTGTACTCCTCACTCTTTTCTCTCTCCCTCTCTAAAAATAATAATAATAATAATAAAATAGAACAAAACAAAACAAAGCAAAATAAAAAAGACAGCACAGGAAAACTGCCTCTCTGACCATGGCCTTGAGCTCTGAGTTTCTCTTCCAGTTTTGTGAGTGCACAATTACTGGCTCAAATTTAGCTTTACATATAAAAACAGTCATGTTTTGCTTCATGTTTTCGACGTGACAACCTAAACCTAAGCATAGTAAACACGTGGAAGGAATGGGAGGCATCTGGGCAAGCGGCTTGAGTGACCAGCGTCTGATTCAAAGAAGGTGCTGCTGTTTCTGTGAATGGAGGTGGGTGACAGACAGAGCCTCACAGCGTGGAGACCCTGGGCAGGAACGACAGAAGAGAGCAGCAACGTCCACCACAGGGGGCTTCAAAGCCTCCGGCGCCCTAGCACGTGTGCCCTCAGCGCATGTGGAAGCACAAATGGAACACTTAATTGTGCCTGGGATGATCAGGTCCCTGCACCCCTCGTCCCAGCAGGGCAGAGGGCCAGCACGGCTGTCCTGGGTTTTGTAACATGGGGGTGTTCTGCATTCTCAAGCTTCCCCCGTCGGAGTCTGTGATGATTTATCCCCTCCTTGAAAGGTGAGGTGGCAGGGGCACTTCTCAGAGGGCACCCCCACCAGCCCACAGCGACAGCCCATGTGGGGCTCACAACTGGACTTCCATGGGTCTCCCGGCCTGGTGGCAGAGCAGATCCAGCCGGGTGCAAGGTCTGGCTTTGCCATTCACTTCATAGCTGTGTGATGTCGGGCAACTCCCTGAGCCTCTCTGAGCCTTAGTTTCCTTAGCTATAACACCGGGATAATAATAGCGCCTATATTACAGGGTCCCTCTGAGCATTAAGATAATGCACATAAACCCCTCAGCACAGCGTCCAGCAAATGAGTTTTCATTAAATGGTAGTTATGCTGACATGCTGACCACATGACACCTCGGCAGGGAGAGATGGGTTTGATAAGTCTGAAAAGGCCTTCCAGAGAAAACAGGCTTCCAGAAAAGCACCAGCGAATAAGGGGCACGGACCCCTGCAATGGAGCAGCGTGCACCTTGCACCCACATTCCCGATCCAGGGGCAGGCCGGGGAACCCCACAGCGAACGCGATTGTCATCAAGTAGATAATTCGTAGATTATCGCAAGATGGAGCAGAGCATGGTCACTGTCACCAACCCTCCCATCCCCTTCAGGTTGTTCTCAGAGTCTCTGAGTGACCGAATAGAGACGTCTGCTGCACAGTGACAAGTAGGGCTGCCCAGGTGGAAACCGCTGTATAATACAAACAGGAAACATGAGATGTTGCGGCTTCGGAGGAACTCAACCTCAGGCTGCAGTGAGTTCACGTCACACTTTTCCTCAACAGGAGGAGTGCTTATCCCAGCAGGCATGAGCTTCTCTGGGATACTCCTGGCTCGCCTGCAGCCCCCACTCCGCCCCTCAGCCCTCCTCTACTCTGTCCCTCAGGGAAGTTAGACACAGACAGCTGTTGCTGCTCAGCTGTCTTGGTGAAGCCTAACCCTCTGGTTCTTCAGATATATGGGCTGTGACTTCCTCTCTGCCAGCCTTCCAGAAGCCTCCAACCAAGCCCCATTATTGTTTCCCTTCGACACAAGCCAAGGATGCCAGGAGGGGAGGGGACCCTCCCCATCTCAGGCCTTCCAGCTGGTGGTCTGTCCCCCAAAGTCCCCTCTTCTTTGCTTTTCTTGAACAGAGAGATACAAGCCTCCCTCGGCCACCTCTCCTGCCCCAGCTCACCGGCCCAGACTGTCTCTCTTCATCTACAGAGGACACGCTGCTCTGCCTTTACCGCGTGACACAAATGCTGGTGTCTGGGGCACCACTGCAAAGCTGCCCAGATGTACTTGTCCCAGCTGAGCAAAACCAGCCTTCTCCATACCCATGGAAAATTCCTCCTGCCACAAACGAACAGCGTGAGCCCAGATTGAACATAGAATTGTCCATAGATGATCCTTCACATCTATCCATGAGGTGGCTGGTTTAGCTGGCAGGTGACGTACACACAGGTCCCAGAGGCCTGGAACTTCTCCCACAGGCACATGGTATGACATCTTTCGGTAAGTCAAGATGGGATGTCATAGCCAGTGCTCATGACCCATAGCTCATGGGCTCATGCCTGGAAATCCAGGCTCTGCCAGCATCAAAGGGCAAGGAAGGGTCAGGAAATCCTGACCTGAGGAGGGCCACCAGGGAGGAAAGTCGGCAGTTACACAAGAAGAGAACAAATATTTCTTGCTCACTCACTATAGGCCAGACCCTTTCCTGGGGCCAAAACTGAGAGTTGCCCTCACTGCAACCAGGAATGGCTCAGATGTGCCCATCACCATTCAGTTCACTGTGGAATGATGGTCAGTTGGGGTGGAAGGAGGAGGGAAAGGTCAAGCAAGTGAGGCCCATCCCCATGAAACCACATCATTACCTCACTTAATATTCCAGAAGCCTACAAAAGAGGTATCATGGTGAAAAAAAAAAAAAAACAAAAACCCGGGCTCTAAGAGTTTCAGAATCTTGCCAGCAAGTGACTAAATAGGATTTGAACTCAGAACAGACAGGTTCCAGAGCCTTGCACTACCTTCATCAGGCTATACCACAGCATGCTTCTCTGACCTCCTACCTGTTCTGTCTGTGGGAAAAAAGGAGCACAGAGAGGATTGGCTTGTTGCATTCATCCTAGCAAGTGTAAGCAGTCGAATCAGGTCTTCCTGTGGAAGAAGGAAGATCTTCGAGGACTTGGGTTAATTTCCCAGCGTTTAGGCTGTTGGGATATTGTGAGAAACCACAGTAAGGTCTGTTCTCTGAAGCAAATCCTTCCTGCACTTAGCTGTATCGCCACAACCACCCAGTGGGGGAGCCAAGTGTATTCTCCTCATGGGGGAGACAAGCACTCAGTAATCTGCCCAAGGTCATGTGGTTAGAGCCTAGTGACGCAGAGATTCAGGTGACCAGACTGCTCCACAGCCCTGCCCTGCCCCTGCATCTCACCTATGGTTCACTGGGGTATAGGGGCGCTGCCTAAGAAGAAACAACACCCCACACACACACACACACGGACACACATGCACACACACCGTCATAGATGTGGGACAACTTAACCCTGTAATATGACCCCAGTATTTGATTAGCAAATATTTATTTTCCTGTCCCTCCCTGCCTCCCTGCTCCCTTTCCTCCTTTCCTCCACCCCCACTCCTTCCTTCCTTTCCTCCCTCCCTCCCTCCCTCTTTCCAACCCTTCTCCACTTCTTTCCTCTCCCCCTCAAACCCTGACCTAACCCTTACCATGTCCAGGAAGCCAAGCAAGATCCTGGACACTGCAGACCCCAGCCCTGAGGATGCTTTCCTCTTGGGAGGGTGAACCACACATCTGTCCCCACCACATAGCTGGATGTAAAAATTCCAGGTGTGGGGAACAAAACAAGTTCTCCAGCTGGGAAACCAGAGTCAGTGCAACAACAAAAGTGGAATTTGGACTTGGCTAAGGGATCCCTAAAAGATAGGTAATATCTTGAGAGAGATGGAAAAAGAAGATGCTAAAGGCCCATTACCTTGCACTAGAAGTAGAGATAAGATCCAACCATGGGATTGGAGGGCTAAAAGGACCTTATGGACCACTTTGTCTGTGTGGGGTCCCCAACCATCAGAAAGGTTCCTTACAAAGTAAATAATGGCAAGTAACTACCAAATTCAAAGCCTTCCAATGGCCTGCTGTGCACTTAACATGACACCCATGACCTTTCCCTTGGCTCCTGTGGTTCTGCATGATCTGGGCCCTGGCTATCTCTCCAACCTCATGTTAGTCAGTCTCCCCTCTTCTACCACAATGAGGCTGCCTTTCTTTCTTTCTGCCAAACATACCAAACATGCTCCCAGCTCAGGGCCTTTGCATGAGGTGTTCCCACTCTCTTCAACATTCTTCTGCCATGTTGCTTTGTGGCCGTCTCATCATGATTCAGGCCTCAGCTTAAACCTCACTTCCCACCAAATTCTTCTTGGTCACCGTGGCTGATGGTGCTGTTCCCCAGTGCACATACCCAGGCAACCTCTAGATCCAGAGTATCACCCTCTTATGTTTTTCAAAATGCCTATCTCTCCCTGGAGCTGTTCATTTCTTGTCAATTGTCTCTGTCTCCTCACTACAATGTGGACTCCAGAGAACAGGCATCAGGTTATACTGAATCATGGTGCTAGCCCCAGACAGTGCCACTTGGTTGGCCCTCAAGAGCTATCTATTGCCAGGTGCTCTCCCCAACCTTCCAACTCTCAGCACCCATCTCTAAAATGAGGAATGGTATGGGTTGAACTGTGCTTTTTTAATATCCCCAAGTTGATGTCCTAATTTCCAATACCTCAGTTTGTGAATTTATTTAGAAATAGGGTCTTTGTGGATGTAATTAGTTAAGTCAACATGAGGAGTAGGATGGACCCTAATCCAGGATGACTAGTGTCCTTAGAAAAAGGAGAAATTTGGACACAGAGACAAATATGCATAGAGGGAAATGATATGAGAACACAGTGAGAAGATGGTCATTTTGAAGCCAAACAGAGAGTCTTGGAGCAGAACCTTCCTTCACAGCCCTGAGAAAGATGACATCTCAATTTCAAACTTCAAGTCTCCAGAACTCTGAGGTAATAAGTTCCTGCTGTTTAAACCCCCAGACTATAGTACTTTGTTACTGCAGCTTTAGCAAACTAATACAAGGATGTATAAGATGATAGCCAAATTGCTCTCCTCAGACCCCCAACTCTTCTTGTTTCCTCCAACCCTATGAGAAGGGCCCTTTCCCTCACACCCTTGGGGAGGGTAGGTGGCAAACAGTCTCAGGTCCCTTCCTGAGCTGCCTTATTCAACATTCTTCAGCAACTGGCCATTTTCACTTCACTTGGGTGATACTAAACTCCTTGGCTGGACAGCATCCTAACATCCCCACACTGTTCCTTATAAATATTTGTTTCACCACTTCTTACAAACAACTTTGCTGAGGGAGTTTATGACATGGCTTAAAAGAGAAAGCTTTTACTTCCTGTCTCGAACCACTATTACAAGACCTTCTCCAGGGAGCTGTGGGCCCTAGCTCCAGCACCAGGGCACTAACAAGCCCCTCTAGGGCTTACTGTGACAGCCCCAAAAGTCTAGCTTGGTTTCTGCCTTGACCACATTCCATCCATAACGATTCTTCCAGCCGGCATCTGTCACATCGGAATACATAAGTCCTGGTTAAAGCACAGCTCAATCTTCATTCTTATTTTCCAAAGCTTCTTCCAAAATGGGAAAGCTATAGGACTCAGGAGACAAGATGAACAACTTGAGGTTTCTGGCAAACACAGATCTGTGCAGATGTGTTTTTCAAAACAAGAGCAGGGCCTCACACACCAGTTCGCATGGGTCTCCTCTCCAGGAAAAAGAGGGAATCGGTAGTTCTGGCACACGTATCTGAGAGAGTGTTGCTTTCTACATGTTTTGATCTGAGTAAAGGGCCTCCAGTTCCAGCTCAAGCGACATAGAGAGCTAAAAATTATCATCCTTACAACAAGATAAAAGATAGACAAATTGCAAATTAATGGCATTTTTTGAACAGATAAATTGCAAAATAATGATATTTCTTGGACTCAGACCATTAAAGAATGGAGATTACAGGTCAACCGACTAGCCCAACATCTGGGGAGAGACAGAGGCATGCAGGGAAAAACGGGGTTTGAATGTCAGCTTATCTGGGGTGGACACCACCAGGTGCCATGGCAACTGGTAAGAAGATTCAACTAAAACTTTTTGGTGAATTATAAGTGCTACATGTGGGCTAGCAGGACAGGGTGAAACCCTATAGCAGAGGGAACTGAGTGGTGATATAAGGATGTTGTCAGCCTCTTAAAGTATCTTTCTCCCATCAACCCCACAAGGCATTCAAGTAGAGTTGAGATAGTTACACTCACTGTACTGGAGAGGGAAAGGCAAAAACAGACTCATTCTTCAGAACAAAAATAACAAATACTAAGAGCATTAGTGGAAACTCACCACATCTGGGAGAAGGAAAGGGCAAAAGTTAATCTCTCTCCCCAGTGAAGGCCAGGAAAATGTGATGGACCCAGCATGACAGCTAAAGTAATTAAAAGAGCACTTACTAATGCCATCCCCCAACACCATTTTCACTGTGTCTGCCTGAGACTGAGTCTTTCCCATGTCCCCAACACCATGGTGATGAACATCAAGTGAAAGTAACAGTGGGCCATAGGTGGGAGAGTTACTACAAATGGATTCTCTCTGGAGAACAGCACAAAGCAAAGACCTTGCACCAACCAGTTAGGTCCCCAACCAAGCACAGTGCAGACTGTGGGAAAAACCCTTGGGAAAATTAGCCCACACCCTAAACACAAGGCATTACCAGGAAAATATGAAGCCTCTGGTATATTGAGGTAGCCAGGGCAACAACAAACTTCAACAAAACCCAACTCTTAACTATATTAACATAAACCCCCACACTACAAACTTAGCAAAAGGAAAAGCATGCCCATATCCATGCACAAAATAATATTTATCTCAATATCTACCACCCTACATAACATATCCAACTTTCAACAATGACAAAAATAGAAGAAATATGAAAATGCAAGAAAAATACACTATAGGAGATAAAGCAAGCATCAGAACCAGAGTCAGATACAACAGGGAACCTGGAATGGTCAAACAAGAAATATAAAATTATTATGATTAATATTTTAAAGGTTCTAATGGGAAAAGCACAACATGTAAGAACAGATGGGTAATTTCAGCAAAGAGATTAAAGTTCTAAGAAAGAATCCAGTAGAAATGATAGAAATGAAAAACACAGGAACATAGGCAAAGAATGTCTTCCATATGGGTATGAGATCGATGGGTATGATGCAGATGAAGAAAGAATCAATGAATCTGAAGATGGATTGGTAGAAGCTAGCTAAACTGAAATGCAAAAGGAAACAGTTCTGAGCATAGTGTAATGTATAGAATTGTCAAATCACTCTGTCGTACTAATATAACATAGTGTGTCAACTATACTTCAATTTTAAAAAATTAGAGTTAAAAAAGAAATAAAAATATATAGAAGGGAAGTTCCAACTAAAAAAAAACAAAAAGTACATCCAAGAGCTATGGGACAACATCAAATATTGTAACACTCATATACTTGGGATTTTAAGAGAAGAGATGATGGAGTAGAAGAAATATTTGAGGAGACAGCATAAAAGAACAAGAATTTTCCCAAATTAATGACAGACACTAAACCACAGATCCAAGAAGCTCATGAAACACCAAGCAGGATAAACAGCATATGCATCCTCACACACACACACACCCCACACAAACCACACAAACCACACAAACCACACACACACACACACACACACACACACACATATATTTAAATCATTGAAAAAACAAAAACGAAGAGAAAATCTTTAAGGCACCTCACCTAACAAAGAACATGGATAAGAATTACAATAGACTTCACATCAGAAACTATTACAACAGAGGGATATTTTCTAAATACTAAAAGAAAAATAAAGCTATTGGCACAAAATTCTATAGCCAGTGAAAATAATCCTTGAAAAAGGAAGGAAAAACAAAGACTTTTCGTAGACAAAAACAGATAATTCACTCTAGCAGACTTTCTCCATAAGAAATGTTAAAGGAATTTCTTCAGGAAAAAGGAATATGACCTAGTTTAGAAAAATAGATCTACACAAAGAAATGAAGAATAGTGGAAATGGACTAAATTAAGGTAAAATAAAATTTTTTCTTTCTTATTTTTAATTATTCTAAAAGATAACAGAATATTTAAAGCAATAATAATAACAATGTATCATATGTTTGTGGCTTATGTAAAAGTAAAACATGTGACATTAGTAGAACAAAAGATAAAAGAAAAAAATTGGAAATAAAGATTCTTATCCCACATATGAGGTGGCAAAATAATATTTGAAGGTGAACTTGGATTATTTTAGGACATACATTGTAAAACCTAATGTAATCATTAAAATATTTTTAATGCACACAGAGATACTTCAATAAAAGAGATAAAATAGAAAAATAGACAAGGTGAGGATTTCTTTCAACTCAGTCTAAGCAGGCATGGAGAGAATGGGAGCTGGAAGGAGGGAAAACCACTTGGTTAAATATAAGTGTGTTGCTTCAGATCGATGTCCACAACTGTCTTTTTTCCCTTAATTTACCCCAAAATCAGTCCTCCCTTGGTTACTAGAGAAGCTGTCCACTCACAGAGTAATTTTTCTGAACAGTTTCTTTGATCTTTCTGTTCTGTATCTGGTATTTCAAGTCAATAGTGACCAAGTGATTATAATAAAAAAGCCAGATGTACTTGATAAAAACTTTGTTGACCAAAATAAAACCTACACGATGTGTGAGGTTTATTAATAATAAGCCACATTATTCTTACTATTATATATTAGATTGGTGGCATTTACCTTTTAACCCATCTTTTACTTCTTAAGAATGAAAAATGATAAAACAAGGAAATAGGTGTATACAAAATTATCTTCTTACTGATGCAACAACATTAAATCCTTTTAGATTCATGAATCCATTGATCATTCATGACTACAAAAAGAGAGAGAAGAAAAAAAAGAGAGAGCTATTTCTACAGCAGTGTTTATCAGGATTCTTGAAATAGAATCTAAAAGTAGCCTTTTAAATTGAAAACAGTAATTTATTTTATAAAATGTGGATATCCATTTTGGAGAGATTAAATACCATCAAAAGGAAGGGCCACTTTCATACACCCAAGACACTGACTCTCTTTTTTTTTTTTTTATTTGCCAGACAGAGATCACAAGTAAGCAGAGAGGCAGCAGAGAGAGAGAGGAGGAGGAAGCAGACTCCCTGCTGAGCAGAGACCCCGATGTGGGGCTCAATCCCAGTACCCTGGGATCATGACCTGAGCCAAAGGCAGAGGCTTTAAACCACCGAGCCACCTAGGCACCCTGACACTGATTCTTTTATAGTGAGAATTTGGAATTCTGGTTCCCAGGTAAGCCATAGTGAAATTTAAATAAGTTCACCAAGAGAAGGAAAGTTCTCATGAGAAATCGAGCTAGAAACACTAAAATACAACCATGCAACTGTAAATTTTCACATGGAAACCACTTCTCTAGATGGTGGAGGCTCTTGAGGACAGCATTATTGCTCCAGAGGCTAATTTACTGTCTATATGAACTTGAAAATGGTTCTTCCTCAGTGAAAGTCAAACTTTCCATTCTGAACATTGACGATTAATTACTTCTCCCAAGGAATTTCTGGACTTTTTCATAATAAAAATCAAGATCACAAGAAATGCACCCTAAATGTTTTTAATGATTGTTTTAAAGAAGAAAATCTTTCTTTTTTTTTTTTTTTTTAAAGATTTTATTTATTTACTTAGAGAGAGAGTGAGTGAGAGGGAGAGAAATCACACAAGCCAGAGGAAGGGCAGAGAAGTAGACTCCCCACTGAGCAGGGAGCCTGATGCGGTACTTAATCCCAGGACTCTGGGATCATGACCAGAACCAAAGGCTTAACCACCTGAGCCACTAGGAGCCCTTTCTTTTTTTTTTTTTTTTTTAATAAAGCCTTTTTTTTATAGCGAGGTGTTTTTAATTCTTTATTATTTTAAAATAAAAATTGTAGATAATTAAGGTATACAATATGCTTTAATATAATATACATAATGAAATGATACAGTCACGATAATTAACACATCCAACTTCCTCACAGCTACCATTTTCTGGACATGTGTCCTGAGAACCCCTGAGATCTATTCTCCTCATAAATTTCAGGTATACAAAACTGCGTTACTAACTATAGTCACCATGCTGTGCATTATATCTCTAGAAGTCTTCAACTCTACTCTTTGACCTACAGCTTCCCATCGCCCCAATGTCCCCAGCTCCTGGCAACCACCATTGTGTTTTTCACTTCTATGAATTCAGCTTTTTTAAAAAAGATTCTACATATAAGTGAGATCACTTATTTGTCTTTCTGTGTCTGGCTTATTTCACTTAACCTAGTGTCTCCTAGGTTCTTTTCTCGAAACAGTACTATTAGCTACAATAAAGATAAAAGTTAAACAAAAGGTCACGGTGTCCACACTGCGTCTGGCCTGGCAGGTAGCAGCTGTGACAAGGATTCAGAATCTGGCCATTAATCGTCCGTGTTGCCGACCAGGGTCCCCATTCACGAGTCCGTCCTGCTCACCGCGGAGGTTGGCTCTCCACAAACACTCCTTGAGCCCATTCCTACCTGCCCGGCTCTAGGCTCGCTGCTAGAATCCCAAACGTGAACAAAATACTCCTCCTGCTTCCGAGAGAAGAAGACAGACTCAGAGGTCATTAAAGATGACATTGCAGGTCAATGTTGCCAAGCCCCCTGCCCAGTAATTTTTCAAATGAACCAAAGAACTCAATCTAGAAAAAAGGGGAAATAATCATCCACACAGAACTAAGAAAGTCTCATCTCATTCCACAATCTCGGCAAACCACCCTGAGACACACCATGGTGGGGACAGAGCCCAAGGACAGAGGCCGTCACAAAACAAGCAACCTCAGGGCAGTGCTGTCTGGTGGAGGGAAAGGCACTCTGAATTCTCCAGTGCTCTCCAGCCTGGAGGGCCAGCGGCTGGTGCTTCTTTGAGGCCGGAGGGTAAACCCCATTTTAGCTTCTCCTAAATACCAATCAGCATGGGCAGAGGGGTTAAAGACGAACTTGTTACCAAGTAGGGTCTTTTTTTAAATTTTCTGTCATCAGATTTCACAGATGGGGTGGGGGGCAAGGTCAGGAGACAACTAATTTTATAACTATAGATCACAGGTGACTCTCCAGAGAAAAACAATATGCTGAAGTCAATTCATAGAAAGTTCTTGAGCCACAGGGCATTTTTCTAATTTGGCTTCTCATTGTTTTGAATCTTATAACGTGGTTATATATCTACATTATCATTTTAAGTTATAAAGTAAGACCAAAAATCAACTGTATCCCCTTCCTCATCTCTGGCATTGGTTTTTAGGTGAAAGAATACAGACCATGGTTCAAAAGATAGAGAAAAATTAAAAACACCCAGGAAGCATTAAAATAGAGCACCAAAGCTGTCTTTTTATGAGTTAGCTATAAACTTAACTCATAATAGAAAAGCTATCAGGGCCAAAACAAAATAATTCAAAACCAAATCAAATGCATTCTGAAAAAATATACAATGAAAAGAAAAGAACTTAAGAAAGTTGAAAGCAAAAAAGAAAAGCAAAAATATTCTATTTCAGTGTACATAAATATAAATCTGAGCATTAACATCATATATGGTTACATTCAGGGCCAAAAATGAGGATTATGTCACAAAAATATTGAATTGTATTCAATATGAAAATACTGTACTGAATATAAAAGTATTTAACATAAAAATATAAAATACTTTATAATACTTTTCTGTTCATTCAATTTATAGTAAATATAGAACTGTCAAAAACTTTTGTTTACTAAGTAGTATAGCATTAACAAATAAAGAAAAAGCCAGAGTAAGTAAAAGAATAAAGCTGGCAAAACACAAAATCATTAGAAGACTCTACTGTAGCTCTTATTTAATCCTGTATGTCAAGAAATTAAGGATGGGGGGGGAAGAAATTAAGGATGAGTAAAATACAGAGAATTCAAATAATATAGTTAATTGATTATATATAATATACATATATTTACATAAACACATGTACTTAATTTATATATGAGTATGTCTCCATGCTTTCTAAACAGAAAGTTTACATCCTTTTCTACAGTCTACTTTTCTTACTGTATTTCACAAAGAAAATCTCGAATTAAAAAAAAGAAAACAATACCAGAAGCACCTGCATAGAGCCAAACTAGAAACACCCACCAGAAGTCTAGTCATTACCAATTACAAGGAACAATTTTGGAATTTGAAATACTCTTTCCTAAACAATACGTTGGTCAAAATAAAACTTAAGTTAGATCAAGGAACTTCCTCAAAACAACACTCCTAGTTAAAACCTCTGGGATACCGTTAGAGCTATAATTGTAGAAAAATGTGTAGCCATGAATATTTTTAGTAACAAACGTGATAATAAAAACAGGTGAACTAGGAATTCTATTCAATACATTTTTTAAAACTGCAGTCACAAAAAGAATATTAAACATAGGATCATAAGCAAAGTAAGAAGTTAAAACAGAAATGTAGCATACAATTGATCCTGGTAGAGAAAGTGAATCTTTGGGAGAGTAGAATAGAATAGAATATTAACTAACCCTGTTAAGGAAAACAAAAATAAACTAATAAAAGAAAAGAAAAAGGAACAAGGAGGCGAGGAAGGAAAAGGGGAAAGAAATAGAGTAAGACAAAGAATATCCAAATTTGGGTATAAAAAGGAAGGGACAGAATTATACAAACATATTAATGACTTTGAACACCAGAACAAAATGTTCTCTTTTTTAGAAAAACACAGATGAACAAAATAGACTCAAGAAGAGATAAGAAACCCAAAAAAACAAACCAGAACAACTACTGAAGAACTACACTCCGTAAGGCACCTGGTCCCAATGCTTTTCTGGATGCCCTAAACTGAAACCTATCCTGAGACCAGATAGAGGCAAAAAAGAAAAAGAAAAAAGAAAAAAAAAAAGGAAGGAAGGAAGAAAAAAGAAACGTTTTCAACTGTTTTTTGGAAAGCTAACAATTCTGACATCAAAACCTAAGACAGCACAGAAAAAGAAGACTACAGAAAATCCTTGCAATATTAATGGCTAAGTCCTCAATTAAATGTTAGTTGAAATAGGAATGTGTCAATGGGAAATGGGGCAGCGCACTGACGGCCCCCGATTTTGTGAGTATCTTGCTTGGTCTTTGGGTTCAGCTCTGTTTCTGACGCTGAGAGCCTGGTCTTCTCTCAATGCCCCAGGAGGTCCCACTCAATATGGTGTGGCCAAGCTTGGCGTGCCTGACAAGGATGGGCCGGGAGCAAGACACGGGTGCCTGGTCAGGGTCTCTCCGCAGGTGTGGGTCTGAGACCCCTGTGGGAATTGTTTGGGGACGCCGCAGTAAAGTGGAGATAAGGGGTGTAGTGGGGAAGGAGAGACAGAGGTACAGGAGAGTGGCGGGACCAGAGTGGCCTCGGGTGCCCCCTCCACGCAGGAACAGGGTCATCCAGCAAGGCAGGAGTCTGGAGCTGAAAGCCAGGGGGCTGGCTCACGGTTCCTGAGCCCCTGGAGATTTATCTTAGACAGCTGGAAGGCACTTGGGAGGAAAAAAAAAATACAAAAAGTGAAAACATCAAAGTAGCATCAAAGGACAAAAAGAACCGTGCCATGTTTCACAACTACCCAAGGCCCTTTGGAGCTTTATAGTCTGTTTCTTATCAAGGCTTGGACAGTGACCACCCCCCCCCCCCCAGGGACACGCCTCAGGCAGGCTGGGGAGTTAGGGAGCACATGCCTCACCTTCTGTGCCTCCTCGCCTCCCTCTGCCATGCCCCCCACATGCCAGACCCCAGCCTCCCCTCCAGGCCAAGCTGTCCCTGCTGTTGGGGCTTTCCTACCCCAAGTCCAACCAGCTTGCACACGCATCCAGCTCTGGAACGGCCCAGGGTCCTCGGAACCTGTCGGAGCTAGGCTATTGCCCTTCCTGTCTGTCCCTCTGCTTTTTGCCACATTTAACTCCATAGATCCCGCATCCTCCTCAAGGGGCTGGAGAAAGTGATTTGTGCGAATGACAAGGTAACCAAGGAGGTTATATGCAGAGCATGATTGATTCCCTGGGGCTTTATTGTAATAACTTTAATCTTCTGGAACTCATCTGGTATGAATTTAGGAACCGTGCAGAATTTCGCTGAAATTCCCCCTTAATGCGGCCCTCGCTCTGCTGGCCTTGGTGGTTACAGAGTTTGCCATGTTTATGATTTGGCCCCAGGCCCCTTATTAATGGGCCTTGAAAAGAGGGTGTGGAATGTGTGGGCGTCTTTAGTCATGCTTTTCGTGGGGAGGAAACAAACAGAAATATCTACCTGGAAGCGCTTCTGGGTTCTGCCTTCCTTGGAAGAGGAGTAAATCAGCTTGGGTTTCCTAGGCCCCATGGAGGTAGAGAAGCTTCTGGCACCTGAAAAGTCTCGGAGCTCCTGATGTTTGCAGATTGGAAGAAGGGACAAGATTTCTGAGGTTTCTATGACAAGAAACTCAGATCCTTCCTTAGCTGGACCCACCAGGGTTGATTTTTTTAAAAAGCGAGAAACCATATGATAATTAACTCTCTGCTTGAAGGAGAGGAGAAGTGAGTTGGGGGAAATTGGAGGGGGAGACAAACCATGAGAGACTGTGATCACTGAGAAACAAACTGAGGGTTTTGGAGGGGAGGGGTATGGGGGTTTGGGTGAGCCTGGTGGTGGGTATTAAGGAGGGCACGTATTGCATGGAGCACTGGGTGTGGTGCATAAACAATGAATCTTGGAATACTGAAAAAAAAAAAAACCCTCTAAAAAAAAAGTGAGAGAGAAAGAAAAAAAAATGCCATAGGTTTTGAAGACCAGCTTCCTCTACTTTATAGTTCTCCTGGTCAAATCTGACCACAACAGACATCAAGAGACGTCCCCTGGCAAACCTGTCACCCGATCTCTTTCCCCAAATCCGTCCCTATGTCCATTTAACAAGCCCTACTTGGAATGGACTTACAGAAGGGTCTTCTGTGCTGTGTATGCACTAGGCATTCGGGTATCAAGATAGGGAAAGCAGAGGCTGGACCCCAGGGATGGCAAGGTCAAAGAGTACCTTCTGACCTTCACGTCCCTCTGCAAGATCGCCTACATGCTGATGAAAATGGGCTCTGCTTCGTTAGCGGGATGAGGGGTCCATGGCTCACATTATCCTCTCCAACCAGGGGGCATTTGTAAATATGTAGAAAACCAGCCAACAAGACTTGCCCTTGTAACCTTGATGTAGCCATGCAGGGACCCATGGAGGGCATGGGAATCATGGCCACTCAGGGTGCAATGGGCACTTCCCTCAACCGTTTCCTAACTTTCCCATAGACCTGTTCTTGCGGCAAACGGCTTTGCTTAGCTCTGTTTGTACGAGGCTGGGCGCAGGCAAGTGACTGTCCCCAGAACACGGAAGGATCTGCTGCCTCACAGAGACAGGCAGTGTGGCCTTCCCAGGCTTCAATCAGACAGCCCAGATTTTAATCCTGGCCGCTCACCAGCTCAGGGGTTGGGCAAGTCACTAGTGTCTCCTAAACCCGTTTCTTTTCTTAGCTTTAACAAGTGGTAATAAAATGTGCCTGCTTTAGAGGGCACGTGGCAATTAAAGTAGATAATGGTGTCTACTCCCCGGGAGGGTGCCCTCGTGCAGATGCTCAATGAAGCTCCATTTACCTCCCTGCTTCTTTCCACTGCTCTTTCTTACTGAAAGGAAGCGGAGAGCAGAAGAGCATGGTTAGTCCGTAGGCTTGCTAGCCTGTCTGGGTGAGTACTGGCAAACCTCAGCGCTGGCTCTTGGGTCACCTAGGGGCTGTGTCATCCACGCCTTCCTTGTCTGGCACTGTCTTCTCTGTGCTCTGGACTGAGAGGCCCTTGGGGATCTGGAGTTTGCAAAATCCACAAAGCAAACACGTGAGCTGCTCCCCAACACCACTCGTTCCCCACCCTGGGCTTTGCCAGGCCATTTGGCCCAGGGGAAGGGCATTACTGTCTCTGACCAGACATCCTGAGTAACCCCTTAGGTTTTGAAGAAATTGGGCAGTAAGGAATAGGGAGGGGGAAAAGCCAGCGGGAAAAGCCTAAGTCAGGTTCTTAACCTGGCCAGCAACCTGCTCCCGCTTTTGCTCGTTCTCCCCTCTCGGGGCCTGGGCCTCATCAGCACTGCAGCAGCTGGGGCAGGAAGGGGGTGACAGGGGTGCTGACATGCAAGGACCCTCCAGCAGCATCAGGACAGCAGCCACACAACCCAGATCTAGGGCATCCCTGGCTGAACTGCTGTTCCCGAGGTCACTGGGGCATGGACCCTCCTGGGGCAGCTGGGGATGAACTGCAGTAGCCTCCAAGGGCCATGGAACCCAGCGAGTGCTCCCGGTTATCCTCCATGCTGCTACTCCCCTCTCCCAGCTCAGAATGTGCCCCAAGACCAGACCCTGGGCAAAATATGGGAGGGGGGGCGCGTCCCCTTTTATGGAGCAACGGCTCCTCCCCCACCTCAAATATGTAGAAGGGCAGAGAAAGGGAGAGAGGGACATCTCATTTTCCCTGAAGCCAGTCTGTCCTTCCTTTCCCTGGTCTATTTACAAAACCAGTAAATTCCCCCACCTTGGCCCAAGTTAATTCAATTGGGTTTTTGTCATCTGTGACTGTAAAAAATGATTAATACAAAAACCCTTGCATAAAGTTTGTAGACATTCTGCTCTAACAAGCTGGCGGAATTTTTACATCCCTGCTGTTTTCATTATAAAAGTTTCTTAAATTTACATTCATCTTAAACTAGGCCAAACCAATAGTCTGAAAGGTGCTCCGTGAAATTCCACTAGCACCCTGAGGTTTCACAGAGGTCCTGTCCCCCCCCCCCGGCTTGTCCTAGCTCTCTGCCCACACCCAGAACCCTCCCGTGTGCGTGGATACCTCTCCCGGTCCCCGTCCAGTGACTTAACTGGCCAGCTTCCTCTTCTAACACAAAACTCTTCCTGGACGTGGTTTGGCGAGGCAAAGCGGTAGACTATAGTTACATGTTGCGGTGGGCAAGCGAGTCCCCCTTTGGTCCTGAGGGACTTGTTTCTCCCAAGCCCTGGGAATACCAGTGGCTGAGGGCCACCTGCCAGCCACCCCATCAGAAGCTGCCCTCTGCTGGAGAAAGCAGCTTCGTCCAAGGCTAAGCCTCTTCCCAGGGCCAAGCCCCAAGAGGTAGAAACATGGGGGGCCCTATTCCCTCCAGGACAGCGTTCCCATGAGATTGGCTGGGACTTTTTTCAGGCTGCCCCACAGGCCAACTCCCTCTGGCCAATCCTGCTTCCTTCCCTCCTCTTCCACAGGTGTCCATCCTGGGAGCAAGACGCAGAACACACAGGTAAAACTTAGTCTCTGACCTCAACAGTCCTGGGCTCAGACATTGTCAGGGGCTCCCTTTTGCCTCTAGAACTCAGTAGCACTCCCAGCAGTGCCAAAGGGGCCAGCCGCAGGGTGGGGTGGGGGAGTGGGAGTTAGGTCATCCTGTGCCTGTCCTGCCTGGGCTGAGAAGAGCAAAGTGACACTAACTGAAGGTGCAGGGAGGGGAGCAGGAGGCCTTCTGATTCCTGGACAGGCCCCTCTGGGGAGTCTGAGTCAGCTGGAAGGGTGCTGCAGCAGAGGGGAGCTGTGCAGGGCAGGTCATCCTGGTGGAAGAGTGTGGCACAGGCGAGAAAGGCAGCCCCTCTCCACAGTGCACAGAGAAAAGCTCCTGGGATTCATGGGTATTCTCATGATAACTCAAGACCCCATCCATCCTTCTGAGAGGCCTCGCCCACCTGCCCTGAGGGGCTTTGTGCAGCATGAAGGAAGGGAGGCCCAGGACTGGTGGTTAAGTGTGAGTGCAAATCCCACCCTTTCCATTTACAGGTGACAAATTCACTGAGCCCCAGCCTCCTCGAGTGACACACAGAAATGTGTAACAGTATGCAGGCCCTGAATGCCACAGCAGGTCCCTTCTCCTTTCCCCATGGTCACTAGGGCTCTAGAGTTCTCCGGGAAGTGGAAGAGCTCTTGGGAGTCTGAGTTGTGCACTCATTTCTGCATGAACGTCACACCCTTGGGGATCAGGTACCCTACCGGGTCTTCCAACCGCCACTTGAAAAGGAATGAGGAAGAGCCCAAGTGGCCACAGAGAAGGGAGTGTGCTCTCATCACAGCATGGCACAGTGGAGGCAAGGAACCTTTGGGAATGGTGTTGGGTGCCAGGAAGGGCCTCTCCAGTGCTTGGGTGTCGCTGCTGGGGCTGGAGACACGGCATCGCTGAGATAGCTCACTTTGTGCGGTCACTTGTGGAAAGCAAACACGGGGCTTGGAGAGAGGGGGCAGGGAAGCAGTTCAGTGCCCAAGGACGGTAGAGATGCCTCTCCAGATCCTTTCGCCAAATAGGGAGGCAGGGGACTTACTGGGTAAAAGCACAAACCTTCTGGCTTTCCCACCATCACCCCACCCTTCCTGAGCCGACCTGCCAGGGGGCAGAAAGCGCGGGGGTCACACCCATCTTGCCCCAAGCCTCCCAAATCTGCAGCCGCCTCAGCTAGATGGGTTCTGTCCATGGTGCCTGGCAGCTTTGGGTGGACTGGCTGGCTGCAACCCTGAGGGCATCTCTTCCCTCCTTGGCGGAGATCGAGCTAAACTTCACATCTGCAGTTCACTTGATCCTGTCGCTGTCATCGGAGTCCCAGGCCGGGCTGGAGAGGTGAAGCGCACCAGCATGGGAAGGTAAGGCTCTTTCCTGGGGCACACTGGGTGTTGCCACCCACTAGTGCCCTTCCCTTCTGGGTGCGCACTGTGTCATTCTGAGCCCGGAGCGGAGAGCAGACACGGCAAGCCTGGCTGGTGGACAGCCATCCACTCCAGTTCCTTCCTTTTCCTTATCTGCAAATGAAACACGGCTACCATCTGGCCACCTGGAGAGATGGAGGTCAAAGTTTGCACACACAGGGCACTTCAGCCTGAATAAACAAATCACCCCCCACCCCTCACCCCCCGCTTTTTTTCTTGGTCCCCTGTCATTCCCAGAGTCAATCCAGCTGTTCTCAGACTGGGCTACCTCTGGCTGGGCCCCAGATGTACTCTGGGACAAGGACAGGAGCACACCTGGGCTGGCTGGGGAGGGGGTGGTGGAGGAGATGGCCAGGGAGGGAGATGCCTGCACTTGTTCAGGGAGGGAGGGAGAGCAAGAAGGTGGGAAGGAGGGACAAAAGGAGGGAGGGAGGGAGAGCCTAGCAGGTGGCAGCCCCTCCCCTCAACCCCCACCTGGCTCCACCTGGCCCTGACTGCTCTTGGTGGGGGGAAGGGGAGGGTTGGAAGAGGAGGTCTTGGAATTAGAGGCCCCTTCCTGTGAGGCTGACTGACATGGACACACACAGGCCCCCTCTTCCTCCTACCATGATGAGGCTCCTAGGAAATGCTCCCCCTCCCTCTCCCTCAGTGGTCTCAGACCTTTCTTCTGTCTCCTCTACCTCCTCCTCCCCCTTCCCCAGTGCTGTGGAGAACAGGTCCCTGGGTAGAGGCCAATTTATCTTCTCACTTCTATCTCCCATCACTTCCTAGGTCTGCAGACAGGCTGGTTCTCACTGAAACCACCATGACCCAAACCCCAGTGTTGACACTTACAGAACATAAGCTCCCATTTAAACGCCTGTTAAGGGGCCAAGCTGAGAAGAGCAAGGAGAGGAAGTGTGCCCTGTGGGCTCAAAACCTGCTCTCCCTGACTTCAGATCTGACCTGGGGACTGGGTGTTCACAGGTTAAAAAGCCCCCTGTGATAAGAGCAAGGTGGCAGGCACTGGCTGTTCGGGGTGAACTGGTTTCCAGTGTCCCGTGAGGGACAAATCCCTGGGGGACCCAGCAGACGCACTCCCACCCCCGAATGACTGCCTCCTCCCGACAGCCTTCCCAACCCTCTCTCCGGCTGCTTCACCAACCTTTAGAAGTCATGCAGCCAAGGGCATGGCCACCCCCAGGACCCTGCCTCCTCACCCACCACCTTGAGCAATGTCTCTCAAGTCTTTGAGCCCTGGATGCTTCCTCAGCAGAATGAGGAGGCAAACTGCTCCCTGGCTGCAATTCAGTGGGAGAGAGAAACACATCTGAGGGCAGCTTCCTAAACCAAGGAGAGCTGTAAAATCACATAAATACCGCAGGCAGTCCCTGCGCCTCCAGAGTGTCTCCCTCAGAGCTTCCAGATCCATCGAAAGGGCAAAGCAGACTGTGGCTCCTCTTCCAGCTCAATTAACCAGCTGCGGTGCCTTTGAATCGCTCCGTGCTCAGAACAGAGCATTTGGGTCTGATCTCAGTCATGAGGACTCCAGGTCTGCTAGGGCACAGTCAAGGCCGCGCTTCTTCCAGAGCCCACAGAGCCATGCCTAGAACCCCCTGGCAGGCACCGGTAAGCATGGAACAGTGGAAGCCCATGATACCGCATTCTGGGGTGCCAGGCCTATGGCCCCCACTGAAGCTCCCACCCAGCCTGAGTCTCTGAGGCTCTGCAAACCCCATGGCGGTCCTTGCACATAGACCAAAGGGACCCAGCCTCCTTCTGGTCTTTGTAGTCAGCTGTTCCATGCATTTATTAAACTGCCTCCTGTTGGCTTTCTCGAAGCCCCCCAGGGACGTAACAGGCCCTACTGCCCACGTGCAGACGCATCCCACTGCGGCCAATGGGTCAGGAGGGAGCATGCCCTTCTGCGTCCAAAACAACCAAATGCCGAGCCTTTCCTCACCACGATCCGGGGCACAAGGGGGAGCATACTGGCCACATCCCCAATTCCCATTGTGTTGGGAAGGCCCTTCGCTCTCCAAGCCTGGTTGTCTTCACCCGAAGATCGGGATAAGCACACGAGCCTATAATACTGCGGGGGGGGGGGGGACTCAAATGAGCTGGCAGGGAGACCCAACAAGGGACTCGTCTGCTTCTGTGGTCCATTCAGCCGCACAGTCCTTACCACCACACACAGGACCTCCAGGCTAACTGTGGCCATCTCAAGAGGCGCCTTGGTGCTTGGTTCCTGGGAAAGGATGCCTGTCCTCCTAAGCAGAGTCTTTCATTTCCCTCCCAACTGCAAGATCTTTGCAGGGTCTAGTGGACTCTGTCTACCGAGGCTGCATGAGATAGTCATCCAGTGAAGCCTACCATCCTCGGCCAGTGATATGCCAGAAAGGATGGGTGTTCCGAAAGCTCTGGAACAAAATCCAGCCGACAACTGCACAAACCAGTGGCGTTGTTGGACCAGGTACAAACTGAGGCCATCAGTCTCTGTTGACAATGGCCTGGGTGTGTAGAGACCCTCACCCCATCCGGCCAAGACAGCGCGATGTGCTTTTCTTGGCACGCTCTGGGCAGGGGTGCCTGACTCCTCCTGAGTTATGAGCGTTCAGGGTTTGGGCTTCCTGCTCAAAACCTCAACTCCAGTCAACTGGTAGACAGAATTATACCCACGCTGACCTGCTGAAGAAGCCACAGAAGTAAATATCGCCTCGGGTCAGAGCCACTCCTGGAATCTCGGCTGCTTTGTTGAAAGCTGGGGAGGCAGGGGCCATACATCACCGCCGCCCGTCTCTGTTTACAACCGGGTAATGCCTTTTATGACCGGCCCTCTCTACCCTGAATATTTGTTTTATTGCCCCTGTAGGGAGATTTTTCCATTTGGCAAAAATCTTCAGATGGTTTTAGTCATGTTAACAACTGGTCATTAAATACAGAGGAGTAAACAGAAATAAAGGTTTGTTTCTTTGCTATTTTTTCTTTCTTTTTCTTTTTTTTTTTTTTTAAATAACTCATGGGAGAAAGTTATGAAAGGAACGATGAGAGGGGGGGAAGCCAGGAGTGTTCGAATGTTGCTCTCGGCTCCTTCCTGGGTGGGCATTCCCCAGGACACCCTCTCTGCCTTTCAGAGAGGTCATTCCTTCAACAAGGGGAAGGCAAAGGTTTCAATCTCTTTCAAGGTGAGGGCTTGCTCTGTGATCTCTAGATTTGGGGCCCTTGATGCTTGATTATTCTTCCCCTGTGGCCCAGGAAACAGGAGGCACATCTGCTTCTGGCGGAAAAGATATCTCAGGGCTAGAGCACCTGGAGAGGATGGATGGGGAGTGATTGAAGGGGAGAGCCAGGTGGGTAGGGGGGCGGATGCTTGGCTGGCTGGGTGGCTGGCTGCTAGATGGATGGATGGATTCGTGAGTGGATAGGTGAATAGATGGGTGGGGGATGTCGGTAGAGGAAGGATAGATGGGTCAGTGAGGGAAGGATAGATGAATGGATGGAAGGTTGGACAGCAGATTTATGAAGGAAGTGCAGCACCTCTTGGTGGCCCAGCCTAGGGCGTTGAGGCAAAACTTGTGCACTCTACAGAGAAAAAGAAAGCATCAATGATCAGTCAACCAGCCTGCAAACACAGAAACTTCATTCTGGGAACCTAAGAAGAGAAAGACCTCAGGAAGCTGGGAGCCAATGAGACTTCATGGATGAAGCCCAAACTCTTGTAGGTGTCCTGCATTTACATTGTTAAAAAACAGTAACAACAACAACAACTCCTAATTTACAAATTCTTTGTTTGATAAATTATCCCCCAAACAAAACTGCCTTTCAACCTTCCCAGTCCACTTCTGAGCTATGGGGTGGGAGGATGGGCACCTTAGAAGTGCTGGGCCCTTCCCCACAGCTGAGTCCATTCCCCACTTTCTTCCCCTGGGCCCTGCTGCCAGTGGGGCCTGCCTTTGGACTTCGCCTTGAAAGGCTCTCTGGGCAGCCTCCGTGTGCGGTCTTATCCAGAGCATCTGTGCCACAGGAACTATAAGACTCCCAGCCCAGGTAGGTAAGGTGGAGAAAAAAGTACAAGTCCCTCATCTGAACGAGGAGGGCCAGCAAGCCTGGAAGCCTGGCTTCTCTGGCCAGGGGACCAGCTGCGCAGGCAGCAGGCCCAGAGCCCCCTCCATGACCTACAGCAGTGCTTAACCTCTTTCCTCATCTGCAGAGGCCCCGGATCCTGCCCCACCCCCCCATGTGAGGCTCCCTCCTGGGACGAAGGCTCCTCAGTTCCTTGTCTCCCCCCACCCCCAGCCCATTCCACCTAAAACAGGAGGAAGGGTGCAGGCGCTGGGCTTCTGACTGGGCGGGAAGAAGAAGAGGACTGGGGATAGTGGGGAGAAAGATTGTCTCTTCTCACCTTAGGCATGACCAGACTTTTTCTGGAAGTTCAGGGTTGGAGCAAAGGTAGCATTAAAATGCTTGTGGCAGAAAGGAGAGAAGGGGGGGGCGGTGGAGATCATCGTTCCCAAACCGCTTTAATGCACCATTTCACACCACAGTAAAACTCTGTAGTAATAAAACTCAAGAAATCCCCTCACTGTGAAAGTGCGTGATTCTAGAACTTGCCTTCCCAATACCCTTCTCTCCCTCTGCCCACATGTCCTGGAGGCCCAGGGAGAAAACCCACAGAGAGGAGCTCCTTTGTGTTGTGAAGAGTGTACACTATGGAGTAGGGTTACCAGGCTCAGCAAGTAAAAATCCTGGACACCTAGTTAAACTTGAATTTCAGATGAACAACGAATGATTTCTTTTAGTTTAAGTATGTCCTATGCAATAGTTGGAACATATATACCAAAAAAAAAAAAAAAAAAAAAAAGACTTGTTGCTTATCTGAAATTTAAATTTAACTGGGCTTTCTGCATTTTATATGGCAAACCTGCTCTTCCGTCCTTCACCAGGAACAGTCCTACTCCAGAGCCAGGCTAAGATGATCTAAATCCTGGCTTTGCCAAAGAGCAACTGCGTGACCTTAGCTCCCAAATCTGGGGCATGGTGTGAGCACTGAACCCACCTCAAAGGTAGTGGGAAGATGAAAGAAGTGAGGGGTGCACAGCACTGAGTAACACGTGTGAATGTTATTTATCCTTAAAGGGTTCACCCTTCCCATGACCCAGGGGTTTGTGGTAGAAGTGGGTGCACGCTCCCAATTCTAGAAACTTCTGCAGCTCCTAGGCTGAGATCAGTCTATCCACATGCAAGGGTAACAGGAAAGAGTGAGGTGGGGTTAGGAACAGCAGAATAAATCTGGACCTGACTGCAGTGATTTTGGTGATGGGGTGCAGAAGTGAGAGGGTATGTGAGAGCACAGACCTGACCCCTCAGAGCCCTTGGGTCTGACTTTTCCTAAAACATTAGCTCTGCGCATCCAATGCTCCTGCAGGATGTCCCAGAAAATACCACCCCTATTTTAGGAGTGTCCACAAGGGAGAGTCTTTGGACAGAAGATCTGGCTGGCTGGATTTGGACATTAGCTATGGTAAGGCTTGCCTCTGTATGTGCCCCACAGCTGGCCAGGACCCGGCAACAGAGGAGTTGCCAGGAGCATCCAGGAGCCCTGCATCCAGAAGCCCTGACTCAGCTTCCCTAGGGTTCTTCCCTCCAGAAGGAAATGAGGCTCTTGGAACTGGCTCCCGAGGCCAATTTGGGATCTAGTTGAGGAAACCATGGCTAGACTGATAGATGCTGAGCCCCAGTCCTGGGCACAGGCCTCCAAGAGGCTCCCATGAAAGTGACTTACATCCCTCTGCACACTCCCATGTTGTTCCAGAATCTGGAAAAGCTATTCTAGAGAGTTGTGCCTTTGCCCCTGGCCAGCTCTTCCATGTTGGTCAAGGCCTTCAACCACTCTGAGCTTTGGGCTTCTAGTCTTCAAAGCTGAGATATGAGGGCCTATTCCATAAATTCTGTCTCTGGGAGAACAAAATGTAACCCATTCAGAGCAAGTAAGCTGAAGTCCTATCATCCTGAGAGCCTTCTCTGGGCCAGACGGCTTCACACTTAGTAAATCCCAACACCAACCTTGAGAGTTAGTGTAACTGTTCCACCGGTGACAGCACCCAGCTCTGAGGATTTGTTTTTCTCCCTGGGACTCCCAGTTCCCAGGGTAGAGTACCTACTTGTGAATCCCAGTGTGGGGCGTCAAAGGTGAGAGAGGGGAGGTGGGAGGGCGGGCGCAGGCAGACAGCGGTCTCCTGGTTGTGCCCCTTCAGGCCTGCACCAAAAGTTGGAGAAAGAAGACTCATGGTTGGGATAAGAGAGCTATGGGGAAGGGGGTGGGGTGGGATCTCAAAGGTCCCCACAGGGGGACCTGAGCACTCATAGGTAAGCATTCTCTAGCCTCTCCTGATGGCAAGGGTGAGAAAGAGGCCATACCTCTCTTGTGTGATTTTGTCTTACCACTCTGGGGCCAAATGGTTTGTTTGTAAGGGAGGTGAGTAGTATCAAATAATACAAAAAAAAAAAAAAAAAGTTCTTTATTTAGACAGCATTTTCAAGCTTCAGATCTTTGTGTACGACTGTGGATTTTTGCTGTATCTCCAACCAACTACAGTACTGGCTGCTATTAGTTTAAATATACTTGCTTTTTAAATCATATATTTTTAAAAAATGAAATCAATCCTGAGCCATATCTGAAATGTCTGCTTTAATGTACAAGATATACTTTTTTTCTTATTACTTTTAAAATAAAATATATAAATCTGAATTTCTTACAAATAATGTTTTCAAAAGACCACCTGAAGTCATCTTGTCAGTTACACACCAGAAAACAATGAATCAGAGCAAACCTTCAACCTTGTACTGAAGTCCTTCCCTGAAAGGCCAACCATTGACCTCTGAAGCAATGAGCAAGCCAGGCCGAGGGGCAGAGGAGCATGGGCAGGCACATGAACTGGGCACTCGGGGTCTAGAGGTACACCTTGACAGCCAGACCCCTGCCTGCCTCCCACCTCAGACCCAGCATGACTGTCGTGTTTCTAAAGAGCAGCAAATCAGGGTGCTGAGCCAAGAGAGCCCTGGGAGATCTCACTGGGAGGGGGAGCTTGCTTTGGGCCTTGATTGAGGAACTGAGTTTCCTGGCAGAGAAAGAAAGGTGGAACCTTGGAAGTGGAGACTGTGGCACCAGCAGAGGACAGAGGAGCAGGGGTGGTGGGCTCTGCTGTCCAGAATTTGGGAGGCACCCGTATGGCTGAGAATAGAGCTCAAGCTAAAAGGCACAGTCTGGTAGCCCATGGCCCCCAAGAGCATTGGCCAGTAATGTTTTAAATTCAGATAGTTTGCCGACTGAAAAACTGGAGATTTTATCTAAAATGCAGATTCCTGGTGTCCCTACGTAAAATCCTAACTCATTCCCCTTCCCTCTGCTCCATTTTCCCATAGCACCTAAGAACATTCTATAGATTATGTGTCTAATTACTTACGTTTTCTGCCATTTTCTGCTCCCTCCTTCTTCCCACCCCCTCCCATGTAAACTCCAGGACAGGAGGTGTGGGGTTTTCTTCTTTCTTTTCTTTTTTCTCTTTCTTTCTTTCTTTTCTTCCTTTACTAAAGTACTTCAAACACTTCGCCAGTGTCTGGCATGTAGTAGGTGCTCAATAAGGATTTTAATAAATTAATGGAGGAAGCAGCAGGCTCTGATGAGTCCCACACTAATGTCTATCCTGGGGTGGCAGGGCCCAGCCAGGCAGGAAGCCTCGGCCCTAGCCCACGCAGGCCCCTCTCCAGTGACTTCCTCAGCTGCAGGGACAAAACCCAGATTGGAGGCAAAGAAGCCAGTGAGAGACTGGCATTTGCTTTAGCGGGATTTGCAGGGAAGGTTTTGCACAGCTCCCGCCAGGGTCTGGATTCCAGGTTCCAAGTCTCGCCAGCTCCAGGCTTCTTGATTTACCGCCCTGCATCGCAGCTTTACTAGGCTGCGCTGGGTTCGGGGGGAGGGCATGAGCCTTGGTCCACCCAGACCTCGGGGGCGGTGGGCAAGCGGGGTTGGGATGCAGGACGTGGGGACAGGCCGGGGTTGGGGGGTGGGAGCTTGTGCTGGAGACTTTGCCACCAGAGGGCGCCCGAGCTCAGTCGGCGAGCTCTTTCTCCTCTGAGGCCAACACAGGCTCACTAGTTCGCAAATACCCACCGAAAAGAGTGGGAGCCGAGGAATGCCTGAGGACTGTATTCCCCACTGGATTGTTAGTTCTTTAATGCCAGGAACCAAGCCAGTGCGTTTCCCGGCTTTACGCCCAGTGCCCAGAAGTGAGCTCGGCCTGGAGTAAATGAATGAATAAATGCAAGTTCCCAGTGTGTCTGGGCGTGAAAGTAGTTCTGGAAAAAAGACACAAAAGACACCTATCCTCAGGACCTGAGTCCCAGAGCTTTTACAGCTTTCTGCTGACTGCCCCCTCCTATCGCCCCTGGCTGGAACTGCTGAGCCCAGGCCCCGCGGGCCCCGCTCATTCCCCCTAGGGTCCAGACTGCGGGACTTCCCAGGTACAGAGAGCTGTCCGTCCCTGATATGCGCTCCTTGGATGGGGCCAGGTACAGAATCCACACCACTAGGGAGAAAGGGCAAGAGGAGGTAGCTGGAGCGTCCTGTGGTCACCAGTGAGGCCCCAACGCGTGCTCCTCTCAACCCTGTGCCTCCTGGGCCGCCTGCCTGCACCCATCCCTGCTAGCTGAGGCTGTCTCCAGGTGTCCAGGTTGGGGCACCGCCTGCCAAGAGTTCAGACACCGCCCGGGCACGACTCTTTTTGTGGACCAGGAGGGCCGATGCCAGGAGTAGTGTCGAGGGGAAGAGGGGGAGTTCTCTCAACACTTTGGGTCGCGCAGGACATTCATTGGGAGACGGAGAAAATGATGAAGTTTAAAAAATTATTCTAGCTTCCATTTATTAAGTACTATGTGCGGGACTCAATGGTGAGCACTTCACGGCAGAGAGAGGAGTCCCAATCATTTCCCCCACTTACTCTCGGCAGGATGGGGACTGTGGTCAGCCCATTTCACAGTTGAGAGAACAGAGGCACGGCGAGCCAAGTACTTTCACGCCTACTTAGAATTCAGGTTAAATTCATGGAGCCCCTGAGTGGACTGCTTTTGTTTCCTCTGGGCAACATGGCCTTCTATTTTAGAGTCGCAGTTTTACAGGTGAGAAAACTGAGCCTTGGCTACTAAGTGATGGCGTCGGCTTGGGATGGGATTCGCTCGTTCTGCAGACTGGTCTCCTTCCCTTGGGTCAAGCTCGCGGGGCCGCAGCGCAGCGATCCCGGGCCGGTGGTCACCTCCAGGTTCTAGAATCCAAAAACGGGACGGTCGCCCTTGGCTACCTCAGGCCTAACCTGCACACATCCTCTTGCTTATCATTGCTCCTCATTCGCTTCCCGCCTCTGGGACTCCGTCTGTCCACCTGCTAAGTGGGCACAATAACTAGCCTTGAGCCCATCTCAGCGCGCTGCTGGGTTCCCTCCTTGCAGGTCGAGCCTGACAGAGCAGGGCCCCGCGGAACCGGAGGAGGTCAGAGGCCGGAGCGCACCTCCTCACCGGCTGCACCCCGGGCGCAGAGGGGGCGGGGAGGGGACAGGAGCGGCGGCCGCGTGGGAGGGGGACGCGCGCCCCAGCCCCCCGCCGCCGCCCGGCTGCCGCTCCAGGCCCGCCCCTCGCCGCGCGCCCCGCCCCACCCCGCCCCTCCCCGCTCTCCCCTCTAAAGTGCCTGGAGCGCGCCTCCAGCCGCCGCACTTTCACTCTCCGCCGCCGCGTTCGCTCCGCGTCCCGCCTGAGTCCGCCTCCCGCGCGCCGGTGCCATGAATGCCAAGGTCGTCGTCGTGCTGGCCATCGTGCTGGTTGCGCTGTGCCTCAGCGACGGTGAGTGCGCTCCGCGGCGGAGGCGTGGGCGCCAGGCTCCGTGCGGGACCGCGGCTCCTCTGCCTGCGCCCGCGCTGTCCCGAACGGACCCAGTTCGCGCCGCTTTGCACTGGGGAGGTCGAGGCAGCCGCCTCCTTGGCGCGCGCTCCCTCGGGGTGCGGCGCTCAAAGCGCAGCAGCACCACCCGCGCTGAAGCTTCGCACTCCGCCTCGGGACTCGGGTCCGGGACGGAGAGCAGCGGCAGCACAGGGTCGGGCAGGGTTCCCTGGCCGGGAGAGCTCCGGGAGCGCGGGGAAGCAGAGCGGAGTCGGCAGCCGCGGGCCCCGGGGGTGGCGCGCCCACCCTTGCCCAGCCGGTGATCTCCAGCGCGCGGCTCGGTTTCTCGAGGGGAAGGGACTCGGAGGGAGGCCCCGCGGCGCGGGGCGCGGATGATGCCTGTGCGAGAGAGCGCTTCGCCAAGTCTGCCTCTCTTCGCGACGCGCGGGCGGTGGCGGCGCGGTCAGGGGCTGCTGCGCCGCGTCCCCTCCATGCGAGGCTGGTCCCCTCTCCGCACCCACCCGAGCGAGGTTTCGCGGGCGAGCCAAACGGAGCAGCTGTCGGGTTTGCACCACCCGCCCGCCGCGCTTCTGCACAGCCCCGCGGTCCGCAGGGACGCGAACGAACCCGGGCGCGCGTCCAGCCTGCTTCCTGGCCTCTTGCCGGGGTCACCGAAGAGAAGCCCAGGGGCCGCCGGGGTCGCTCATCCCCTCCCCTGCCCCCCAAACACACCTGCAGCCTGGCGCCTTTGTCACCGTCCAAGCCATCGCTCTTACCTCGGAAGGAGCGCGGCAGCCGAGTTCCGTCGCCAAGGCCTTAGGCCACTGGGAAAGGTGGTGTCCTGTTTCACTGGGAGAGGGGGATCCTTTTTTTTTTTTGCCTTCTGAAGCTTAAGAGAAATCTGGCTGTCCTGTCACAGGACACCGCTGCTGCAAACCAAAATAAAGTGGTCTTTAAACACACAAAACAAGCCACGTTGTTAGCCAGGCCACGCAGTCCTTTCTTGGCTGCGAAGTTGCCAACAAACCCTGCAAAGGGCTGAAGGACGCTGGGAGTGCTCTTGGGGCAGCCACGGTCCAGACAGGGCCTGAGCCCCCACAGCTCTAGGCTGGGTTCCAGCTGCAGACCCTCTTCTGCATCCTGGCAGTGGACTAGAAGCCAGGTGGGTGAGGTGAGGGTAAGGTGAGCGAATGTGGAAGCAGGGCCCGAACTTCCAGGGGTTCACAACTGACTGCCTGGGGAGTGTTTTTTTTTTTTTTTTTTTTTTAAAGTGTAGTAAGTTAAGTGGCACCTGGGTGGCTCCGTTGGTTAAGTGTCAGACTCTTGATCTCAGCTCAGGTCTTGATCTCAGGGTGGTGAGTTCAAGCCTGGAGTCTGGGTGAGGGGTGGGAAATGTAGCGAGTTGCTGGGCAGAGCTGCAGAGGGACAGGATGGAAGGCAATCTGGATTTTACCGCCCAGCTGAAAAAGTATGTGAGGCTGACTCTCCACACTGACCCCCAAGGTCATGGGGGACACTGGTTTGAGCATGTTAATGCATGTTAACTCAAATGTTAATTTGAGTGTCTGGTGAGAGAGGAGCTGTCATTGGGCACCTCTGTAGAGAGATGGTGCTGCCCCCTCCTTCCCTGGGGAGCTGCCAGGACCCACTCAGGTCATTGAGTCCTAGGCACAGCTGACCTGGAAGGAGCACAGAGGGAGTGGGAGTCTCATTAACAGAGTCATCCTGACCCTTGGAAGGGTTGGTTGCTTGCCTCTCTGAGCTGCCCTCTTGGCAGCCAAGTGGCCAGGACAGGTCCCAGGCTGGAGGCTGGTCAGCTTCTCCTTGCATTCATAGGCTAGAATGTACTTTTTGACCTTCTGGAGCCTGTGTGCCCATACTGAGTTCCAGAACTGACCTTGGAGACACCCTTGTTTTCAGGGTCAGGCTCCGGTTCCTGCCCTCCCTCCACTGGCTGACCTCAGCCAAGCAGCTGGGGCCCTGGTTGCCCTGGGCTTTCAGGAGTTAAATCCGGGGTGGACTCCACTCTGAGACCTCATTGGAGAAGCTGGCCAGGGCTCCTTTCTGTGTTAGCGTGGAAGGTTCGCTTGGAACTGCTCTTGAACAGAGCCAAGTTCACCACTTACGGTCTGGTAACATCTGGGCGAATCACCTACACACTGAGTCACCTCCAAATCAATTGGGAAAGTTAGTAATATTGACAAAAAGCTGGAGAGGACACAGGTGGACATAGCACTGCTTTTAGTAAGAGCCGTTGGTGCTCTGTCACTTTAAAAAAAACCTGTTGAAAGTCCCCCCTTGACAGGCAACTAACTGGGTCCTGGGAGCAGGAATACAAATTGCCTTTGAAGGAAATGGATAATCCCAGGGGGTAGAGGGGGGAAAAGAAGAGAAGAGAAAGCCTGTGTTTTGAGCTCAGAATCAGCTCTGATTTCTGGCCTGATCTCCACGGGTTGGTTAGCCGACCCAGACTAGCTTCCCTACCCACCCCTGGGAGAACAGCAGCCCCCACCAGCTGCAGCACTCACACTGTGTACCTTTCAGCTAGCTGCTGCTCTGGGCTTGGGACCCCCCCCTGTGTCACCACCCAAGCCCAGGGCTTCAGTCCCTACTCGGCTCAGGGGGACCCAGGAGAATTCCAGGGAGACTGGAGGTGGGACACTCAGAGGAGAGACTTCCGACTTTTCCTTTACACAGTCCACCCAGCCCCTAGCCCTGGGGTCCCTTTCCCAGGCGATCTAGTTCCAAGGCAGTATGGGCAGGATAGTAGGAGCTTCCCCTGCAGGGATTGAGTGCCCTGGCTGAAGGCCAGACCCCAGCAGAGACTTTCTGGAGTCACTTAGGTATACAGCAAAGGCTGCCCCAGGTGCTCTCCAGTACCCTGAGTCTGAGCACCATGAAGCTAGGCTCTTTCCTTACCAGTTTTTAGGGAACCACATTTGATCCTAGAGGGCTGGGTGGTCTATTTTTCCTGACTTGTTGGCCGAATAGGCTGCTCTTTGCAGGCTCTGCCATCTCTCAGCTGAATGCAGCCTTGAGAAAAATGAAGAAGTCCCTTACTCACAAGGTTTCTCGCAGCTTCCCCAGCTCTCTTGCCCCAAATTGCAGAATTTCAGGCCCAGCAGAAGGCCTCTGGGAGCTCTGTAAAGAGCAATCCTTTTTTTTTTTTTTTTTTAAATCTCTGGACTAAATATTCTCAGACATACATTTAATCCCTGATGAAAGGATCCACAAATTCAAATAATTTGGGGTATTAAGTAGGGCTTGGATAAAATCTGCAGGGAGGAAAAAAAAAAAAAACCACGATGATCCCAGCCCCCTCTAAGGCTTGCAATCCTAGACTTAGAGGGTGAGTGGTGAGTTCTGCAGGAGCCCTTTGCTTATTTAAACTAATGAGTGTCAATTATGGCATTTTGCAAATTGGTGAATTGGCAAACAAAGAGGTAACATAACCCAGGAAGCTCTAGCATCTCTGCACAATGAAAGCCACCTCTGACTCCAGCCCTGGTAAGCGTCCTGCCTTCAGGGGAGTGCTGGGTTGTGGGGGGGGGGGGGGCTTGGCCTGCCCTCCGGGGACTCCCAGGTAGAAAGCCTGCCAGGATTCTTTTGTGGTTGCCTGGGTTGAAGGTGAATGAGAGGGGAGAAGATTGCAGGAGGGGGAGGCCAGCATTCCCCTGGGGAACTGCAGTGGCTCCTGGGACAAGAGGGAGCCCAGAGCCTCCTCCTTCCCCCTCCTCCTTCCCTGAGTATGGAGGCCTTTCTTAGTTGGCCCTGGAGGAGTTTACTTTGCAGAGATTACCTGGGAACCCCAGTTACCTTAGACTGAAACAATCCTTTCCTGGGATTAATACATTTGATCTTTAGATGTCTGAGCAAGGAGCCTCTTTTAATTTCCCAGGTTCCTAGAGTCCAGCACTCTGCGGTTCCATTTGCCTTCTGGTCCTGTGGAAGCTGGGCTTGCCCCGTCTCCCTTTCCTCCTGCCCCAGGGGCTCACTGTACCACCCAAGAGCTCTTAGCAAGGATGCCCCCGTAACTAGTCCCATGGCTCTTGATCCTAAGCATCCATTCCTCCACCTTAGCCCTCAGCCGCGGACCCACACGTGCATATATCCCCACAGTCCAGCAGGATCGTAACAAACCGCCCTGTTTTCACTACCTCTTCCAGGGAAACCGGTCAGCCTGAGCTACAGATGTCCTTGCCGATTCTTTGAGAGCCACGTTGCCAGAGCCAACGTCAAGCATCTCAAAATCCTCAACACTCCGAACTGTGCCCTTCAGATCGTGTAAGTGTGAACATCAGCTTCAGGAGGGTTACATCTAGTGGGCATCGTAGCCCCTAACTCCAAACTTGTCAAAGCTAGAGAATCGACACATGCTGAGCGGCTGGCTTGAACTTGGCATAATTAGAGGCAGCTGCGATGACCAGGAGGCCTTTGGGTACGCCACCGTGCCAGAGTTTCAAAAGCCACTCTTACCCTTGGCGCCCTGCTGTGCTCCAACTTGTTCTTGCCTCTTTTTTTCCCAAATTTTCTCCTTTAGCGCAGGAGAGGGAAGGACCATGGGATGCCTTCAGACTAGAAACGAGGAGTTTCTGCTGAAGTCCAGTAAATGAACCAGCCCTCTGCAGGTCATAGGTGTCTGTCCTGCAGTTCCCAGACTTTGGTGTTCTAGATCCTTCCTTTCTCACATGCAGAATCTCACAAGACCCCAGTTCAGGTTAAGTGGTCTTTAACCGTTGGGTAAAACTCAAACTTTTCGGCTCACTTAACTGCTTTGTCTCGAACACAACAAACGAGTTTTTGTTTTTGCTGGTGGTGATGGTAACCGCTTGTGTTTGCTGTCATTCGTGTGGGAAACGAGACAAATGAAAATCCCCCCCAGACAACACATGAAAACCTCTCGCCAGGTGCAGGAGTCTGGGTGGGGTTCAGCGAGGGAGCCTTGCACGGCCGCTCACTGCTTGGCCCTCGCGTGCTCAAGTTCACCCCTGCTTGCCCCTAGCGAGTGTGGTCAGGGGTCTGGACGCAGGGGTGCTGGGGCTCAGGGTCTCTGGTGGGGACCTTACCTCCTGAAAATTCCCAGCGCTGAGAATGGGCTGGGGCCACAGCGGTGGGAATGAAACCTGCAATTTGAAGGTGAAAATGAATCCTTTGCTCCCCTTTACCAGCTGTTTTGAAGTTTGATTTTGTCTTTTTTTTTTTTTTTTTTTTTTGCCAGCCTTGGCTGCCTTGAATGTGTTTGTCACTTACAGAATGTTTTAGGCCACTGGAAGATGAATGTTTCTTCGCTGACTTTGTTCACAGTCAAATACTCTGCTTTCAGAGGTGTTTTGTCAGATGTGGAATTGAGCCCCATAGACCTGCTTTGCAGTTTGCATTACGCCGGGACACCTGCTAGGAATGCACCTCAAAGTGAAAGAGGCAGCCCTGGGCAGACACAGAATCACCCCCTGCCTCTCCTGATGTCAGTCACTTCACAGGCAGGCTGCAGGATTCCCGTGGGTATCCCCAAGCCACTGTGCCAGCCTGAGTTGTCCTCACACACCCATGAGTGGCTGGGCAGGAGTGTCCTCAGGCTGCTTGAGGTTACTGGTATCCAAGGCTTTATGGAGGGAGACCCGGAGAGATAAGTCCAGTCTGCCCCCAGGAGGTGTCTGGTGGGGAGGTGTGACTGGAGCCGAGAAGTGGGAGGAAGGTGCCCTATGAATTTTTAAAAAGCAAATGCAACCAAGGAGCGTTCAGTAAACTTGTAAAATCTTTCTGGAAACCACTTTCTGGCAAATTCCCTCCACTGTGCCTCCCTTCACCTGCATAGTCCTTCCCCCACTGTCCTGTCACCCTCTACCTGCACTGTACCTCCCTCACTGTCCTCTCCCCCCCCCCCCGATCCTCACTGTCCCTCCTTCACTGCCATGTCACCCCCTACACGCACAGTCCCTCCCCGACCTGAGCTGTCCCTCTCCCACTGTCCTGTCACCCGCCATTCACACAATCCCTCCCTCATGTCCTATCATGCCCCACCCCCACTGTCCCGTCACCCCCATCCACACAATGCCTCCCTCACTGTCCCGTCACCCCCATCCACACAATCCCTCCCTCACTGTCCTGTCACCCCCTACCTGCACTGTCCCTCGCTCACTGTCCTGTCACCCCCCCACTCTCACTGTCCCTCGCTCATGCTCTGTCACCCCCCCACTCGCACAGTCCCTCCCTCATGCTCTGTCAGCCCCCACTCGCACGGTCCCTCCCTCATGCTCTGTCACCCCCCACTCGCACGGTCCCTCCCTCATGCTCTGTCAGCCCCCACTCGCACGGTCCCTCCCTCATGCTCTGTCACCCCCCCACTCGCACGGTCCCTCCCTCATGCTCTGTCGCCCCCCACTCGCACGGTCCCTCGCTCATGCTCTGTCACATCTCTTCCCCAAACTATTCCAGTCCCTCTTTTCAAATCTCCTAATTCCGGGCTTACTCTTAAGTCGGTCTCCCGTGAACTTTCAAGATGATCCATCCAAATAAAAGTCTGCCTTTGTCCATCTCCAGCCTCAGTCCCCGTAATCTTGCAGAGAAAACCCCACTCTTTTGCCCTGACATCCGGCCACCTGCTTCTCGGGCAGCCCACCCTCCTCCACGCCCTCAGTGCACGTACCCCCCTTTGATGCCTTTGCTCTTGCTTCCCTCCCTCTGTATTCCACCTGCCCCGCCCCTCCGTGTTCTCCCAAGGCCAACTCACACGTTCCCCGGCCTGCGCTCTCCCCAGACTCCCCTGTGAAGGCAAGTTCCACCTTCCCGTATCTGCCGGGGGACTCGATCCGCTGCTAGGGATGGGATTCCCCACCTTGAGTTCCTCCTGAACCCGAGCCTGCCAAGGGGGTCCCGGTGCTGACGCGGGCGATGAGCCCAGTGCCCAGGTCACGACGAGCCCCCTCGCGCTCAGCCTCATACTGTCACCTCTTCCGTTCTGGCAGGGCGAGGCTGAAGAACAACAACAGACAAGTGTGCATTGACCCGAAACTGAAGTGGATTCAGGAGTACCTGGAGAAAGCTTTAAACAAGTAAGCACATCAACCAGAAAGGACTTTCCGCTAGATCCACTTGAGGAAAGCTAACACCGTACGGCAGATGGAGGGCGAGGTGTGGGGGCGGAGGGCCTGGATGGGGAGGACCAGGTGTGCCTGGGGGGCAGAGCGCGGACCTGGGAATGGGCTTGAGGTCTGCCCAGCATGTAGAACCGCATTTATAGCGTCTGGTACGATCCTGCAGCTTCTGTTCACCCGTGCCCCAGACCCTCGTGCATTGGCTGTTTTATAACTGGGGTTTTTCTAAGAAATCATGTTGTCCCAACAGCATTTCCCACTGACCGCTCTCTTCCGATCATCACAACCCTCATCATTCCCATTATCTTTTTTTTTTTTTTAAATCAGTGATTGCTTCAAGATCTGTATTTGGTTTTGCTTTGGAGCGTTTCTTCCTTGCCCCCGGGGCCTCTGGGCACAGTCAGGTGATGGCCAAGCATGGAGCTCAGAAAAGTGCCCTTCCTCCAGACTCACAGGCTTGGAGGAAGGCGGAGGGCAGCCTCCGCAGGGGGTGCCCCTCTGGGAATGACATCCCCCTTCCCATCCCCCCCACCCCCCCACAGGTGACTCAGATACTGGTTAGTGCTAGGCAGCGGCCACCACATCCACCTACTCTTTCGAGCTCCATGATTGGCTCTGTAGGCTCCATGTAGAAGCTCCTGTCACTAGGGACTGTGCTCAGAGACCCACTCCCGGCCATTCCCAGGCCTCTCCCTGCCTCCAGTAACATGCTTCCTCTTGCTTCGGCTTCTCATTTCTGTACATGCTCAGTGGGGAGGAGGGTGATTGCCAGGGCGCCGCCCTGCAGCCCCCTTCTCCCTTGGCCCTCCCCTGCACCACCCCTCAGGCCCTCTGTGAGAATCTTCTCTGGCCTTCTCTGCAATGTGGCTGGCCCTCTCCTGGGGTGGGGTGCGGGAGATGATGTCTCCACCTTCCCTCAAAAGGCCAGTTTTGCAGAATCAAATGCAGTTTTCAATCTGAGAAACTTGTTTTGAGGAATTCGGTTTCTGTGATTGCCTCTGAGGTTTTTATAAGCCACGGAGAGGCTCTGCACACTGTGAGGGCTCTGCAATCAGAAGCAAACAAAATAAATGAAGAAATGAGCCTCTTGCCACGAACCCCTCCTCCTGAAACCACGGCAGGTTTTCAGTTTCCAGGCAGAAACGTTGGCAAGGTGACATTTCCCTACATCAATGCGATCCACAGATGGGCCTGGTGGTATTTGTAACTTTTTGCAAGGCATTTTTTATATATTTTTTGTGCACATTTTTTTAATGTTTCTTTAGAAAACAAATGTATTTCAGAATATATTTATAGTCGAACAATTCATATATTTGAAGTGGAGCCATATGACGGTCAGTAGGTTACATTTCTCTATTCTCTTGACCCACTGGCAATTTGTAAAGAAATATATATGATCTATAAATGTGATTACAGCTTTTTAATGTTAGCCACAGTGTATTTTTTCACTTGTACTAAAATTGTATCAAATGTGACATTATATGCACTAGCAATAAAATGCTAATTGTTTCATGGTACCGACCTCCTACTGGACGTGGGAATTTATTTACCGGAAGTAAAATCCATCAGCTGTTAGACACGGGGCTCAGATACATTTGTAGAGTTGATGGAAGTTGATGGAGGTTAAGGTGGCCTGCTGGGTGGGTGCCTTAGGTCCCTCCTGCCCACTTCACTTGTGAGTGTGGGCCTCGCTCAGGAGCACATGAGAACTACAACTCAAGTTTTTGTGCCTTCTTTTTTTTTTTTTTTTTAACCCAATAGAAACAGCAGTGCCAGTTTTCTGAAGAATAATATTTGACTCACTAATTCCTCTTCCCTTTCCTCCTCTTCCTTGGTTCTCCTAACATCCCCCCACGTAATCTCCAGAGACTCAACTCTCATAATATCCAGCTTTCACATTTGCCCATGTAAAAATCCCATAATTCTAGGCCATGGTTAATAGCTTTCACAGGAACAGGTGGCTTACCCCATAAATCATTAAATACCATTCAGCTTGAATCATTTTAATGTGACAATCATGAGCCAGTTGCTCTAATCGAATTCTGCTAACCAGCTCTCTCCCTTGCTCTCCAGAACAATCCCAGTCATTCCCAGGGGGTGTCCCCAGGCATCCAGAAAGGAGAAGGTGGGATCAGGCCCACCTTCTTTCTCCTCTCCTGGATGGCCGCCTGAATGCAAAGCGTGATTCAGTCTGAAATGCAGGTATTTTCTGTAGGGACAGCAGAGTTCAGCTCTGCACTGAAAAAGGAAGGAGGCCAGAGGAGATGGGATTGAGGTGAGTTAGAAGGCCAAGTCCAGCCTGGGTCCTTCGCACCCTTTCAGATGTGAATGCCGTTCAGGGTTGAAAGCCTCAGGCAGGACCAGGCTGGCCCCTTGGCCCACAGCTATAGGCTATAACCAGTTCCCAGGTGTTCTGGAAGGCCGGCTAACATTTTTCTTTGAATTGGGGAAAATGTCGGATTTATTTTAATGAAGTACTGATGGACGGTGCTTTGCCCAGAGGCCTCCAGGCCTAAGACTGAAGCCAGAGTAAAACAGACACCCAGGGAAGTGTTAGAGATTGTGCAGACTGAAACAGACCCCTGTGTATTTCAACATCATTAATGGTTCTACTGATTTTATCTAAGGGGGCGCAGAGAAGAAAAAATGGGGAAAAAAGAAAAGATAGGAAAAAAGAAGCGACAGAAGAAGAGAAAGGCTGCTCAGAAAAGGAAAAACTAGTTATCTGCCACTTCGAGATGGACCGCAGTGCACGCTGCTCTTGTCTCCCCCGGCGCTTTGTAAATTTGCTCTAACCCTCCTCCAGGGCAGACCCCCTGCCTTCCAAGCAGGGGCTCAGACCTCAGTGGAGGAGCGGCGCTCCTGTGGCCTGACTGGCCCCTGTATTTATGCGCATTTTCAGGCCCTTCCTGGTCTGCTAAGTTATGAAGAAAGTAGTTGTGCAGAGACTGGGGCAGCGGTCTGGGGTGAGGAGGAGACTGTGCTCGAGACTCTGTCTAGCGTGGCCCAGGGTCTCTCCAGCACTGCCCTGGGCTGCCCAGCCTCCCACCCCGCCCTCCACTCCCCTCTCCGAAGGGCCGGTGACTGTTCTGGAGCCCACATAGCTCCACACATTCGCCATCTGTCTTCCTGCTGAGGCCAGGGTGGGGCTGCCCTGCCCTGCCCTGCCCTGCACGAAGCCGTGACTAGCCCAGCAGCGGGAGCCTCGGCCAGCAAGGGACATGCACCTCCTGCCCTCCCCTTGACCACGGCCAGTGCCACCCGTCACCGCCTTCGTGGGGCAGCTGTGGCCGTGCCTTTTGCAGGTGCTCACTGACTTTTTCCCCAAGTGCCTGCTGCCTGGCCCTCCACCCCTCTGATGCCCGGGGTGGGACTCGTCCGGCAGCCCCTCCCAAGACTGTGAGAGTGGCTTTACCTCCGAGCAGGGGTGCTTTCTGAACGCCAGGTGTGGAAGGTGGGTGGGAGCTCCACATTCCCAGGGAGCAGCTGTGGAAATACTTCTCAGGGAGCCTCTGGGCCCGGCAATTCACTTTACAGATTCTTTAAACGGGTCCCCAATGTGGAGGAACTGTGTGAAAGGCCTGTTTCTCCCACCCACCTCCTGCTGGGTGAGGCTCTGTGACCCTGTGCGATTAGGTTCCAGGACACAGCTGCCACAGCCCTCACTCATAGGAAAAATCTGCTTCAAGTGAACATGGTGTTCTAGAAAGTTCTAGAACTTACCTCATACCACCCACAGATTAATGTCTAAGATTTCTTGCCAAGTCTCTTTAATTTGGACCAGAAGAAGAGGATCCCATGGGAGAGCAAGGCCCTGATTTCAGTAATACTTTGAGAAAGGACACCTAGAATATCTGGGCTGTTCTCCCCATCCTCCTGTACCTCATAAATACTTAGCCTGCACCCCATGCCCTTGGTCGTAATTCAGCATGTGGACACAGAAAAATGAAGTGGTTGGAGGTCAGAACAGATGGAATGAGGAGAAGAAAATCTCAGGTCCCTGCGTGTCCCACTCAAACTGGAGCACTGTGTTCCCTTCTGCTTTAGTGCCATCCTCTGTGATAGCAGCGCAGAGCATGTGGCATTCCTTGTTTCCATCAGGGAAGTGTCCGGCCAGGACGCTGCAGCCAAAGACCTTTTAGTCCCTATCGCCATCCATTTATCCAGCCGACTCTCAGCCTGCACCCCTCTGGCCAGCCCTGCGGTCAGCAGACCTGCTCCCGGGCATGTGGGGAGCCCAACCCCTCTCTGCCTCGGAAGGCACTGAGCTGTTTGCTGGTCTGCCCCGGGCTGCAGTCTTCTGTGGAAGCCAGCAGTGGGCCTGGTCTGGGGAACCTTGGCTGGGGTAGCCCACCTCTTACATAAGCATCTTGGAGCCAGTCACACCTGAGGTCCCAGGCTCTCCATTCTTGATCCAGCAGGATTAGCACATCTCTGTGCCTATAGAGGGGTGGCAGGTCCAACCTGGACACCGCAGAGAGCTACTCGCCATCTAGCCGTGGAGGGCAGGGGGAGTTGCCATGGGGACTAAGACAGCTGGCCCCACATTAAGAAAAGCAAACCAGCTCCAGGCTGTCCTTCTATGACTCCACTGGCCTTGGGCCCTCACGCTACCTGACAGGCCAACCCCGTGTCCTGGAAGAGTGAAGAGCCGGCCTCCATTCCGTGGTGGGTTGAAACTAGGCAGTGCTCTCGAATGGCACTCAATCCTGGGCCCACCCCTGCGGTGCTGGCCCAGAGACCCTGGGGCCAGTCAGCAGGCTGGGGTGTCGATGGAGGTGGTTGATGGTGCCAAGGCCTCGGAGGAGCAGGCAGCCTCCTCCGGGCTGGGTGTGTGTTGGGGCCACGCTCAGGGGGCGGGTGCTGGCAGCCCTCCATGTGTGCTGGGCTCGGGCGGGGTGCCCCGCCTGCCCTGTCCTGTGACCACTGTGCCGTGTTGTCTGTCCACGCGCCCTTGTTTATCTGCTGTGCCCCATGCTGGCCGCGCCCTCTGTCTTCACTTCCCAACCTCCACCCCTCCCTCAGCTTCAGCCACCCCCCCACCAGCTGCCTCTCTCCCCACCCTCCCCCTTCCCAGGGCCTTGGAAAGCCGGCGATTTGGAAGTCAGGAGTTGGGGGCCCCACCGCCGCCGCGGGGGGCTTGGCGTCTCAGGCATGCAGCCTGGCCGCTGTGGGAACCCGCCTTAATGGTGTCTCCCTCTGTTCTTGTTAACAGGAGGTTCAAGATGTGAGAGGCGCAGGTGGGGTCAGACGCCTGAGGAAACCTTACAGTAGGAGCCCAGGTCTGAAAGCAGTGTTAGGAAGAGCCCGCAGCGGCTCCCCTGCACCCAGGCAGGGCCCAGTGCATTTCCAAGGGCTTCGTTCTGCACAGTTTGCCTTATTTTCACCATTTGATTATGTAGCAAAATATATGGTGTTTACTCTTCATTTAGTTTGATTATCCAATGTCACTGGTGACAGATAGGAACTTAGACTAAGGCCATTATTTTACTTGCTATCTTACGGTATCTTCCCCTTGGAGCCCCTCACCTGGCCCGAGGTTCCTGAGTGTTGTATCTCCCTGAGCTGTGCAGGCTGGGACCCCCGATCACCCTGTCCTAGGATGGAGAGCCACTAGGAGGTATCAGAGCCCACCAGCCTGGGCAAACCCTAATGAAGGCTGCCCTTGTGCAGGGGGTAGAGGAGGTAGGTTTAGAGGGCCAGGCAGAAGCCTCACCCTCTGCTGGAGTGAGGCCTGGGGTCTTCCCCTTCAGTGAGCATCACAGAGCTTCCCCCAGCCGAGGCAGGCAGGAGTGTGAGGCTGGGGTAGGGGGAGACACGCCCCTCATCCTGAACTCTTCTCTACATCCCATCACGTTCTTCTCATCACTGTCTCTCTCATCCATCATCATGTGTATCCAAGACTGTCTCCATCACCCCGGAAAAAGACTCTCTCAAGACCAAAGCTTTCATTTAAACTGGGCACCAAGAAGCAAATCAAAATGTCTCGTGTTACCATGTTCTGAAAATACTGTGCACATCTGTTGTCTTGTTCGGAATACCGTCTGTCGTCCGACCCTGTGTTCTTGTTCAAAGCCAATGTCCTCGCTGCATGCACTGTCAGCTCCTCGTATGCAAAGGCTCAGAGTCAGGAGACATCTTTTAACCAGGTTTCTGATTAGGGCCGTGAGCCTCCTGGGTGGACAGCCTGGGTTTCTCCACGGACCACAAACCCAGGATGGATCCACGGAGCCCAAGGGAATTCGGTTTTCAGCTGGGCTGAACTGTGAGGATGCCAGCCCTCCCTCCATGCTTCCACAGGTGTGAGTATCTCAGAACCACGGAGAGTTTTGTCTCCGTGGCGCCAAGAGCGTGATTCTTTTGGCCATCACATGAAAAGAATCCTCAACTCTTTTGGTTTTTGAAAACCCAATCCACAGAATAATGAGTCCTGGACAGGAAGATTCTTCCCCAGTTAAAATCTAACCTCATCTTTTTCCCCACTTGGCAATCCCATCATCTGCTCCCTTGTAAAGTGGTCTCTGGACTTGGCCGCTGGAATTGCCTTGTGCTTCCAGAATGTCCAGCAGGGCATTCCTCCTAGAAAAGGGGACGTTTGGGAAAGTAGGTTAAAACCTTGACATGTAAAGGGTTTCCCTTTACTGAGACCAGTTTGTAGAGTTGTACTAAGCAGTTTTAAAATACCACTTTTTGAACAGCTAGGCATTTGAGGGGGTTTTGCTTATTGTCTTTGTTTTATATTTCGTCTCACGAATACTTTGCCCCTTTGATTAAATAGCCCAGGGAAAATTTTTAAATTAAGAAAGAAAAATAGAAGGCCAAAACCAGGAAATGTATCCATCGATAGGACACTGTAAATACTCTACAGAAAGTATATTATAATAAAATAATCTTGAATTATAGATGTTTTAGATATAATCATCTTTGGGTTGTCAATAACACGTTTAAAGCGTTTCCATAAATATTCCTTTATATAGGATCTTCAAGGTAGAAAGCCAGTCCACCAGCCAAACAAAAAATGTGTATCTTCAAGTCAGTTATATTATATTGAATAAAATAGAGTACAGGGGCCTCTATAAGGAATAAAGAACTGATCTCAGGACCCTCTTCTGAAATTAAGTTATCACTGCAGGTCTCCTGAACTATACTATGGGTGAAATGATCGAATTTTCAGTGGGATGGGCATTTTCTAAGTAATCCAAGATAATTTAAAACTCTCATGGAAAATTTGGAACCGTCCTCCCCTGGAATCCATGAACCAGAACCATTAAATCTCTTGCTCCCAGAAAAACAAGGCTCCAAATCTTGACTACAGTCAAAAAAAAGAATCATTCCTTTCTCCCCAATAGAGGGAAAAATAGATAAGAGTAGAAACTGCAGGAAAAGTTATCTGCCTAACAATTGCCCTCCTTATACTCTGCTCCTGAACAAAGACGGCCTCTTGAAAGCAAATACGCATTTAAATAGTCTATTTGCAAAGGAAAAGGCTCTCTTGATCCCCTTTTGCTTTAAAAGTACAAGTCAAGTGCATTCATGGATTAGGAGTCCCCCCGGCTATTCCTCCCTGTCCAGTGCTGCTCGACCTGACCTTCCCTTGGGCTCCTTGTAACCCCCAGGACAGTCCTCCCCCTGCCAGCCTTTGCATCAGGACCCGGGCAGCTGTGGGGCCAAGCTGGGGACGGGACTCGTCGAAGTGCTGTGTGTTTATATCCGAATCTGCGCCATGTGTCGTGTGTACTGTTCTTTGTCCAGCCCTGCTCAGGTGCTGAGACCCCAGCGAGGAGGCTCAGGAGGGGGGCCCTCTGCGTGTGGGCCTGTCCTCCAGAGCAAGGAGGCTCAGCTTGGAGCAGACGGCCTAAATAGCAGAAGGTTGCAGCCCCCGCTGTGTGAAGCCCAGAGAACTCCTAAGAATTTTCATTGGATCCGATTTCACCTTCCTTTTCTGACTGCTGCCTGATGCTGTAGCATGGGCTCTGGGCAGGGAGTTTATCAGCCCCCCAAACCCCTGCCCCAGGGGGTGCACCCTTCCACAGCAGGATGAGAATTGTGGGGTCCCTGTACACATCCTCCCTGACCCATTCCAAGGGATCCCCTTCCCTGGGAAGTGCTCCCTAGAAACCTTCAAGTCCATAAGCAGACCACTGACACGGCCAAGTTGAAAAAAAAAAACAACCTCCCAAGCTACTTGTGGGTCCGTAACCTCGCTGGCGTCTCAGTCTCCAGGCAGTGATGGGTTCAGTGTTAAATGTGATGAATACTGTATTTTGTGTTGTTTAAATACATCTCCCAGATAATGTGAAAATGGTCCAGGAGAAGGCAGCTTCCTGTATGCAGTGTGCTTTTTTTTTTTTTTAAATAACAGATAACAACTCCTTTTGAGAAACAACCATTTCTACTTTGAAGTCATATCAATGAAAAGATGTATATCCACTTACAATTTTCCTAATAAAAACATGTATTCAAATGTAGCAGCCAAGACTTTGAAATTAGTGTTGCCATTCGACATTTTCCAAACTTGGTTTTTCCTCTTCCATCCCAGCACAGAGGAGTTCTGTAATCTTAGCTGCACTGGTTAGTGGAAAACAGGCCATTGCAATCACGCTAATCATAAGGAAGAATTCTGGGGGCATGCTTGCCTCGTCTAGTCAACTGATCCGTAGTGGGTGTGAGGGAAAGGCACTCTCTTCTCTTTGAATGTCCTTGGTTTTGCTGAAATCCCTTGTTAAAGGCAAGCCAGTCCTCTACTCCAGAAGGGATGGTTTTACACAAGGACCCACATAGTTGCCTGTCAGCTGTGGGTCAGGAAGCCTCCATTTGCTACTTTCAAGGCCTGGTGGAGGAGAACAGCAGCCCATTCCCACAGGCACCGTCAAGGACCCAGTGCCCTGGGCATCTTTTCTGTCCTGTTCTGGGACCTCCTGGAAACTTACTGGATCTCTCAACAGCTGCTCACCAGCACTGTCCTGGATAACTTGACCAGGCGGTGAGCCCGGTAGGGTTCTGTCCTCATAGAGGTCAACCTGTCACACTTACTCCTACATTCTTTCTGGTCCACAGTCAACTGCACCAGAAAGGAGGGGCCAGTACAGAAGCCACAAATGTCTGAGTCCAGATTGCCCTGTCCTCCAGAACCTCTTGCCCGTTGGCCCAAACAGGACCACATTACCCCTGTGCTCAGAACCTCCTGGCTGTTTCTAGGGTGGCTTCGATGTGATTGCTCAGTTGCAGATGGACTGGAGGAGGAAAGAAGTACTCGAGGAGGCCATGGCAAGAGACAGCATGGTGTCCAGGGCATGAAGGCGGGTGTGTGGATTAGCAGAGTGGTGCTGGGATCCTGGTCTTGTCTCTGCTTCCTTCCTTGAGACACACCTCTTGCCCTGAGTCCCAGCCTCTATAACCTGGAAGCTTAGCATCCCCAAGAGTTGGGCAGACTAGCCGTGGGTAGGATATGCTTCTCTCCCTCTTTCCACCTGTTTCCTGGGGGTCCATCTGCCTCTCCTTAGGCCTCAGCAGTGCTCAGATACCTGGAGCTAAAAGTGATCATGAAAGGTGAACAGGAGAGGAGAAGACTTGGTTGGGTCTGGTAGGTTCCCTGAGCACCTGTAAGTGCTGGTTCCAGCACATTCCACTCTCCTGGCACCAGGAACCAACAACCCCTGGATTAAGTATCAAGTATTCAGAATGATGCTGACTCTTCAGAACGGTGTAGCTTAAAAAAAAAAAAAAGGAATGCTTCCCAGGGCTGCTGGCCCCTATAGAGTCGGCTGACAACAGCTTCACCTGTCACTCCAAGGAAGGACCATTTAAGCTTGTGCTTGCTGCCATATTGGGATTGATAAAGGACCCAGAGACATCCCCTAAGAGCCCCCCTCACACACACACACACAAAAGGTGCACAGATTCTGTTTAGTCCTAGGCTCTCTTCCATCCTTGAAGGCACCCACCAGCATCAACCCAACTTGCATACATCACTTGTAGTAATCACTTGAGCAAATCCTCAGCCTGTGGAGAGCTCCCCTGAGGACAAACTGGGAAAACAGAGTTCTCAGGGGGAGTCCATCCCTCAGGCATCCCTCAAGAGGCTGCATAGGGTCCTGGTGGCCGCATTCCCCATGCCTCAGAGAGGGCTTGTCATGGTGGGTGTTGAATAGACATTGGATGTGTGAGCAGGTGGCCAGGCTGACAGCCTCAGGGACAAGCCACAACCAACCCCCGGCATTCCTACCTGGTCTTGGAGCTACTCTCAGATTTCAAGGAGGTTGCTCTACTAAGTTTTCAGGAGTCAACATTCATTTTTGAGCAAATGAGTTGCAGCTACCCCTTGGCCCATGAAACCAAACCGAAACAAAGCAGAGTGTTCATTCCATACCGATTCTCTCCCTTCAAAGTTTCATCCTACCCCCTCCTCACTCTGCTGATGGGCTGGCTTCTAAGACAGAAGGAAAGGCAACAATGAGAAAAGGATCCATGAGCCCCACCTCTGGTCCACTGCTACCGCTCTTACCGGGCAGGAAGCACCCTGCTCCCTTGCCGTCCTACACCTGGCCCTGGAGCCAGCTTCTCATCTGCCCAAAGACATCTCTCCTGACTCTCCCTCTCACCTGCACCAGCAATCATTCCCTCTACATCAACACACCAACGTGCTCTAATATCTCCCATTGGAAACAAAACAAAGCGAAAATAAAACCAACCCTGACCTGGTATTCTTTTTTTTTTCTTTTTTTTTTTTTAAGATTTTATTATTAGAGGCAGAGGGAGAGGGAGAAGCAGACTCCCGCTGAGTAGGGAGTCCTATGTGGGACTCAGTGCCAGGACCCTGGGATCATGACCTAAGCCAAGGAGGACACTGAGCCACCCAGGCGCCCCCCCCAACTTGGTATTCTTCCCGCCCCTTGTCTCTACCGCTTCTGCACTACTCTGCTTCGCATCACATGCAAGTCCTCACAAGGGGGCTCCTTATTTCCTGTGTCCACTTTCTCCCCTCCTCTCTCTCTTCTCTTTCTTGAAAAACCCACTCCCAGCTAGAATTTTGGCCCTACCACTCACTCTATTAGACCCACTCTTTGTCAAGGTTGTCACAAAGCCATTGGGAAATGCAATGGCCAGTTATCACTTCTCAGCTTCCTCGGTGTCCCAGCATGGTCTCTTGACAGCATGGGTCGCCCTCCTTGAAACACATTCTGGCTCGCTCTCAGCAGACCATTCCTGACTATTTCTTCAGCTTCATACCTTTTCATTTTCTTTTTTTCTGTGTCCTCCTCATCACTGGACATCTAAACACGAGAACACCCCTCAGTCAGTCCGCAGACGCTCCGTGCGCCTATACCAGGTGACATCATTCACTCTCCTGGCCTTGCACACCATGCAAAGACTGAGGAACCCAGACCCATCTCTCTCCTGGGCTCCAGGCTCGGACATCCCCTCCTCCCCTGAAAGTGAACATTTGCAAAAGGAAACTCATTGTCCACGTTTTCCCCAAGCTGCTCATCCCCATTCCTGTAAGTAACAGCTCCATTGCTTCTGGGTGCTCAGGCCAAAACCATACTGCCGTCTTTGATTTACTTTATTCCCTTACAGCCCTGAACTAAACCGTTAACAAACCCAATTAGTTAAGCTTCAAAATATATTGAGAATCCAATCACGTCTCACAGCTGCCATCTTGGTCCAGCAACCACCCCCTCCCCCCTCTCCCTGCCCCCGCAGTTCCTCTGGAAGCAGCGAGAGTGGCCTGCTGAGCCACCTGGTCGTGCCACCCCTGTTCACACCCTCCAGTTTTTAACCAACGGAGGCTTACACCCACTGGAGCCTGTCACCTCTCTGACCTCACCCCTCCCTCTGCTCCAGCCACAGTGGCTCCCTCACTCTTGAACAGGCCAGGACTGACCCTGGCTGGGGACTTATGTGCGGGGTAGCCCCTGCCCATTCCCTTCATGCAGTCTCTTTTGGCCATCATCTTGTGAGGAGAGCCTTTGCAGACTCCCCCAGCCTGCGGCCCTTCCCCGATGTGCGACACGGGACCCCCTTATCCTGCTTGGCCTCCCCTCAGGCACAGCCCCTTCTGCCAGCTTTCTGGGCACGGCCTGCTTTCCACGAGAAGGTTCATGCCACATGGGAAGAGAGGGGCTTGGTCCGCTTTGCTCACTTTGTGGCTGGCCCCTAGAAGACGCTAATGAAATATTCTTGGAATGACCGCCTGATAAACCAGAAGGAGGTTAACACATGGGAGTCTTGGCCCATCTCTGAAAAGAAAAGCAGGACTCACCTCACAAGGTCGCCTGTTCATTCCCACACTTAGGGGCACACTGTGAAGTCATCATTTAGCACCAAATTCTCCTCACGCCACGGTGCACGTATCAGTGGTCACACACACACACACACACACACACACACACACACACACACACCTTGCCTCTTGTCTAGAATCCCCCATGCCTGAGCCTTCCCCCTGGAGTCCCCAGAGCATGAAAAACCATAGTGATTCATTTCCTGTGACCGAGACTGAAGAATCACCCCTGTCCCCTGGGGTACCTTCTTCGGAGTGCTCCTTGCTCCTATGGGGACCTGCACACACTTCCTGGGAAGACTGTGGGGCTGTCAGGGCTGGCCTGGGGACAGCTGGACAACTGGCCCAGTGTCTGGGTATGGGGCCTCTGCTGCTAGTGCTTCATCCCAGGCCTGACCTGGGGCGGCGGATGGCAGGCCAGCCCCTGGGCAGGAGGTCAGGGAAAGAGCCGAGAGCTCAGGAAAGGCTGGTGGCAGCAGGACAGTGTTCCACTCTCCAAGGCAGCAGCTCAGCGCTGCAGCCCAACGGGGGAAATTGCTCAGGAGGAGGAGTGACCGGTCTTGGTCAGTCTGAAAGGCCCCAGAGGCAGCCACAGGCTCACCTTGTCCTGGCCTCTTCCAGGCATTTCCCCGAACATCAGCGCAGGTCACGTGGGCTTGTAGGCCGTGAGGAGACAATCATTTGAGGGCATTCCTGAGCTCCGGGGGGAGGCGGCTCTCCTTCCGGCCACTGTGGGAACCCTGGAGCGCCATGTCCAGACCTTGGCACCTGGGAATGAGGCCTGCCAGGGACCAGCTCTTTCCAGTTCTTCCTCTGTGGGGGCCTGCCCCTGTGCTCAGGCAGCCAAGGGGAACTGGAGGCTAATGCATTCACTGTACTTCTCCTTAAGCAGGCAGGACAGAGTTCCCAGGGAGGACAAGCACACACCTTAATCAGGTGCTTTCCATCCAGCTGACATTTCGGGATCAGTCTCTGCCTGCCAGCCTACAGAGGTGTTTTTCAGATGCCTCCTTCTTCGGCATTCCCCACAGTCCCAGGAGATAACACCCCTCTCCTGTGTGATGAACACAGAGACAGACGTCCTAAGCAGCCATGAAGTATCCACATCTCAAGGCTGGGACGTGGGAGGCCCTACTGATTCTGGACTATTTGGCTCCAGTGGTCCTGGCAAACCATTCGTGCAGTTTGCAGAGCTCCCTGGGCAGAGGTGGTGGGCGGGGGCTGCCGGGCACAGGGCAGGGTCGGCCCCATATGGTTCAAAGGGATACCCTTGACAGTTAAATGGCAGTCCCCCCCAGAGGAAACGCTCAGCAAGCTCAGCCTACGAAATCCGTAGAGACTGTCAGAAGCAGCAGTGTTTAAAAGCGAAATAGCACCAAAAATAAAGAAGAGAATGGTATAGAAAACACTGGCATATGTCACACTTACTAGAACAATTTGTACACAAGTGTGTGTGTACGTGTATGTGTTTTATAATGTCAAATCCAATTTTTATTGTGGTCTATCCCCATAAAATGTACTGCTCTTAGGCACATGAAACCCAATGATGAACGTGGCTTGCCTCCCTGAGTAGGACGGAAGTTGGAAGAGGACACCAGATTTCTTTGATTTAATCAGAGGTTTTAAAAAAAACACACAAGTGTTTCTAAAATCAGCGTACATTTTACAAGCACAGTAGACATCTAATGGCATCTTTTTTTCTTTCCTAAACAGCTGTAGGCTTTACAAGGAAATGGTGATATTTCAGAACCAAAACAGCACAGCCACAATCCCTGCCCCATACTGAGCCTCCTGCTCTGTGCCTCCGTACTGGGACTGAAGGCAGCTCCTCACAAGGAAGGCACCTGACTGCTAGGCAGTGTAAATATGCTGCTGATCCCAGCACAGATAAGGCAGGGGAGACTCAGAGAGGTTCCGGGGAGCCCCCAAAGCCGAGGTGCATGCCTGGACCACAGTTCTGGAATCCAAGCACAGCTATCTTGGACCCCCAGGCTCAATCAATGCACTTTCTTGGAAATGGCCGAGTATGAGCCATCCCAGGAAAGGCATGGTTCTCACTCTGTGGTTTTCCGGAATAACAAGATCTCACCCACAAGGCACTGTCCCTGTAGCTGCCAAGGCCTGTGTTCTCAAGTGGCCTTGTGAGAGAGCCCATTTCCTTTGTGGCAGAGCTCATGAGGCTCCCCTGCTGACCTCCCCAGATTGGTCATTGTGGACCTGTGCCCTGGATCAGCACCACGGCCACAGGGAGCCAGGGCGTGGCACCTGGAGTCATAGAAAAGGGGGACTTGAACCCAAAATTCTCAAAGAGAGGAATCTGAAAGGGTCATTCCTTGGACAATCAGGGGTACCATGATCCCGTTCAGATGCCCTTTCAAAGTCATTAAAGAGTGACCAGGCATTCCAATGTGCCTGGACAGTCCCAGGGCTACCTGTTGCCCCAGCAAAATGACTAACAGCACCCTTTCTCTCTCAGAATGTCCTATTTCAAAAAACAAATCCTTTGGCTACCTCATCAAATAATGAAAAAAGTGTATGAAATCTGCTAGGCTCGTACCAGAAGGGCAAAAGTTCCTGTTCCTCCCAGCCCCTCTTCCTCTTCTGCCTCCTCCTCTCCTTCTGGCAAAGCCTAGACAAGCCTTGGGTCCATGTCCCCCTTCCTCCCCTGGCCTTCCTCTCTTCACCCAAACTGGAGACGCTCTCTGAGGCATCTGAATTCCCAGCCTGGCCTTGGGCTCCTCATCCTCTCTGTACACCAGGCAAGAGGCAGGGAGGCCAGCCCAGGAAGACAAGGATCATGGGGCCTGCTGTCAGAGCCCACCCCATCACAGGCCATACGGGAGACCTGCAGAAGTCCCTGAGCCTGCCCGAGCCCGGAGCTCATCTGCAGTTCCTCCTCTGTGGATCACTTCACGGGGACAAGGGCCAGCTCTGGACTGCCCTGGGGGCAGGACAGGGCTGTTGCCTGAGTGCAGGGAAGGAGAGCAGCTCGGCATCCGTGACGTCCCTCCTCTCCACATGCCAGGCATGAAACGCACTAACTGCCACTCCGTGCTTCCTTCAGGGGAGATGAGAAAGCAGCCGAGTTAAACACTTTCCTAAGGCACGTACACAGAAGCATTAGAAACTGGAGCCTCCACATTTTGTATCGAGCCATCCATATCACTAGTTATCCTTCCTTCCCGTGTGTCTCGGACTTCCCACTGAGGGCCAGACAGGAGGCGTCTGGGGAGGGAGGGGCAATGGTGACCGGAGGGAGTCCCTCCACCGGCTGCTGGGCTGGGGGCTGTCCTGGGGCTCAGTGGTGACATAAGTCACCGAATCTGGCACATGAGGTGAGCAGAAGTGTCTCCTGGGTTTGACATTGTTGGCCGACAACCCCCCTCATGAGCTGTCATGGGTGTAGGAGGGTAGGTATATAAAAAACATTCTTGGGTTGGAAAAAGGGAGTTAGACTCCAGCCTGGCCAGTGGGCATGAAGGAGGGTGCTGGAGGCTAATAAGGAAGAATAGGGATAATAACCATAAAAATGATGGTAACGTTCCCCAAGAACCAACCAGGTGCCAAGTTCAGAGCTGGTTTCTCTAGATCCATGATTTCATTCAACCTGACATACTCAGGAGAAAGTGAGTGACCATTTAGGGCCACCCAGGATCTATAGCCGACATGGACCCCCATCCTCTCCGTCTCTGCATGGTTTTGGTTTGAAGGCTAGCAACTGGGACTTCGTGGCCAGGTAAGTTGGGTGCTAAGTTAGGGCTTTGCTGTCAAAGCCCACCAGCATGTGGCTCTTTCCCACCCCTCTCAGGGCTGCCTGGCACTTCCTCCATTTATAATCCGACCCAGTCTTAGTGAAGTGCTCCTGGCAATGTTTGTCATTCAGCTGTATGTGTTGACCTGCCTTTGCTGGAAGCCAAGCTGGGAAAAAGGATCTCAGGCCCCTCATTCCAGCTTCTCCCCAGGCCCATTTCCCATGGTGCTCCTCCTGGGGTGCTGGAAGCACTCAAGGGTGGGACGTTGTCATGAAGTCAGGGTTCAGGAATCATTCCAAATTCCTGTGCTTAGGGGTCTGGTCTTGGCCTCTGGGCACACAGGCCCAGGGTCCACCCACCCCAGGCTCAGCCTGCTGCCTCCCCTCCTTTTGCCCTCTTCTGGGTCCCCCATAGCTCCAAGCTCAGCCTTCCCAGGAGATGCCACACTCATCTGGGGCTTTGAACCCTATTCCCCTTGGCCCTGGTTCCATCGGCAAAAGTCATCAGCTCCACCCAATTTCATAGAGATGTCTAACTCCTAAGTCTCCATTCTCAGGCCACAGCTAATTCGATGCAAGAAATTTTAATCCCTTGTTGACCAGAATATTGAAACAAATGCCTGAGGTTATATAATTGCCACATGCTACAGCTTTCCCAGACCTGCAGCTTCTGAAAGGTTGGGACAGCCACATCTCCGGGCTGGACCCAGGAGCTCCTTAGGGCTGCCCATCCCGGTGTGGTTCTGGCATACAGAGCACATCTGATTATAAGTCTGCTGCCCAGGACATGGTTTGAAAACCATTTTTGCTCCTTTACCTGTGAACTGAAAATCTTATGTCTGGATTTCACTATTTCTTCATTTTGCTGATAGCTCACAAACCACCAACCTCCCCAGGCTTGAACATATGTGTCCTTGGGAGTTCAGCCTGCCCATCATCCTTGCATCCCAATTGGTCCAGTTTCAGCAAATTCATTCCACCAGCTGTCCTGCCAGGGGGCCCCAGCGCCAGCGGTGTCCATGTGGCGAAGACAGGTCCCTTCTCCAAGCAGCCAGATGGCCTCCTGCCCACAAACAAATTAATTAATAAATAAGGTTTCCAAGTAAAATAAGATGGGTGGCGTCCTTCGCCAGGGTTCCCGCACACCCACTCTTGAGCCTAGTCCCCACCCAGAGGTTGTTTCAAAGGATGTACAGAAATGTCCAATGCAGCTTGGAAATCATTTCAGTTTCCTCTTCTCTCCCCACTCCCACACATCAGGAGCTCTTTTACAGAAATCAGATCAAAGTGGAACAAATCTGTAAGGTTCCCAGCACTAAAATGCTCCTTTCCCAAGGTTTTTGTTCACATGTTCACACCCTTCAGCTCCAAAGTGAAACAAAACAAGACAGAAAGGGTATCTTCGGCAGGTTTGGGTGTGGCATTGTGGCAGGAAGTAGAGACATTTATAAGGAATCTCATCTTAGCCAAACCCAAACAGTTGATTAGCCAAAGGGGCTGCTGCTAGCTTATGGGAGCAGTGCCAGCCTTGATCTGTGACTCTGGGTATGTCCCCCCCATGCTTGGTGCAGTGAAGGTCAGGTTCATAGACCCTGGCATTTCCCAGAACCCAGAAACGGAAACACAGGGTCTGACCGACTTTCTGGACGTGGCCAGTGGAAGTCATCCATGGTGAGAAAAGATATGCAGAGCTTTCATGAGAGTCTGGAAAAAAGCCAAACAAACAAAAGGGATGAAAGCAGAATTTATAATATAATATCAAACATTTAACTTTAAACAATGTGAGAAGGGCCTTTAAATTGCCTTCAACTATTAGAATTTTGGAGTCAGTGGATTTTGGAGTCGATCAGAAGACAGAAAAGCGCCTTCATGGGAGCAATGTGTTAGATTCTGGAGCACAGTCATCCGTGTTGTCTTGCTTTGGCATTCCCCCACTGTGCCCAGTAAAGAGTGAGCTGAGCTTTTTGTAGGGACCAAATAAAACCTTCTGCATGGGTCTCGCCACTCCTTTATCTGAAACCCTCCAAGAGCTTCCCAGGGCACCCCACTCCACCTCCAATTTCCTTCCCCATCCTCAGTCACAGGGGCTTCCTCCTGCCTCCTCCAGGGTCCTCAAGGGCACCTTTCCTTTGTCCAAGGCCACTTCCCCAGACCTTCTGTCCCACCATGCCACTCACCCTTCAGCTGGACCCTCCCCTCCCCTGGGAAGCCTCCCTGTTAACCATTCCTGCCCCACCCAGTTTCCTTCCCACCCCAGACGGCCTCTGTATCCCCTATGAGGCAGACCCTTCCCTCCACACCACGCCCAGCCCTCCCCACTGGGACACCTGAGGACAGCTCACCATTCCAAGGTCTCAGCTCTCTGAAAGTCCTCTCCCTTCCAATAGCCAGGTCTGAGTTTGTTTACCTTTTCTCTGGTGTAAACCTAACTCACTACCCCAAGCAGTAGAGGCAGCAAAGCTGTGACCTGTTAACTAGTTACAAAGTAGTCCCCATTTTTGTTTGTTACCATGGCCCATATGCCCTTATTATCATTTGAGTAACGAGGCAAGCTTGTATTTCTCTAAACACCTTCATGTGGTTGCATTTGCAATGTATGTTAATACATTACATAAAGCATAGCATTTATTTTATTAAAAAAATAAAACAATTGAGTTTAGCAATTTGAAGACCGAACACTGCAACCCCCCCAGAACTATAGACTGAAGCATTAGGAAAAACTGGAATCCACGATTTTTAGCATGCTTGTGCCCAACCCCCGAAGGACTGGCTCACAGCATCGATCTTGTTTGGCATTTTCTTCCCATAGATGTTTGGAAAGGAGATTATTGCCTTAGCACGTTTTCAGTGAGTATGTGAAAGAAAAGAGAAGAAGGCAAATCCAAGAAGGGGATTTAGTAAAAGAAATAGAGAAAAGCAGGCATGAAAAGCAAGTAGAGAAGTGCAGAAGGGGAAGGCCTGGGCCACAGGATTCCCTGGCTGTGAGCAGAGAAATCAGTCTTGGGAGTCGGGTGCATGCCAACAGCATTCTATCCCCCAGCCCCATGAGTAATCTGGTGCTGGGAAATCATTGCTTTGGACCAGTGGTTCTCAAATTTAAGGGATTAAGAGAATTGCCCAAAACTTCTTAGGACATAGATTTCCTGGCTGTAGCCCCAGAGCTTCCGTTTCCCCATGCCTGGGAGAGGCCTAAGCAGGTGCATCTCTAACAGGTCCCCAGTGATAAGATGCCACAGGTCCAGGACCACAGGGTGAGAGAGAGCCTGTGCTCTGGAGCTTGGCACATTCAGCCTAAAAATTGAAAAGCTTCAGATGATGTGCGGACAGTGCCCGTGTCCTGTTCCAGGAGTGGTAGGGCAAGAGATCTGTGAGATTGCAAGGTTGAGAGACACATTCCTCTTCTGGAGTGTTTATTCTGCCTCTTGGTCTCCCCCTCTGCATGCATCCCGCCCCTCTGGTGCAGGGAGCTCCCTGTCTCCTAGGGGAGTCTAGGGCATTTCTTCCAGTTTTGATTATTGTGAAATTTTCCCTTAAATGGAGCTGAGTTTTTTGTGCTGTATCGTCCATTGGTTGGTCTCAGCACACCTGAGAGTGAGTCTGTGTCATCCAGGTGACATGAAGACCAGGGCGGGTAGCATCTTGATTTCTGATTCAAGTATCTCCCCAGTACCTCCTTGGAGGGGTACAGTGCCCTGCCCAGGCTCCCAGGCCCATGCCAGCCCCCATCGGCCTGCTCCAGTGTTTCCAGAGCTCAGCCTGCTCACACTCCGGTGCCTCATCTCTTTGCACTCTGTTTATTTGTTGTTGTTGTTGTTGTTGTCATTTTTTCATTTAAATTCAAGTTAGTTAACATACAGTGTAGTACTGGTTTCAGGAATAGAATCTGATGACTCATCACTTACATAAACACCTTGTGCTGACCCAACATACCCATCACCCGGTTACCGTACCCTCTCAGTTTGTCCTCTATACTTAAGACTCGCTTATGGTTTGCCTCCCTCTCTGTTTTTATCTTATTTTATTTTTCCTTCCCTTCCCCTATGTTCATCTGTTTTTCCTTGAACTCTGTTTTTATCCCCTAGCACACCTTCACATCACTTCTAACAGGCCCTCCACAAAACCAAACAGATGGGTGGGAGAGGGAGGAAGGGTCACATGAACTTGGGCACCACAGGGCATGTGAAATCTGATCCCATTACTGTCACTCAGGATCCACCGGCTTCTTGAAGGATCTTCTCTCTCACCTTGTGGAATAAAAGGCTCTGTGGGGTTGAGTGGGGCTGACCTTGCACTTTTCTCGAGGTTGGCCAGAGAGGCCCTGGTCAGGAGCCCTGGTCAGACTGCCCTTCTTGGGGCTAGGCAGTGAGCACTGACCCTGAGTGCCCAGAAACTAGGCATCCTGGACCCATTTGGTATGTCCTCCCCTCCCAGGCTTCCCATTCCACCTTCTTTGGACCTCGAAAATTAGATAGATAGATAGATAGATAGATAGAAGACAGATATTAGATAGTAGATAGATAGATAGATAGATAGATAGTATTAGATAGATATTAGATAGTAATAGATATTAGATAGTAGATAGATAGATAGATAGTAGATAGATAGTAGATAATAGATAGATAGATAGATAGATAGATAGATAGAGGATAGATAGACAGATAGACAGAAAGAAAGAAGATAGGGAATGATTCCACCCAGTGCAGAAGAAGGTGAATCTACCTCAGCCCCAGCCACTAAAATCCTCAGGGCTGAGCAGCGCTGAGGTCCAAAAGCTGATATCAAGATGCTGAGAATCCCACATACCTTCCTGACTTCTCAGTGAGCTGTGAACTCATCGATTCAATCACCTGCTTGTATATTAAAGGCATCTCAAGCTTTGCCTAAACAAAACCGAAGTCCTCATTTTCACACCCACCTTCCCCGGGTCAGGTAATTCCCCTCCTAGTTTTCTACCTCGGTAAGCCACATGGTGTCACCCAAAAACCCAGAGCCACCTGTGATTCCTCAGCCCTGCCCCCCACCCTTGCCTCCACCCAGCCCCTCAGCTAGGCCAGAGGGATCATTAAAAAACCACCTCAAACCCAAGCTCTCTCAGTGGGCCCCACACGCTATCACACCTGCTCTTGCCTGTCTCGTCATCTGGCTGCACAGAGCAGTCTCAGGGAGTGTGCAGGGACAGTGAGGGGCCAACCTGGAGTGGGGGGAGGGGCCTCCAGGGCGGAGTGCAGGGAGCGGTGTTGGAGCCCTGATGACACAGGCATCCTGCCCATTTGGCACTTCCAGGCTGTGACCCCAGCCTCCGTGTTGCTGTCTCCTCTCACCCCTCAGTCAGATCTCCCTTGCTCTCATTCAGTTCATGGGATGCCCAGAGTGTACCCAGCATGTCCATTCCTCTCCGTTCCCCATGGAACTGAGGGCAGAGGCAGCTGCAGGGGTTTCGATCTGAAGGAACAATCAGGGTTTAGTGCGTGTCCTGGAGACTCGGTCCCTGAGACCGTGTGTAGAGACACTGCCACCAAAAGAGGTTACTTCATGGGATGGGATTCTGGGGGACTGTGTGGAGTATCTTCTGTCGCCCTCCAGAAGTGTTTTGGGGCCTGATTTCTGCCCCGGGGTCCGATGCCGGGCCAGCACTGCTACCTGCATCACCAGCGGGAAGTAAAGATGTTGGGAGAGGTAGGCTCAGGATGTCCATTCCCTGGAACCTTCAGACCGGGTCAGTCCTGGTTTCTGAAGGTTGTAGCTCTGTCCAGGGGTACCCCCTGAAGTTGCATCTAGTGACTGTTCCCTCTCCCTGCTCAGAGGTTGGTGACCCTGTGTCCTGCCTGTGCCTTTGTAAGGAGTCTCCTTATTAACCTCTTCTGAAAGGATCCTCATGTGAGCATGCCATCTGTTCTCTGCTGGGACCCCGATCGCTACACTTACTTTCCCTTTCAGATTCCATTTTCCCATGATGTCTGCATTCTGTCTAACAAGCCCGGGTCACTGTTTAGTACAAGTCAACTGCAAAGGTAATGAACAAGGAGAGGCAGCATTCAGGGTGCTGCACGGTCAGGGGGCTCCCTGGGGTGGCTCCCTCCAGGCCGAGTTTCAACCCCAACGGGGACACACGGCTGACCCCGCCCCGGCATCTGTGCATAAAACTGCTCAGATGTGGATTCTAACTCAGTAGTTAGGATGACACCAAAAGGATTTGCTGAGCATGACTCGATCCCCACTCCCGAGTGAGATGTTTAAACTGTAGTCTGCGTACTTCTACAGTTAGACCTGGGCGGACCTGAGTTCCAGGCAGACTTGGCCTGTGTGACCCCAGACAGGTCACCTAAACTCTCCATTTCCCAACCTTGTCATTGACAAGAGTATTGCCTGTGGAGAGAAATAAATGAGATAATGTATTTAAAATGTTTAGCATAATAAGCAGCCAAGAAGTGCTCAAAATTCGGAGATAATTTTCATTATAATTATAAATGCTACTCTATAGAGAGACCAATAATTGAGCCCAGTAAGGGGGTTATGGTATGACCACTCCAGTTTCTTTTTCACAGGGCAAGTGTTCCCAGGGGGGCTTTGTGTCCCGGGCTGGCCTGGGCTCTTCTCCTGGTCTTCAGGGTTTATTGTGTCCATCCTCTCCTGTGTGGCCCAGGCTGCCTGAGGCCCCACTTGCTCTGCCTTGGGGTAGTGAAGGCCTCTTACCCAGGTCCTTGTCTCTGTTCACAGAAAATCTGGAGTCTGGGGATCTGCCGTCAAAGTTCACCCCATGTACAGAGACATTACCACTTGATGTCTGAGGAAGAAAGATCCCTTCTTGGGTCCCCAGGGAATCAGTTGCCAGCCTGGGGGAGGGGGTCCATTTGGGGCAAGCATCTTGCTGTAGGTCACCTGAGGGCTCTGTGACTGGCTCAGGGTTGTGTTGGGACCCTTTTAAATGTTTGCTATTCAGGAAGAATCTTTTCCTGAATGAGACTCAGCCCCTTCCATTGGGCCCCTACATGGGCAATTCCCCCAGGATAGTACCTTGTTCTTGCTGCCCATCTAACCACTCTATCCACCACCAGAGACTCTACCAAAGCCTTCGTGAGTCCCCACAGTGAGGTGGACACCCACTGGAAGGGCACCAACAGATATGAAGGTAGGAAAGTGCCAGAAGCTATATGTGCCCTGGCCTGAAAGACTGAAGACAGGCATTGTCCATCCCAGACGGGCCAGGAGCAAACGCTTGCAGGGGAGGCTCTCAGGACAACACCCGAGGGACAGCTGGAGCACGTCAGACTTTGCCCCCTCTTGCATCCGTCCATTCTCTTCTGCTCACGGGCAGCCCAAGTCCACAGAAAAAGCAAGAAGATCACATTTGCAGCATCTGTGTAGCTTGGGGCTCAGTTCCACAGTATCTACTACATCGCCCCGGCTCTAGCTACATGATGTGTGATGAACAATAGGGTTCCCGACGGCACCACACCTTCTACCCAGCCCCGCTGGGTGATCAAGAGCTCCTACCAGCTAGTTTGATGTTTAAAACATAAATTCTTTCAAACCTTTTTTCCCCAAGTAAAATTCTCCTTGTGTATGTGTGTGTGTGTGTGTGTGTCCAGAGCCCACAGGCCCAAGGAGCTCTGCCTCTGGTTACCTTCCAGTGTTCATCCAAACCACCCTCTCCCCATTTCCTGCCATCCAGCGTCCCCAGCATTTTCTGTGTTCCTTGACCAAGCCCAGCTTGCTCCTGCCTCAGGACGTTTGCATTGACTGTTTCCTTTGCCTGGAGCACTATCCCCTCATCTTCCCACAGCTGCCCCCTCTTCATCCTCAACTTAAGGAAACCCCCTCAGAGAGGTCTTCCGGATCACACCAGGCAGACCACCCTCTCCAGGTCCAGCCCTTTCCCCCACACCGTTTAGGCAATTTGGGTGCAAAGGCATTTCTTTGATAATTTGTTTTTTTTTTTATTTTTTTTTTCATTGTCTGTTTGTGGGCATAAGGGTGTAAGGACAGAGCCTTATCATTTTCCATCAGTGTCACAAGGGCCCTAGAACACCAGTGCAGAGCACATAGTAGGTATGTCATGATGTGTGAGGCCTGGATGGATGAATGATTGCCCAGTGTAGAGACGAGGGGTCCTAGCTCCAGGACAGAAGAGCCAGAAGACCAGGCCACCATGTTACCCAGTGGACAGCTCATGGAGGCAGAAATGCCTGCACAGCCTCCTGTCAAGTGCAGGCCCAGGCTCTGAAAGCCACGCATGCTCAGAAGCATTCAGGTGTGGGGAGCACAGGGGAGGCCCCGGCACTGGGGATTCCAGCAGGCCGGGGATCAAGGAGAAGAGACTGGGCTTGACACCAACTGGTGGGACCCTGGGCTTTGGAGCTAGGCGGCTTGCCCAGGCCACAGCTGGCTGGGCGCTCCCGGGCCTCCCCAAGGAAGGAGAGCTGTATAAACAGGAAGTCCACTGCCTTTGATAAGCCCTAAGTCCTTATAGGTCTCTTTGTCCCAACATTATTCTCTACTAGTTTGAGGCCTCAGCTCTGATACAGGAAAATGAATTTCACACTTGCCTCCTTCCTGACTCAATCACATGCAGTAGAGGGGCAGGAGAAGAGAGAGAGAGACAGAGAGAGATACAGGAGAAAGGGGAGGAACAGAAATATAAAAGAGAAAAAGGTAAGAAATGGAACAAAAGAAGGAAAGAGAAGGGAAGGAGAAGGTGACACGTAGAAGAAAAAACAAAGAACTGAGTGATTATAAAATTCTCTAAAGTCAACCAACTATGCAAGAATGGAACTTTTGAAAGCTAGAAGTATTATGAAGGCATTAACTAATAAAGTTTCATAATTTGGAACTTCTGTGCACTCCTTGCTTGCAAAATGCCCAAGTCAGGAACACTCTCCTTCTGATGAAACAGGTCTCATCAGAAATTCCCTCTTCTACCACGTGCTATCCTCCCCAGGAAGGTGGCCAGATTTTGGAGCACTGGGAGGGTGGGCAGGGAGTGTCGTGTCCCTTGTACCCCAGGAACCAGCACATGGTCCTCCAGGCATCCACAGCATCCCACCCTGGGCCCTCAGAACACAGAGACCAGGTTAGGAGTTTCCGCCTCGCTGGCCCTGTCATGCTGTCGTTCACATGGGGCCTGGCAACCCTGTTCTCTGAGGGAAGGCAGTGTTGAAGAGCAGAAGTGAGACCACACTGTGAGTAGCTAGCCACGTGGCCTCCAGCAGGGCCTTCGGTATTTTAGACCCCAGTTTTTCCATCTGTGAAATGGGGAGAATAAGAATATCAACCTCTCAGGGTTATTGACAAAGCTCAGGAGGAACAAGGCAAAGGCAAGTTATCTGTGAAGGGAATGCACGGGCCCATGGGGAAATCAGAAAACACAGCTGCATACCTTACCTGGCAATGGTAAGTAGGCAGGTGGATAAGGTCAAGGCTAGTAGGTCCAAGGAAACCTGTGTGCTCCCCACACAGACTTTCCACTTGTTCCAAGCACCCAGTACAGGGCAAAGATGTACCTTCCACTTTTCCAAGACAGATTTGTTGAACATAAATGAGGCATTTGCGAGCACATGCTGGGGCCTGAGCAGCGTGCAGGGGCTGCTGAGATGAGTAACAACAGCCATTGATTATCAACCACTTGCTTTATACATCTGCCTCCTTTATTCTTCCCACAGTCCCCCATGGTCGACGTTACTCCCATTTTACAGATGGAGCACCTGAGGCTCAGTGAAGTTGAGTCAAGTCCAAAGGCCATTTAGTCATTAGGTGGCAGAGCCCACTAGCATCTGCTGATGCCCCAGCCTTTGCCCATAACCACCATGTCCTTGACTTTGAGGACTTTGGGGAATAGGTAGAAAACAGACATGAAAAGGAGCAAGATGTTGTGCAATGAAACTGTGGGAGCATGAGAAGAGCACAGTGCCCTGCCTGCACAACCACCCATGCCATGGGAAAGCCCCATGGAGGCTTGGCCATTGGGGGAGAGAGGTACAAGGAGCAAGGGAGGGACAGCCCTGGCTACTTTCGGGAGAGACAGAGAATTTGAAGTGGCAGAAGCGGGATTCATAAAAGGTTGTGCTGGGGAGACAGGCCAACTTGTGCACCGAAGTATCCCCCACTTACTGACCTTAGGGACCCCTCAAATGACCCTACATTAGTGCATGCACAGCTGTAATCCAGTATATTGGCAACTCCCCCCACATCTCCACTAGGATGATGGGAGCGGATGAAGCCTGCTCATGCTTGCCCAGTACAGACGTGTGTCAGCACTTGTCTCAGCACTTTACCGAGTAGCCCTTTCCATTGTCCCAACAACTGTAGGAAGAGGGTTCGATTATTAGTCCCTTTCACATACAAGGAAATGGAAATTGTGATTGTTAATTTTAGTTGTTAACCTGATGGTCCCCATTTGTTTCGTCAAATACTAATCTAGATGTTGCTATGAAGGTATTTTTTGGGTGTGGTTAATGTTTAAATCAGTAGACTAAATAGAACACATTATTCTCCATAATATGGGTGGGTCTTATCTAATCAGTTGAAGAACTTAAGAGAAAAGATTGAGGTCCTCTGAAGAGGAAAGTGTCTGTCTCCAGGTTGCCTTTGAACTCAAGACTGCAACACCAACTCCTATGGGAATTTCCATTCTGCCGGCCTGTCTTGTATATTTTGGACTTGCCAGCCCCAATTATACTCACCAGAGCAAACTCCCCTTTCCATGGGCCCTAAGAAGAAAGCTGGTTACATTTGCCATGGATCAGGAAAATAGCCCAGAAGCTTCTTCCTCTGGGAAGCTGAGAGCTGGCCCTCACTCAGCTATGATGAAGAACCTTCAGGTAAGGTGTCTGGTGGAGGGACATTTGCCTCTGGTCCAGGCTCCCTAGGGAGACCACAGAAACCCTCCTCTACTCGGGGTCAGAGGTTGCAGGGCCTGTGTCCTAGGTCTGTGACTCTCTCTTCCCCTCTGCCCAGGTCGTGAAGCTTCCAGGGTGCCCAGGGGATGTCCTGGGTCCTAGCAGCCCAACTGGGACCACCAGCTTTTGGGGGAGGGCAATACTGATCTCTACGTGGCATTTGCATTACTGACTTGGTCTCGCAGAATGACTCAGAGGTTGGCAGAGGCTGGGGGTTCTATAAGAAGGGAATCAGAAAGACACCGAGTAAATGAGGCCATGGCATTTGTCAAATCATGCCTCAATGAATTTAAAAGATCTGCTTGAATACGACTGCCTCCCAGGAGCACAGACTTTCCTCGGGATTCTCTGGAAGGCTCACATACTGCTTCCCAAAAGCTCAGACTGCTTCAGGTCTTCCTGGAGGCCTCTGTGCCGGGCCAGTGAGGACCTTTGGTCCTTGGCTCCACCCATGGTCCTGGGTGCCTATGAAGAGCTCCTTGGATATTCTCAGTGAATGTTGCTGTTTTCAGATATCCTGGCATCATTCCCCCTTCCTAAAAGCACAGAGACCCTGTTTTACAGGATCTTCTCTCTCCTTCCCTGATCCCACCTGTGGCATCTTTACTGGGGTCAGGATTGGGGTGGGGGGTCTAGGAATTGAGGGCTTCCTTCCCAAGCTGGGCCGAGGGACACCCTATGGGAGATGTGACCTTCAGGTGCAGAGAGGCAAGGACAGAAAATGTAATGGGACAGGGCTCCTTCTGGTGCAGCCAGTGTCTAGAAGAGAAAGCGGAACCTTGCTGAACCAATGCTTCTCCTTGTTCTGCTTTTTTTTTGGTCCTGAACTGATTCTCCATTGCTCTTTCCAGCTATACATCTAACACTAACAGTTTTGGTCGATGTCCCTGTTGCCTGAGCGGGGTGGAGAGGGGTGGGGATGGAGGATACATGTTTCTCGTTGGAGTCCTGAATGACTTTGAACATGGATATTAACAGAACCCTCTAAGTCAACCAATATATACGCCGGGGATTACATGCATTTAAACACACAGGTGTGTTTTGTTTAAAAATTAAGAAAATTATTTAATTAAAATAATTAAGATAATTACTTTGGCGGCTGCCAAGCAGGGAAATGTGTGTGGGCCATGGCGGGATGGACAGCTTAGAGCTGCTGAGACTGAGGGTGTTTGCAGAGGAGATCCTCGCAGGAGGGCCCGTTCAGCCCACTGAGCCAACTGAAAGTGGCTGCTGGCCCGCAGGGCAGAGCGCTGTCCTGTCCCTTTACGGAGCTGCGCTTGAAGCTAGAGAAGAGAATAAAGGGTTTAGTCCCAACCTTGACTGTCTCTGCAGCCCTCTTCTCCCTCCTCCCTCCTCTTCCACCTTGCAGGGCTCAGCTACTGCATTCGGTCCACGTAAGTCTCTTAAATCTGCTCTCTGGCCCCATTTTGCCTCCAGTATCCCGTCTCACATTTTCTATTGCCACCTCGAGCCCCATCCCCCGTGACACCTCAGACTTACTAAAATCTGGCCTTTGTTCACTGAGCCATCTACAGAGATAGAGAGGAATAGATCAAAGGTAAGAAACAAGAAAATTGCTTTGGAGAAGCACTGTTTTGTTTCTGCTGCATCCCCCGGTCTCCCTACCCATCACTTGGTTCTTGGCATGCAGGAGGCGCTCAGCATGCCCACGGAACGAGTTGACCACAGACGCCACCCCCCACCTGCTGGCCATCACGTGGCTGTGAAGCCAGGAGCCCTAGCCCCGCCATCCTGCCTGCTCTCCCTGCCACCCTACCTTAGCCTCTCCTTCCTTGGACCACATCTGCTGCAGTAGCTTCATTTTCCCCCCTTCAGTCTTTCCCTTCAGTTCCCCTTTGCCTGTTAAATCCTTCTCAAGCCAAGGTTTTCTATTATTTGACAGGTACACCAGGTCCTACTGTGTGTGCCTGGTCCCATGCTTATGTGAGAATGCCCCCACCGCCTCCTAAAAAACCCTTACATGCACCTCACACACGTCAGCTCACGTGATGCTGTTCCAGGTCACCAAGGGAGGCAGGGACTCTTCCCTCCCTATCCCCCACCCCAACCCCTCCCCCACCCCGGGCTGCAGACTGAGGGAGGGGGCAGGCAGGGAGCAGATGCCCAATCACTGTTCTGTTCTCTCGGACTCTCCCCTAAACACTATTAACTGCTCCCCAAACCGGAAAACATGACAGGTCCTTCGATCTGACATTCTAGGACTTTCCCAGTCGGTGTGCAGTCCCCTCTCCAGGCGGATCTACCCCTTGTCTTGTGGTTTGAGTCTTCCCAGTGTCAGTCCCACAGGGTCCCCTTTGCTCTTCCCCCAACTGAGGTGTGATTTCTCCATGAGTTCAAATCCCATTGTTGAGGGCCCAGATCATGTAATACTTGAACCTCTTTTTGAAAACACCACCATGTGCCCTCACTGTGTGCCCAGTACTTAGCCTTGCCCAGACAGCAGCATTCCTGGAGAAGCCCCTCTGGCTGCACCAGGGAGCCTCAGCCAGACGGGTTGTGGCGGGGGGGGGCGGTGGTTGCAGAGAGGAATATCCACCCTCCTGTGATCAAATTGCAGGAGACCTCGGGCAACTCCCCGCTCTCACCCCGTGCCCCCATTCCCACTGCCTTCCACCTGGCATCCAGATCAATGTCTAAAAAGCAAGTCTTCCTCAGACCTCACTGTGAACCTTCCTTAAAAGAGAAGGGTCTCTAGGGAGGAGAGCCCACCTCAGCCCCTGTCCCGAGGTCCGTATGCCCAAGACCTTTTTTGTAAGAAACCCAGAGCAGAAATCAATAATTGCCTTTCAAATGTGCACTATGCCTTTATTCCCAGTTAAGCAATTTTGGTATTTTCAAACCTTGGATCCATTACCTTAGCTCATTAAAAATAATCGTTGAGTTTCAACATTCAATACAATAATTAAGAGTTCACAGGCAGGTTCCTGCCATTTCCTTTAAGTCCCTGAAATCCAAGTTCCCTCCTTCCCTGGTTTATTGAAATTTGAAAGCATGTCCTGTTCTGTCAGATTCCAGGTGACCCTGTGTTCAAAAGCCACTTTTTCAACCCAGAAGGTAGATAGGTGGTATGCATCTGACTCTAAGAACAATTGATTCATTACCAAAAAAAAAAAGTGTAAGACATATATTTTTTTAATCTTTGAGAGTGCTCCCCCCGACTCCGAAAAAACCCTTAGGATTCTTTCTCCTAAGATCCCCAGAGACAACTCAACAATATGTAGGAAATTCAGAGGAATCTGTGTTAGCTTGGTGTTTCTGAGCCCGCTCTCGAAGGAAAAAAAAAGACAGTTAAATGCAAAAAAAAAAAAAAAAAAAAAAAAAAACCCAAAAACCCAAAAAGAAAAAATAAAACCCAAAACCAAGCTATGCCTTAAAACTGAGCTAGTAACTAAGACAGGAGAGATGGTAGGTCTGGCTAGGAAGCTAGGTCTGGGCAGCTCTTATGCGTGGGTGCACGCCCAGGGGCTCAGGGCTGCCCTGTATCCGGCCACTGGGACCTACTGTCCCTGTGGGTGTGGAAATGCTGGTCCCTGAGCAGTGTGGAGGAGAACCCACATGCATTTATTTACAGGCCTACAGTGGATCTACATACCCCAGGTTCTCAGAACCTTCCAGGCAACCCTCAGAAGCATGGTTGATGGATGCCTAAGGCTTTCAAGTTCTCTCTAATCTCCTCCGCAGGAGGGGCTGGGAGCCGGGTTCAATCCCAAAGTCTTCTCTTTCCATTTTCATTTCGCTAAATTTTCCCCATTTTTTTGGGTCAGTGGAGTTAATTTAGGGATCTTGGTTCTGTCACCCAAGGCATTTGAAATTCAGCTTTATGCACTCAAGTTCTTGATCAGAGTATCTACGCCCTTTCCATAGCTTGCCCTTCTGCCTGTCTTAGTAAATGGCACCAAGAACAGAGTCTGGACCAGAACTCGGGGTTCTGCGATCGCCACAGAGAAAAAAGTGGAGTCAGGATTCCCCTTCCTGCAATCCATTTGACAGTCACCCCTGCTTCTCTCAGCTGGATTGTGACTTGTTTATGCCCAACTAGAAAGGAGCATTACTTTGCCTACTGCATTTTTTCAATTATTTCATTGATGTTTTCATATGTTAGATACACCAAGATTGTAATGAGAGTTTTCTAAGTGCATTTCCTAGAAACACTTAAAGAGAAGAGCCTAGGTGAACCCTTCTGTGTCAGAATTCGGAGAGCCAGGTTTTCTTTTTTTTTTTTTTTTAAAGATTTTTATTTATTTATTTGTCAGAGAGAGAGAGGAAGCACAGGCAGATAGAATGGCAGGCAGAGGCAGAGGGAGAAGCAGGCTCCCTGATGAGCAAGGAGCCTGATGTGGGACTCGATCCCAGGACACTGGGGTCATGACCTGAGCCGAAGGCAGCTGCTTAACCAACTGAGCCACCCAGGCGTCCCGGAGAGCCAGGTTTTCTATCCGTACCCTCCCTTTCTTTCCGTAAAGGCTCTTTACACCAGCCCGGGCAGTGGGAACTGGGAAACAAACAGCCTCTTGCATTTTCTTTTCTTCCTACAGAAATGCATTTCCCTGCAAAGCAATCTTATTATTTTTATATGTTCCCAGTGTCCCTCATTACAGGTGGGCTCTGGGCCAGCTCAGGGCTGACTGTGAAATTCACAGGAGAGCCCTAGTAGAGGGAAAGAATCCCTCACTAACTCCAATAATTATGACATCTCTTTCTTTTCATTAATAGAGCAATGCACAACATGTTCTCTGCTAAGTTATTTATCAAATAAGATTCTATAGCCTTTACCTAATTGGATTCTTTAAGCTTTAAACTGATCCATCCTACAGACCTGGTTTGTGGAGGGTTCAACAGCGCATAAGCAAATGAAATGAGGGGGACGGGGGAGTTAATGCTTGACAATTGAGATCTCTTGGGATGGTTCAGAGAAGGCTGGATTTCTGGGTAAGAAAAACAAAGAAAGATGAGACAGGAAGAGATGAGAAGCCTTATGATTCAGTTTAATGAGGACTGTTTGGGGAGCTGTGGCTTTCAGCGATACGAACAAAATCCTCCCTTAGCTAATTTGAGGGTTACATCAGAATTTTCCTCCTAAAGATTTTAGCATTCCAGTTATGTGTTACTCTCTAACAATCAACCCCAAAATGCAGTGACTTGAAACCACCCCCATTTTGCTATCTCATACATTACATAGGTCATGTTTGAACAGAGCAGAAGGGAGTCACTTTTCTCCCCTTCATGATCTCTGGGGCCACACCCTAGAAGACTTGAATGGCCGGGAGTGATGCTTGCAGCTGGGGGCTGGACTGGGCTCACCTGGAGGTGCCTTCACTCAACGTCTGACCCCTGAGCTGGGTGGCTGACAGGCTAGGATCTGCTGTGCCAGCTGACCACAGTGCCTCCTCCTCACCATGTGGTTTGGGTGGCTTGCAGCACGGAAGCTGGATCGCAGGAGAGAGCACTTGGGATGGTTAATTTTATGTGTCAACCTGACTAAGCCACCGTGCACAGATATTTTGTCAAATGCTAGTCTAGATGTCACTGAGCAGTGTTTTTTTTTTTCCTTTAGATGAGATTAACATTTAAATCAGTAAACTCAATAAAGCAGAGTACCCTCCATAATGTGGGTGGGTCACATCTCATCAGTTGAAGGCCTCAAGGGGGGGGGAGACTGACCCCACCCCCCCACACACACACCCCCAAAGAAGGAATTCTGCCTTCAAACTGCCCTGAAACTCAAGAGTGTGACATCAGTTCTTCCCTGGATCTTCAGCCTGCTAGTCTACTCTGATTTTGGATTTGCCAGCCTTTACAATAGTATGAGCCAGTTCCTTAACATTACATCTCTTTCTGTCTCTCTCTCTATATATATGTGTTTACATATATGTCTATATATCTAGTTCTTTTTTCTCTAGAAAATCCTAATATGTAGGGACCAGAGAAGGATAACCTCAAGGGAGCTTAATGGAAGAGATGAAGGCTAAAGTTTCCAGACCTTCTTTGGCTGATCCCCAGAAGTCAGAGGGCATCACTTCCATGCGATGGTCAGATCCAGATTCATGGTGGGAGGTGTCAAGAAGTATGGGCCCATGTCCTGCAACTGCACACTGTGAAATTTGTGATGGCACTTTGAGAAGTATGATCACAGACAGGGTAGTTTCCGGACAATTGTCCAGGAAGCTGGGTGAAGAAGCACATCTGTTCCCAGAGCCCTGATACCATGGCACTGCCTCTGCAGACATTTCCCTCTTAGAGACAAGATGGGCACAGACAATGTCATGTTTGTCCTAGGTCTCCAGTAGGACCAACTGCCAAGTGAACTGCTGCCTTGCCCTGAGTTTAAGAGAAGCCTGGAGCACGTGGACCATGGATCTAAACATCTGGTCAACCTAGGCAATTTGGAAGAGCACATATGGGCAAATCCTGAAATTCTAATGTGGGTATGATTGGTGGGATGGTCAAGCCCATCAGCCACAGGACGACTCCTCTCAGTGTGTTTACTGTATGCTGGGTCATACTCAAAATTCTTTCATTGTCTCCTTTAACTTTTTTTTTTTAAGATTTTATTTATTTATTTATTTATTTTTTAGAAGTATTCTTTTTTTTTTAAGAATTTATTTATTTATTTGACAGACAGGGATCACAAGTAGGCAGAGAGGCAGGCAGAGAGAGAGGTGGAGGCAGGCTCCCTGCTGAGCAGAGAGCCCGATGCGGGGCTCAATCCCAGGACGCTGAGATCATGACCTGAGCCGAAGGCAGAGGCTTTAACCCACTGAGCCACACAGGCGCCCCTCCTTTAACTTTTAAAATAAGCACATAAAGTAGTCATCTGCTGTTGCTGCACAAATCTCCCCAAACCTAGGGGCGTGAAGCAATGCCAGTCATTGCATCATTCATTCTTGTAGTGCTGGGAGCCCAGGCTCATCTAGGAGGGTAGGAGTCACCTTGAGGGTCACTGTCTGGCTGTTGATGAGGGATTGGATGGGACCTCAGCTGAGCTGTCAGCTGGAACATATGTATTGGCTTGCTCATGAAGAGTGGCTGGATTCCAAGAGAAAACCTCCCAAGAGAACCCGGCAGAAGCTGTATGGCCTCTCATGACCTCATTTTGGAACCATGTAGCATCATTTCCACTGTATTCAATTTGCTACAAGTGGGGTACTGAGACAGACCATGTACACATAAGAGGAGTGTCAGTGCATTTTCAGGCAGGTCTAGAAACCACTGCACACTGTATTTCTTTTTCTCATCCTACAAATGAGGAACCCAAGGCCTTCATAGGCTGAGCTGACCACAGTGGTTCACACAGATAGTGGGTAGCAGAAGAGAGACTTGAACACAGTTTAGCCAGCGTCCAAAGCCTGTGCATTCAACCAGCGTGCCGCCCAGCCTCTGTGGGAGCCTATGTTCTAGCAGGGCACAAGAGACAGAGATACGTAGGACAGAAATTTTACAAGCGCCAGAAGAAAGGGGCTGATAGCCTATTCCAAAAGCAAGGAAGGAATGAACATGTCCCACTGAGAGGGCTTTCTGGAGCAGGTAGACTGGGGAGGATCTGTGTATGATGAGAGTGGACAGACACAGGCCCCTGGCTGGCTCAGTCAGCTGAGCGTTCGATTCTTGATTTTGGCTCAGATCATGATCTCAGGGTCCTGGAGGAAGGTGGAGGGGTACAGGCATTCCTGGCAGGCACAGGATGAGTGGATATGCAGAGGCAGGAACACGCATGGCAGTCCCGATTAACAACAGCTGAATGTGCAGAAAGAGATGCTTGGAAGAAATGCGGGAGACATGGACAGCCCCCTGATTAAGAGTGTGCTCAAATGTCAGGTAGAGGCCGTATGCTTTCACTTAGAGCCATGCTTTGCAAAGGGCAGTCTCCGGCCCCGTAGCATGGGAGGCATCAGCATAACCTGGGAACTTACAAGAAATACAAATTCTTCTCCCCACCCCAGCCTTACTGAATCAGAAACTCTGGGCGTGGGGCCCAGCAACCTGTGTTTTAACAAGCCCGGTAGGCAATTCCAGGGCAGGCTTGGGTTTGAGACCCTCCCAGCTATCTGGGAGTCTCACAGCAGGTTTGAGTGGAGCGTGCTATGATCTGTGCCGCTCTTAGAACGGATCACCCCGGTTGCGGTGTCCTGGGCAGGCTGGAATGAGAGAGCAGACACTTGTCTCCAGGACGGAGGTAATGCACAACGGAATTAGAGTAGGAGGAGAGCCCTCCCTCGCAGCCTCCCCTACAGACCTCATAGGCACAGTTAGTGACTTAGAATTTCTGTAAATATTTGAACCACGTGGCCCAAGAATCTGAGTACAAACCGAGGACCCAGGGGTTAAGTTACAGACGCGGTTTCCTGTTACGCAATCAAGCTACACTCCACAGTTTGCCTAGGGAAGAGCATTGCTTGGTCAAGCATTTTCTCTTGGCTTCCCATGCTTCATTACAAGGTCTCTTGGCTCTGCCTGAAGCCTGTTGATTTTTCTAAACCACCTCTGCCGAGGGATTTAATAATATGATGTATCACATATGGTTGAACACTAAATGAGATAATTCCTGCATGCTCAAATATATTAGCTATTTTTATTATTATCGTCCTTGTTAGCACCAGAATCATTTTAAATCCTGAATTTAGTCAAGATACATCTACTGTATACCTACCACATAGAGGGCAGGGAGAACACAGCGGTGAGTTAGACGATCTCCGGCTCCTCTCTATCCTCTACTGTTCATTTGTCTCTGAGACAGACCAGAACATGGAGCTTAGCATTTAAAGAATTGGCTTTGAGCTCTAAGGTTCAGGAAGCATTCACTTGATCATCTTGGAAAACCACATCTCTAGGCCTGTTTATTCGTCTGCAAATGCAATGAAGAGACTGGTCTGGCCTCACCAGATGGTGTGAAGATCAAATGAGGAAAAGGATGGGAAGACTTTTCTTGATTCTTTGTGACTAGTAAAGGCTAGTATCCTCAGGCACTAAGAAACAAATGCCTCTCCCTCCTTCCTACCCTGCTCTCTCCTGGTGCTGCTGTCTCCTATCTCTAGGCCCCGCTCCCCACTGCAGCCTTGCAGATCTCTTGGTCTCTTTCTTTGGGCTGCGCCTAGCTTCTCCTCCACTGCAGGAAAAGCCAGTTACATAATGAATCAATTTTCCTAATGACTAATTCAGTGAACATATCAAACACAGATTTGTCAGCAACGTGTTCCTTTGGGCTCTTGATAGAGTGTTTGGTAGTTCTTACAGCACGTGATGATTTTATCAGCTTATCAATATCGCCAGGGATGTTCCATTTGTGCCACAGTGGGGATCCTGGGGGGCACTGGGGTGTGGAGGAAATCTCCAACGGAGGAATATGAAGGGACCCTCAGCACATGGTCCCACCTGCACCAAGTGACTCAGAGGGTGAGGGACTGGAGGTAGCAGGAAACTATGGAGATCCTGGGTCCCTGGAGCCCCAACTCCTACATCCCCCATAGGCCCTGCCCATCCATCCAATATAAATCACTGAAGGCTTCAGTAAATAATTTTTAAAATGCTTTTGGTAAATCTGCAAGCTGGTCATTGAAAACTTAGCTATTCTAGTACTAAATGATCTAGGCACCACTCAGCATGAAGTCAGATGGCCTTTAAGGACTCATCGAGGCCCAGACAGACCCTTCCAAGTGGATTCCCAACCACTTAGGAGCACAAGTGGCAGAGCTTGGTCTTTAATGCACTGTGATCAGAGTTGTCTCTGACAGCTGCCCACCCTCTGACCTGAACTGGAAGCCCCGCACATTTACTAGGGTCCCCGCACAGGCCACCAAGTGAATGGGACAAGAGCGGCTTTCCAGAATCCCAGGTATGAGACTCTGTGCCACCTGAAAGGGTCTGGCCTGGAAACATCTTGGGTAACATCTCTATTTTTTTCTCTCTAACCTTTCTCAAAGTTACCATTTTCCCTACCCGTTTCAACAATTTTTCTTTTCCAAGCCAAGAATGAAGGTCAAAGAACTTTCCCCATGAGCAGCTGTCCTCTGCATATGCTCAGCTTCCAGGGGGCCAGAGTGGCAGGACAGTTGACCTTCCCCTCCTTTCTCTGCTGTGCACCTGTGGCTGAGCTAGCCGTCCCCAAAGGCTTGCACCTGCGTGGTGCTTCAGCTGTGGGCCCCCGAGCATGCATGCCCTGATGTTGGGGCATCCCTTCACCCGGAAGAAGGTGGGGTTCCCAGAGCAGAAGTACCACCATGACACCCTCCCCCTGCACTTCCTTAGAAGAGAGGGGAGTTCCCTGCTGGGGTTCTGTCCTCACTTTCCACATGCAAACCCCGTGTTGGGACCCTGCTCCTGCCAGAGTTGTGGGCCATGAAGGCAACGCCTCCTGGTTCTGTTAGGAGGAACTTGCCTAAAGCGCCCGTCAGGAAGAGACAAAGCTGGAAGCGGAGCCCTTGCTGTGGGATTCTGAGCCGCTCCGCTCCATGGGCGGCAGCTGGGTCTCTCTTTTGGGTCTCTCTAGGCCCATTGCCCCAGCAGGGGAATCGGCTGAAACTCAAACCCCCTCAGATGTCTCAGGCCCCACATCCCATTCCAGAATCCCTATCCCGAAGACAATTCCCAAAGTCCCCGGTTTTGCACATATGGCCTTCATTATTGGAGTTCTGCCTGTATCTAATGCCTAACCACCTACTCCAGTATTTCACTAAACCACAACACCACGTGCATGCTCTCTTACAGGCTGGGGCCCTTGGACAAATGGCCCTTCTCTTGTCTTGGGGCTGCCTCTCTCCAAGTGCATGAGTTTGCAAGGGTTGCCATAACAAAACACCGTGGTCTGGGGCGGAGGCTTAAACAAGAGATATATTTATTGTCTCCCAGTTCTGAAGGCTGGAAAGACCGAGATCGAGGTGTGGGCAAGGTTGGGTCCCTCCGAGAGCTGTGAGGAGAGGGTCTGTCCCAGGTCCCTGTGCTTGGCTTCGAGATGGCTGCCTTCTCCCAGTGTCATCACATGGGGTCTCCTGTATGTGTACTGTGTCCTGACCTCCTTGTCTTATAAGGACACTGGTCATTTTGGCCTAGAGCCTAACCCTAACAACCTTACTTTAGTCATTTCTTTGAAGACCTTATCTCTAACACAACCTCATTCTAAGGTACTGGGAGCTAGAAGTTCAATGTAGGAATTTGGGGGGACACAATTCAGCCCATAACCCCAAGCCCCAAGTAGGGAGAATCATTGTACTGGTTTGAAGGTGTCTGAGGGGTTTCTCCACGATGTGGGGCTTGGGATGCTAAAGCTGGGTCAATACTGAGCCAACCCAGACAGTTGGTCCTGTGGCCTGAAGTCCCTGCAGGCTTCAGTATGACAGTGTGATTCCATGGCGCCCTCTGTCCCCTGTTCTCCTGAGTTTCTGCCTGCTTTGTAGGAACTCCTTGAATGGAGAGGCCATTGCTCACTTATCTCCACATGCACCTAGCATTTATTAGGTGCTCGTATATGCAAAGGAATGAATAAATATTCCCTGAGTATGTTCTGGATCCTTCCTCTCCTCATGCCTCTTCCTGGAATGCCCTTCCCCCTTCCCTTTACTTGAAGTTTTTTATGTCTGACTCCCAACAAAAGCCCAGCTAGAACTCAGAAAACCATTCCAGATTCTTCCACCAGAGCTGACAGGGAAGGTTTCTCCATCCTTTGTGCCTGGCCTTTCTAACCCATTGTCCTCCGCCTAGGGCTTAGTAATGCGGGGAGAAAACCGAAAACCGGTTTGGCTAAGACTGTGTCTCACCCTTTCCAGAGGCTTGAGAGCAAGAAGAAGCTTGCGCAGCCCCTCCCCAGGGAGACATGCTCAACTCGGTTAAAGCAATGCTTCCTGCAAAGCTCACCCTTGTCTTGGTTCACTTCAGTCCTCTCAGAACCTGAGTGTGAGGTCCAGAGAAGTCAGGGGGCAAGGACGGAGCAGGGAGGTTGTTTTTTGGGTTGCAAATCTGCCGTGCTGGCTGGACTCCCCTTGAGCACCGAGCCTGGTGGTGTCTGGCCCACCGGCTCCTCCTGCCTTGCATCTGGCTTTTCCATGGGCACCCTATGAAGCCCTTCCTAGCCCGGGGCCACAGGGGGTGGGGTCACCAGCGCCACTGTTCATTGTTCATGCTCTGGGCACAGTGCCTGCAAGATCTCCCTCGTGTCTCCTGGCTAATTTGGTTACCTGCTCTGTGCCCATCAGTGACAGGAAGGCACAGCAACTGTTCCAAGAACAAGAGAACTGCAGGCTCTTGGACTGTAGTTAAAGACCTTCTTAGATGGCTCTAAATTGAAATTGTGTGCATCATGGTAATCACGACACTTAATATTTCTTCTGTGCCAGATCCCAGGCAAGGGGGCTTCCATGGATTAATTCGTTTTCAACAGACTACCATCCCGTCAGGCCAGTTCTCTTATTACAATGAGGAAACTGAGTCACATGGAAGGTTAGATTACCTCCTCAAAGACCAGGCATGCCGGATTCAAAGTGACACCCACGTCACCTCTCCAGCCGGCTCACAGCAGATCTTAAAGTCTGCGCTCCACTCTAAACCAAAACTGGGATAGAAACCCTCCAACTGAGAGTTTACAAACACACACACCTCCAGGATCGGGCCACCTAAGCCCATCCCTTGCAGGCGCCGTGGGTGCACCTGGCCAGGAGCTTGCACAGACGGGAGGCGTGGTGCAGGTCAGGCACAGCTGCGAATGGCCACCCTCATGCCTCCCCTCAGCCTGCGCCCTGCCTGTCCTCCCTTGCCTCCCCCTGCACGGTCTCTCTATTCCGTGGTCATGCCGGCTGCCCTGGGGCCTGTCTTCACCACAGCTGTGGCCAGGGCCATGGGATTTAGCAGGGAATTAGTCTCTAATTGTATCCTGTGAGTCATCAACATCTCCCGGCTAATAATAACTACAGCTAACCCCTGCGCAAGACCTCGCAAGTCTCAGAGCTCTTTTACCCGGGAAAACCCAATTGATCCTTCTCATGGCCTCATCAGGAAAGCAGGTGGTTTTGTGGATTCCCGTCTTTTGGTAATCCAAGGGCCAGCCAAAAGGACAGAGAGTGGTGGCTCCTTTGTGGGGTGACTGGAAACCCAACCCCATTCAGTGTGGGGCAGAGCCCCGGAATCTGAGTGCAGCAACTGCCTCTGGACTTTCTGAGACAACACAGATGGGACAGACGCTCACCCCAGAGCATGGGTTAGGGTAGAAGGGACAGAACAGAGTCCCTGGAAAAGAATCCATGAAGAGACAGAGGAAAGTGACAAAATGCAGAAAGTAGGTGGCACTCATCAGCGGGCACATGGAAGTGATTGGAGCCTTAGGGGATCACCTTACACCCCCCTCCTCCCCGAGGGGAAATCAAGCAGGTGGTGGTGCCCTGGGCTCCAGCGGGGTTGAAAATAATTATCCCCAGTTTATTATTCAGAATGGCGTCGTTCATAGCTGAGCAAGAAGAAAGTAAATCCCCCCTTTCTGATCTTTGGCCTCCTTGACAACACCAGCATTAGGAGCCGGACTATAACCTGGGTGGTGAAGACAGCTGGATCGGACACTTGGGTCCAGGAGAAAGCCATGCACGCTGCAAGGAAGGCTGCAAATCTCTTAACCAAGAGAATCTCATAGCTGTGAGACAGTGCAAGAGGGTCTCAGGGTCTTAATTTGCCATATGTGGAATGGACATTTGAGATTCTGAGGGTTAGGAACTGGCTCCCAGTTATCACACAGATGTAGGGGCAGGGCTGGGCATGATACCTGGAGGCCGGCCTCCCAGCCCAGTGCTGGCCAGGACCCCTGCAGACTGGGAAGAACTCCTCATCTTGAAATGCCTTTGGGGTGGGGGCCGACCTGACCTTGAGCCTCTGAGCTCAGCCTCTCTTGGACAACCTGGCACACATCTTTCTCCCCAACCCAACCTGTGATCTGCATGCATAATGCAGGACATAATAAAAGGATTTTTTTCCCTTTCTGAAGAACATCAGGCTTTGTTGATCTATTTTCCTTTTTCTCTCCCTTTTTTCTTTCTCTGTTTCTTCCCTTAAAACAGATCAGCAGCTGATTATGGAATGAATACAAGTTCAGTTGTAGGAAGTCTTGAAAATATAGAAAAGCATAAAGTGGAAAATATAGAAAAGGGTAAAGCAGAAAATTAAATGTCTTTAAATTTCCACAATTTAGATAAATACGTTAACATGAAAGCATATCTTCTTCCAGTCGTTAGTAGAAGCACACTTCACATAATATAGTTAATAAAGTTGGGTCATCATGTATACATGACGTCATGTATACATAATTTTTTATATATTTATAGTTTTATTTATATACAGTTGATTTTTTACTTATTTCAACAGACATATTTTCCCCACGTTATTCAAGTTTCTTAGAAAAAATGTGTCTTACAGCTGGCTCACAATTCTGTCATATGATGGTTTATAATTTATCTAACGCATCCCTTCCTATAAACACTACTGCGATGAGTAACACCATAGACAGACTGCCGTGCATCCGTGGGAATTTCTATAGGACACTTCCTAGAAAGCAAGAGAGTGGGGCAAAGGGCATAAGCTGCTTGGGGTTCCCTGTGCACCCTGCACCCCCAGACAGTCCTGAAGACATTGCAGGTGGGTTTCTCTGACTTGCTCACTACTCTGTAGCTTGAGACCACTTCGGGCATGAGTACTTAGCAATCTCTGCCTCTGCATCATTAAAAATGTCATAAAATGATTAAAAGAAAGTGGAACAAAAACGTGGAATGCAAGAAAGGACAAAGGCAAAGAACACCCATCCAGAACCTGGCTTAAGGACGATGAGCACTTTTTCAGAGCTGTAGTCCTCAGAGGGCAGAGACAAGCAGGCACACCCGGAGTGCCCCAGCCGCTACCTATGTACTCAATGCCCCTAGAAGGTAGCCTGTCTCGCTGTAGCCTACTCAGCTCAGTAAGCATTGAGCGGTGGCTCTCCACTGCTCGGAAAATGCCTATGGTTTTCATGCCCGTCAGGTGCAAGTGCTAGTATCTCAAACCTCCGGTCGGAGTTTATCTTTCAGGCATTATTTTTCACTTACCCACTTGTGCAAGTTTCAGACTCCAGCTGAGAGAAATTTCTTTGTGATCTGTTCCCCACCCCTTTTCCTTTCTGACCTTTGTGGGGCCACTTCCTTCCAGAGTTTCTGTTCACTTCCTATGGCAGTTCGATTCTCCAAATCTGGGAGTTACTCAAGAGTTCTGGTTTTAAAAGCCTCCTGTGGGGGCCTCTACCATGTCAAGAATCAATGGATCAGGGGAGCACCAAGCTGTCACGCATCTAACCCGTCCTCTAGTACCAGAAGAAAGGCCCAAGTAGAGAGCATCCTATGTCCCCGTTTCACTGAGAAGCGAATAAGGGGCAAGGATGCCTCATGAAGCCTCACACTGGAGGACAGAGGGGGATAAGTTAGCCTCACTTCACCTGGGCTTCTGTGCCCCAGGATGAAGCAAGGCCCACAGACAGGTTATCTTTCTTCTGATGAGAATGCACCTCAATACAGCTGAGAAATGAGACTTGTAAGGAGTGATATTCAGCATTTGGATCTGGGTGGCCCCACACTATGCTTATGTCCAACCTGACCCAGTCCCACATGGAAGCAGCAGCACCCACAGAGAAGCCCACGCACACTCGGACTTCCTCTGAGCAGAGTGTGGAGAGCTGGAGGAAGCTGCTTGGTTGAACTGATTTCTTTCCTGTAGAGGAGAAGCCCTGGAAACCTGGGTCTAACGAGGGGTGACAGGCCACAAAAGCTCAGGCCAGGCTGGGGAGCAGAGACTATTTGGACCATCTGACCAAACTGTTCACCACAGAGCCGCATCCAGAAGGCAGGGGCCCAGCTCTACACCAAAGAATAGATGCTGGAGAGAAAAGATCGGAGCAAAGGTTTCAGATGGGGATGGGGAGAGTTAGTGGAAGGGGAATGGGATGGGGAATCCCAGAGGTGTCAAGAAACCTGGAGCTAGTTCTGCTTATTCCTTTGCATATTTTGAAGGAAAAGTTCAAAGCAAAGGTCTAAGAATTGAAAAGTAAACACATTCCTCTGATCCAAGATTAACAACTGTTTTCAATATTCTTTTGTTTTTAAGGAGAGCAGATATTCTCAAATAAACTACTGTTTTAAAGATTTATTTATTATTTTAGAGAGAGAGAAAGAGAGAGAGCACAGAGAGAGGGTCAGAGGGAGAGAGAGAGAATCTCAAGCAGACTCCCCCCTGAGTGGGGAGCCCGACTTAGGGCTCCATCCCAAGACGCTAAGATCGTGACCTGAGCCAAAACCGAGTCAGATGCTCAACCGACTGCACCACTCAGGTGCCCCCTAAACTAAAATATTTTTTAACCACTCACCTCTGTCTTACTTCTTTACCTTTCATCGGTGGCAACCATTGCTATGAGCGTGGTGTGTTTTCCAGTCGTTGTTTTTTATATTCTTACAAACGTATAGCTTCATGACCAATATATACTATTGGGGTCTCTATGTGTGGGTAATTTAAACAATATTGTTCTGTAAGCTTTATTCTTCATCTTGCCTATTGTCTCAGAAATATTTTTGAGATCTATCCATATAGACACATATGGAGTAGTTCATTTCACTTAATATCTGTGTCTAAGTGCTATCATAGAATGTCACACATAGATTTATAAAGTGATTTATACGAATTTATACTCCTACCAGTAGTGAAAGAGATGTCAAGTTGTTCCACATTCTATCCAACCTCTGGTACGTATATCTCACTGTGGTTTTTATTTGCACTTGTCTGGTGACTAATGCTGTTCACAATTTGTGTATGTTCGTCATTTGGATATTCTCTTTTGTGAAGTATCTGTTCAAGTCTTATGCCCTTTTTTGGTGTGTTCTATGCCTTATTTCTTACTAATTTGTATATTCTGATATGAGCCTTTTTCTGTTTTGTTTTACGGCCAACTATCTGCTTCTGTTCCATGACTTGCCCTTTCATTTTCCTAATTGTACATTGCAATGAGCAGGCATTCTTAAATTGCATGAGGTCCTATTTATCATATCAGTCTTTTACTTTATGATTGGTGCTTTTAGCTCCCATTTAAGGAATATTTGCATCTCCAAAATTATGTGATATTATCTTTTCTTATCACCTGAAGACTTTATTTCTTATATCTACAGCCATAATCCACCTGGGAAGTGTGTGTGTGTGTGTGTGTGTGTGTGTGTGTGTGTCTATGATGTAAGGAAGGTTTGCCCCCCCCCAAAGGACCTGCCAGTAGATCTGGCACCGTTACATGAAAAGGCATTCTTTTTTTTTCTTTTTTAAGATTTTACTTTTTTATTTGACAGACAGAGATCACAAGTAGGCAGAGAGACATGCAGAGAGAGAGAGAGAGAGAGAGAGGAGGAAGCAGGCTCCCTGCTAAGCAGAGAGCCCGATGCGGGGCTTGATCCCAGGACCCTGGGACTGTGACCCGAGGTTTAACCCACTGAGCCACCCAGGCGCCCCTGAAAAGGCATTCTTTACCATTGCTCTGCAACTCCATTTTATCATAAATTAAGTACCCATATTTAATTGAGTCTATTTACAAGCTATTTTTCCATTTATCCCTTGTATATTCTCCCCTAATATTACAAATTCTTACTTATTGAAGTTTTGTAACACTTGATACTTAGGGATTCCTCTCACTTGGTTCTTCTATTAAAATTACCTTGGCTACTCTTGGCCTTCTTGCATTTTCATATATATTTTCTTTCAGCTTGTGAAACACTACTTGGTTTTTGTAGATTGCCTTAAATTGTAGGTCAATTCAAAAGAGAAGTAAAATCTTTATGATACTGAGTCTTCTAATCCATGAACATAGTAGACCTTTCCATTTATTTACATGTTATGTAAATGTCTCTCTGTAATATTTTAGGGATTTTTGCATAGAGGTTTTGTATATCTTTTATTAGAATTATTACCAGACTTGTGGCATATATTGGTTAAATGGTGTGTTTTTATATTTAATTATCAAACTTTATGGTTACATGTAGATATATAATTATTTTTTAATCTTAGCTATTTCAAGGCATCTGGGTGACTCAGTTGGTTAAGCATCTGCCTTCGGCTCAGGTCATGATCCCAGGGTCCTAGAATTAAGCCCCACATCGGGCTCCCTGCTGAGTGGGGAGCCTGCTTCTCTCCCTCTCACTGCTGCTTGTACTCTCTCTCTCTGTCAAATAAATAAATAAAATCTTTAAAAAAAATCTTAACTCTTTGTCTTTTATCATGTCAACACCACTGTATTTGTTTACTTGGTTTGTTATAACAAAATACCATAGACTGGGTGGCTTAAACTACTGAGATTTATTTTCTCACAGTTCTGGAGGCTACAGATCCAAGATCAAGGTTAAGCAGGTTTGGTTTCTCCTGACACCTTTCTCCTTGGCTTACAGATGACCACCTACTTGCTGTGTCTTTGCATGGCATCTCCTCTGTGTGCACACATCCCTAGTGTCTCTTCATGTGTGTCCAAATTTCCTCTTCTTGTAATGAAACCAGTCAGGCTTTAAGGATAACAATCAGATTACTCTTCTTGTAAGGAGACCATTCTAACAGTCTCATCTTAACTCAATTACCTCTTTACAGGCTCCATCTATAAATACAGTTCAAGTACTGAGAGTTTAGGACTTCAGCATAGGAATTTGGGGGGACACAATTCAGTCCATAATAACCACATTTTTGTAATTATTATAGCTTTATAATATGAATTTTACATGTTTAATACATTGCTTCTTTTCTTCTTCCTTTTTCAGAATCATTTAAGCAAGTCATTTAGTTTTACTCTTTCAACAGAAAGGGAAACAGAAAGAAGAAAGGAATATGGGGATAGTTGAAAGCAAAACCTGGAGGAATTCTATGAAGTGCCAGAAAAGTAGTACTCAAGGCCAAGGATAGAGCTGTTAAGCATTCTGAGTTCCTAATATAGTTCTCTTTCAACCTCTTATTGCAGGTAAAACAGAGCAATGAGTCACCTGGCTCCAGTGGACGGAAGACCCTACCATTTTCTGGAGCAATTTGAATGTGGAAGAGAGTTCCTATTTCCTTCCATTTGAGTCATACTCTTCCTAGTGGACCAAGTGGTAGAGTTTACTGTAGCTTCCTCATGGGTCTTGTGCCTCTTTCACTCTACTACTATTAATAATAGCTATCATTTAATAATATTAAATTAGGACCTAATTTAATCCTCTTAATTACCCTGTGAATTACACATTCTCCATATTACAGATGAGGAAACTGAAGTTTATGGAAACTAAGTAACTGTCCCAACATGTCATTAGCTAGTAATAGAGCTGAAAATTAATCCATGTTAATCTGACTCCAGATCTCATCTTGCTCCCTGGCTTTTATCCTCTCATGGCTAAGTAAGAGTCCTATAGTACTGGGTCTATTGTCCTGGGTATAGGTCTGAAGAGGACTTGCCTAAAGGCTTTGATACATAGAGCAAGAGAGTGATTCCAAGGATTTTGTAACCAAGACTTTTGTTAGGCCAAGAGGTACAATATGAGAAAAGTGGATATCAAGGCACAAATTTTGGGAAAGTAAGTAATAGTCATATTGGTAAGAAGTGAATGCATGGGAGGCCAATCTAGATGTTCTCTGACTTCTTTCCTACTCTAATTTCCCTCCAGAATCATATCTACCTGGAACCTCAGAATGTGAACTTATTTGGAAATGAAGATGTGATTAGTTAAGATGAGGTTATAATGAATTAGGGTGGGTCTTAAATCCAAAATGATTGGTATCTTTATAAGAAGAGGAGAGCACACACAGAGATGTACATAGAGAAGAAGGCCATGTGAAGACAGAGATAGAAATTATTCTGCCATAAGCCAAGGAATGCCAAGGATTGATGGCAACCACCAGAAGCTGGAAGAGGTAAGGAAGGATCCTCCTCTAGAGGTTTTGGAGGGGGTGTGGCTCTGTGGACACCTTGATTTTTGACCCTGGACTCCTGAACCTTGAGAAAATACATATCTGCTATTTTAAGCTACACAATCAGGGGTACTTTGTTATGACAGCCGTAGGAAACTAGTACACATACTTAGAAGTGGGAAAAGATATCTCTGAGGAGATAATTGAGGTGACAGCACAATACTCCTAATTTCTTATTTGTTTGAGTTCCTGACTTGCAGGATTATCTCTGCTTTTTGGCATGTGAGATATAAATGAAACAAAAATGGGGAGGAGCTGGGGCTGCTTCTTGATAATCTTCATTTTAGGCTGTGATGGACTTATCAAAATGAACATTGTCTGGCATCCAGTAGACTCTGCATATAAAAGTTTATTGGATGAATGAATACATTTATGAATGATGAGCCTGGGAGATAGAAGAGATGATTACACCTCTTTGCAGAAATCAGGCTCCTTCATATTTTTCTTTGATCCAATTGTCTGTTGGGGACAGTCTGGTCTGGTGTATTATAGGGAATGGGCTGGAGAATCAGACGTACGTAGGTCACCTTCTGTGTAACTTTAAGCCAATCACTTAGCCTCACTGAGCCTTGTTTCCTCGCTTGTGAATGAAGAATACAATGACTGCCTCCAAGGGCCACTTATCAGGGCCCCGGGTCTACCATATGAGCATACATGGTCGCAAGTGCTGGGGTGCTGATCCAGCCCCCTCCTCTTCTCACGAAGGAGGTGCATAATGGTAACATTGTAATAGCCCTCTGAAAATAGGAAGCTGCTTGCACACATTTTGTGATGCAGATCTGTGTGATGTGTGTGTTTTTAGGTGTAAGGTGTGTACAACATAGTGTGCGGACATCAAAAGTCTATCCGTAGATAAATGTGAAAAACTTTAAGTACACAGTTTGAATCTCTATAACACTTTCCTCATTCATCCCAGGACTGTCAACACAGCTCTTACCCAGCTTAGGTGTAGACAGCTTTCTAAACAGAAGTGGTAAGTCCATTGGTTCTGGTTTAATAGACACAGTATTAGAGTTTTCCAGTTTTTGGCTACTGTATTCAATAAATCATCTTCTTTGGAGGAAATAAAAAGAGAATTTAAAAAAGAGGGAGAAGACAAAGATACCCATCTTAGATAATGATCCCAGGCATTTTTCTCCCAGGGAAGAGTTTGGTAAGAGTGAGGGAATCTAGTGCTATCAGTGGACACAATTAACCTATTCCAAGATTGATATGTCAGCACCCCAACACTAGGCTGTGACCCTGGGAACGTGCTCCCAAGATATTTGTAAGAAAGCAGTGGGAAGTCTGACTGCTGAAGGCAGCAGCTCCAGGTACCTTGGAAGCAGATGTTGGCAAACAATTACTCTGCACAGCCTGGTCGCCAGCAAATTTCTTAAGCTTCACCAGATCCTAAAACCAGAGCAAAGTGGCTTCAAGGCACCCCTTGGTGGATTTTAAATCCAGACACAAAACCAAGCTATTAGATGACATTGTCTTGGTGTTTTTATGGCTTTGTAAATCCATTCTTTGTCTAATGCCTTAGACACCTTGGAGAACTATTTGGGTGGCTGGGAGGAGGGGACAGCCAGAAATCCCAAAACAAGGCAGCACTGGCATGGAAGCTGGGTCTGACTCCAGCGCACTGCCTTGGAGGAGGCAGAGGCTCAAAATCTGGCCTCAGCTTTCTTTGGTCTCATTTCCCATAAATCTACACTTGCCTTCCTGGTCTCCAGCCACACCGAATTCCTCGCCTTTCATGGATGCACATTAGCGCTCACATCAGTGTCTTTGCACTTAACTTCCTTCGATCTGAACACTCTCTGCTTAGAATAGCTTTTACTCTCTCGGATGCCTGCCAAATTTCTAAATAAGGGCAGCCACTTCTGAAAAGTTTTCTCCAGCCCCCGTTTCCTCTGCCTTAGCTTTTCATAGTTCTTTTTTCAATAACACGTGTTCTTGAGTCTCTCATTGCTCCCCTGGATGCCTTCTTCACCAGACTACCACATTCACCTCTGCAACTCCTGGTTTGGGAGCACTTCTGGGCTCCGGTGGCATTTGACAGGGATCATTTAATGAATGAGGGAAGTAATGAATGGACAAATCCAATGAAAAATCTCTGTGAGAGTCCCCAAATCCTTAGGATGAGGTAAGCTGTTATCATCGTGTATCACACACATCATTACATAGCATACTAAATAAACTATGAATGAGCAAGATCTCCCTGAAGCAGACTTCATGCTTCTTTCTGAGAGGGCAGAAATCCTGGTTTGTTTTTAAATTAATTAGCAGAAATAATCAACATTGCGGTCATCTGCTGATAGAGCCAATTATCTCATATATTCAAGTAGGGAGATCAACTACTAATTCAACTACTGGCTTAGCATGTACTTTGAGCAAGTATCCGTTGTTCCCAATCATACATGAGAGATAAAGACCTTGATCTTAAATTCGAGGACTAATGAGATTGTGTGTGTGAAGGCTCTGAGCATCTTGGGGGAAAACACTCGCCTCAGGACTTGTGATCGAGCATTCTCATATCATGTGGGGCATAGAAGTGGGTGGTCAAAGTTGTCACCATTCTTCTCCCCCAACTAAGGCAGATAATCTGGATTCAAAACATCACTATGGGAAAGGTTGCAGTTAAGATAGACATTTTTGGCTAAGAAAGAGAAGAATTAGCATTCTGGGAATTTTCACCAGCTTGAGGTACAAAATAAGGCAAAACACAGCTTTATAGAGCTAAATTTGGAGCACCCATTTTGAAAAATGTGGGAAATTCTATCTTCCCTCTTGGATATCTCCCTCCCATGATAAATTTGGGAAATTCCTTCTTGGCCCCTAAAGGTTGTTCCCAGTGATTATTGTCATCCAGAGGTTCCATTGCTTTAGGCACGGAGTTCTGTCAAAGGTTCCTCATGCTGAAGGGTGGAAAGACCCATGCACCCAATTATGGAGCTCTACTCCAGGGAAACCTGGGGCTTGGATGCTGTGATTTTGCCTTAATCACATGCAGTGTCTGGAATGAGTCTTTCCCACAGAAAAAGCTCATGATATTTAGATGGCAGCTTCTCTCAATTTAAAAAAAAAAAAAGAAACCCCACAACTATAAATGAATTAAGATGGGATCCTAAAATATTGTTCGAGTAACCAAAGGAAGGCAAGTAGAAATAAACAAAGGAACGGAAAATAGAGAAAACAACAAAATGATAGATTTAAGTCCTGTCACAGCAATGATTGTCTTAAATGCAAATGATCTAAATACCGATTGAAAGATAGAAATTGACAGAGTGGATTTAACAATGTGGTCAAAAATATGTTGTCGTAATATATATACAAATATAATGACTACAAACATCAAATCCAATGACCTAAATAGGTAGAAAATAAAAAGATAAATAAAGATATATCATGAAAACAATTAATAAAGAAACCAGGGATGGCTATATTGAGTAAGGTAGACTTCAGAGGAAAACAAAGAATAAAGACAAAAAAGGACATTGTTTAGTGATAAAGACATTTACCCACCAGGAGGTCATAATGATCCTAAATGTTCATGCAACCAACAAGAAAGCCCCAGAATACATGAACCAAAAACTATTGGAGCTGAAAGGAGAAACAGACAAGTCCACAATTATAGCTGGAGACTTAACCCTTCTCTCTCAGCAACTGATAGAACCACTAGTCAGAAAACCAGAATGGAACACCACCACCAACAGACAGGATTTGCCTGACATTTATAGATCATTCTATTCAATCTAACAGCAGAATACACATTCTTGGACACATAAAGTGTCCATTGAAATTTAACCAAGATAGAGTCAGAAACAAACCTTACAAATTTCAAAGAATTAGAATCATACTGAGTACATTCTCTGAGCATAATGAAAATCAAACTAGAAACCAATTAACAGAAAAGAAGAAAACCTTCAAGAACTTGAAAATTAAACAACACACTTGTAAATAACCCATGGGACAAAGAAAATGTCTCAGAGGAAATTTTTTAAAAATACATAGAATTGGGGGCACTTGGGTGGCTCGGATGGTTAAGCATCTGCCTTCAGCTCAGGTCATGATCTCCATGTCCTGGGATCAAACCCCTATCTGGTTCCCCACTCAGTGGGAAATCTGCTTTTCCCTCTGCCTCTGCCTCTCCCCCTGCTTGTCTCTCTCTCACAAATAAATAAATAAAATCCCTAACAATAAATAAATAAATAAATCATAGAATTGAATCAAAGTAAAAATACAACACATCAAAATACGTGGGATGTAGTTAATGCAGTGCATAGAGAGAAATTTGTAGTCTGAAAATTTGAGTTTAGAAAAGAGGAGAAACCTCAAATTAATAATTTAACCTCCTACCTCAACTTGAAAATAAAGCAAAATAAACCCAAAGCAAGCAGAAGAAAAGTAATAACAAAGAGCAGAAATTCATGAAATCTAAGACTGGAAAACAAGAGAAAAATCAGTGGAACAACAAAAAAGTTTCTTCAAAAAAAATCAGTAAAATTGATAAGCCTCTAGCAAGGCTGACAAAGAAAAAAGACACAAATCACTAATATAGGTAATGAAACAGAGGATGTCATTACAGATCCTGAAGCCATTAAAAGGATAAGAATGAAATACCATAAACAGCTTTACTCTCATAAATTCAATCACTTAGAAGAAATAGACCAGTTCCTCAAAACTAGAAGCTAGCAAAACTCAATGAGGATAAAACAGACAATCTGAATACTCCTATAACCATGGAAGAAATTGAGTTTATAATTTAAAAACTCCCAGAAGAGAATCTCCAGACTCAGATGGATTCCCTAGAGAATTCTACCAAATGTTTAAAGAGGAATTAACATCAACTTTACACAACCTCTTCCAGAAAACAGGGGAAAAGAGAATACATCCCAGCCGATTATACCAGGTTAGTATTACACTGATACAAAACCAAAACAGTACCAGAAAAGGAAAGAAAGAAAGGAAGCTACAGATGAATACCCTTTTTTTGAAACAACAACAACAAAAAACCCTCAACAAAATATTAGCGAAGAAAATCCAGTAATGTATAAAATGAATTATAAACCATGACTAAGTGGGATTTATTCCACGTATGCAAAGCTGGTTTAACATTTGAAAATCATCAGTGTAATCCACCATATCAGCTGGCTAGGGAAGAAAAGCCATATGAGCATATAAATTGATACAAAAAAACACACAAAAAAACAAAAACAGAAAGTGAAATTCCATTTCACCAGAAAACTCGTGTGTGTTGTACTTGTCTTGTCCAGCTGTGGCAAAGACGGAGATGAACAAGCTTTGGCCCTCTGGCCTTGGAGAAACAGGAAATCTGGGACAGAGTAGACATACAGAGAAGGGTAGAGATAGAGTCCTTGCACTATTGGCTCAGGAGACTAAGTCCTTGGCCTTATGGCATACGGGCAGAAATTGAGAATCAGATTGTTTGACAGCAAATCCAGAGATGTCTACACAAGCATACCCTGGAATTATACTCTTGATCAAACTCCTTCCTAAAATTACACACACGTACACATACATGTGCAGGCACAGTACCATAGAGATGAAAACAACATGTCTCAGAACAAGATCGTAAACACCACAATGTGAAATCCTTGTAACAATTTCAACTAATGACTTTCATTCTCATAATATTTTGGAGGGATAATTGGCATCACAGAACTCTTTCAGATGCCTAGGTTTTCCAGGCTGAAATTGAAGTTCAGAGCAGTAAGGCTTGGTGAAGCCACAAAGCTACTTAAAGTCATGGAGCAAACTAGATTTAGTTTACTGTCTGGTGGAAAATGCTTTTTATGTTGATTTTATGCAATTCATTAAAATGTTAGTTATGAATGTACTATGTGTATTAATTATATAAGAGAACCTATAGCCTTCAAAAAATGTTAATGCCATGTAAAAATCCAGCCTCACTCTATCATTAATTGGAATTATAAATCTGGCTTTTAATATAAACTGTCTCAAACTCCTCTAAAATTATGCGGGAAATACTTCATAAACATGTAGAATTAGATCTCAAGTATTTGGTCTCTAAAATGAATATTTCAACAAATAAGGTAAATATCCATAAATATTTTAATAACAAAATCTATTTAGAGGAAGTGGAAAGGATTGGTTTGGAGGGATTGCCTATGTTATTTACAAAAGCTGTTCATAAAAATGGGAACAATGTCTTACTTTTTCCCTAGTACATCTCCTCAAAGCAAACAGCTGTTCAGAATCCTTCCATGAACTGTTCTTTTCACAGGGATTTTTAGCATTTAGAGGAGAAGGCATTTTTAAAATCATATCTCATTAACATTAATGATGGTTTTGTGCCAGGCACAATTCTAGGTCTTTCTACATATTTTTTAAAAATCCTTAACAACACTTTTCCAAGGTAAGTATTACTGATGGCAATATTATTCTAATTTTACAGGTGAGTAAACTGCTTGGCTAACCCAGCATCAAGGCGGGCAGCCAGGGGAGCTGGGGCCAGACCCTAAGCAGTTCTAATACAGAAGACTTGGCCCTTTCTCTCTCCCACAACCCCTCCCACCATGCTCCCCTCTCACCTTCAGTGGTGGAAGTCAGTGTGAAGTTACCTTCCAGGATACTAAGGAGGGAAAGTCTGAAGGGACTGCCCAGAAGGAGGGGAAGTTCAGGGCAATCTGCAGAGATCACATTTTTGAGCTGATGTAAATGCCCAGGATTTTGAAGAAAACTCAGAAACAGCTAGAAGCCGGAAAGGTAAGGGCTAACCATGACCTCAGAGTACAACTGAAATGGTGTCCACTACCAAGCAGACCAATGCCGCATGGCTAGCTAGACCTCCTGTGAAAGTTAAGTCCATGTTAAAACAATGGCTGCTTTGGCAGGCAGGATGGCCCCACCAAGCTGCACCCAGTTTGGGATCAATCCTCAATTGACATCCATTCTTTCTCTTCCTATTTTCCAAAAGTTAAGGAGAAATTAGAACTAAACCTAGGAGGAGCAATTATGTGATTAAAAGAAAATAAAATAGCTCATCGAGGGACAGGTTAAAGGAGGTGGGTGGATTGATGGGAAAATCACACAGCCGAGTGTTAATATCAATCATGGAGGAAAATCACTGTTGATGTAACTTTGGATCAGAGGTTATGGTTCTGAACAAAAGTGGTGGTACAGAAATTAATCCCATTGGATTAATCCCACTTTGCAGGTGACCCTAGGGAAGTCACCTGACACTTGTGGTGCTCCATCATCCCTGACCTGAAGGAGTTTTAGAGAATGAAGAGTGACAATGGACCAAAAGCGCTTTATGAATCGTAACAACTTATGTCTATCGAGGATCATTGAAGGATCAGGGCTATCTCCTATTTCTTGTCACCAGAGGTGACCCCACTCAGAAAAATGAGTTTTTGTTCAGAAAATAGGAAACCAGACAGACATTGAGGCATATGCTCTCCCGCCTCTGGAGGGAATGCTGTCAGCTTGGCACTCACCCACCAGGGAGTCAATGGATATATGGAGTGCTGGGACACAGGGTGGCTCTGCGGCCAGAATATGGAGCCCAGCAGTAATCATGGGAGTTTCCATAGAAAGGCCTCCTATGTTGGAGAAACCATAGCTCTGAGCAGGGGCAGTCAGAGTGGGGAGGCTGATGTTGGATCCAGACTCAGCTGCATGGTGCTGGAAAGCAGATCTGTTGAGGAAAGTGAGGCTGAGGGAGCGGGCAGCAAGATTTGTACCAGGACTCCAGGCTTTCTCTGTAGCTTTGCAGCTTTGGGGTGCCTCGTGCCAATCCAGCCACACTTTGCTTAGAACCTTCCAAAGTGCATTTCTCTGCTTACAGTAGGGACAACTTTGGCCATCTTGGTAACGGGAACCCCTAGGGTTAGAAAAAAGAGCAAGAAAGCCAGAAGAATTAAATGTCTATAGTTGATTCTGTCTGTATTTTCCCACCGTGGCCCACTTGGCAGGTAACAACGGACTTAGTCCCAGGTGTCTACCTCTAGTACAGCCTCTATCTCTTGCTCTATCGGGAGATGTTGGGGAGTGAGAGGGACATTTTGGGAATAACCTTGAATAACCTCCATTAAAATTTGACTGTTTCATAATTGCCCAAAGTTGGGAGTAACCGAGATGTCCTTCAGTAGGTGAGTTATTCAGAATTAGAATTAAAAAGAAATGCTCTACCAAGCCATGAAAACACATGGAAGAAACTTCAACACAAATCACTGGGTGAAAAAGCCAATCTCAAAAGGCTACATACTGTATGATTTCAACTATATGACACTCTTAAAGAGACAAAACTATAGAGATAGTGGTTGCCAGAGATGGAGGGGATGTGGTTGAGTAGGTATAGCAGACACTTATTAGGGCCCTTAAAATACTTTGTATGAGGGGCGCCTGGGTGGCTCAGTGGGTTAAGCCGCTGCCTTCGGCTCAGGTCATGATCTCAGGGTCCTGGGATCGAGCCCCGCATCGGGCTCTCTGCTCAGCGGGGAGCCTGCTTCCTCCTCTCTCTCTGTCTGCCTCTCTGCCTGCTTGTGATCTCTCTCTGTCAAATAAATAAATAAAATCTTAAAAAAAAAAAATACTTTGTATGAGACGGTAATGGTGGACCCGTGTTATCGTGCATTTGTCCAGACCTATAGAATGCACAACACCAAAAGCAAACTCCAATGTCAACCATGGACTTTGGGTGATACTGATGTGTCACGGTAGGTTCATTGATCGTGAAATGTACCACTTGGTGGGGATGTTAATGATGGGGGAAACTGTGTCTGTGTAGAAGCCAGGGATGTATGGGAAATCTTTGTAATCTCCAATTTTGCTGTGAATCTGAAACTGTTCTAGAAAAAAAGGTTGTTGTTGTTTTTTTTTTTTTAATTAACTGTTCACAGGGTAAATGCTTCCTCATCTATGAACTAAAATGCATGATGCCTCTCATCAAGGCAGCAGGGTTTGGATGGGGCAGGATCTATTCTCACGTATTATCTCAGGGTACATTCTGTGACTGAAATTAGCAACTAAAGTGCTAGTGAAGTGGACAGAAACCATATTTTACCAGTAGGGGGGCTGCCACCTCAGGGGTGACAGCAGAGGCAAGCTGAGGTCTCAACATACACACAGTGGGCTGTGCTGGAAGCGGGGGCACGCAGCTCTGCAGCTCCTGCCATTGGCTAAGCAGGAATGACACTGCCCCACTCCAAACAGGAGACAGAGGAGGTGGGGCTTCTAGAAGGACAGTCCATATTCATGGCAAAGTTTAGCCTCTGAACCTGAATAATAAACTTTCCAGGACCTGGGGGAGGTGGGAGGGAGAAGAGTTTTTTTGTTTGTTTGTTTTTAATTTTTTATTTATTTTTAAAATTTCTTTTCAGTGTTCCAGAATTCATTGTTTATGTACCACACCCAGGGCTCCATGCAATACGTGCCCTCCATAATACCCATCACTGGGAAGAGTTTTCTAACATGACCAAAGATCCTCCTCTGGGAAATGTATTTTATGTTGGACTTACCAATATTCAGGTAACCTTGGTAACCTCCATATTATACCTCACTTGTGGTAACAGAAGGAAGCCGTGTCATGTACAAGGGAAACTCCACCTGGGGACAATTGCATAACCATGGAGGTCACAACATCTGCACTCCTTCGGCAGGATAGTGTAAGTCTAACATTTCAGGAATGAGAACTCTGCTCATCAGGCATATATAGGATACCCAGTCACCAGATTGAAAAAGGATCTTTTCTTAGGTGATCATGACCAGATCTTCCTTAAAAAGTAAGCAGAAATTTCAACCTTAACAAGTATGGAATTTAGTGACACTGAAAAAATAATCAACATATTTTTAGTAATAGTTTTATTGATATATAAATCACATATCATAAAATTCACCCTTTTTAAAATGTACAATTAAGGAGTTCTTAGTATATTCATAAGGTTGTACAATCATCACCACTATCTAATTCAAGAATATTTCATCACTCTCAAAAGAAAACCCATGCCCATTAACAGTCATTCCCCATCCCCACCTTCAACCAACTCCACCCTTGGCAAGGATTTTCTATCTCTATGGATTTACCTATTCTGAAAATAAATGTAAAAGCATCATTCATACACACACACACACACACACACACACACATACGTGTGTGTGTGTGTGGTATCTGGTGTCTGGCTTCTTTCATTTGGCATGTTTTCAAGATCCATCCGTGTTGTAGTGGACATCAGTATTTCATTACTTTTCATTGCCAAGTACTATTCCATTGCCTGTATATACCATGTTTTGTTTATCCATTCAACAGTTAATGGACAGTTGGGTTGTTCTCAATTTCTAGCTGTTATTAACAATGCTATTATGAACATTCAAGTACAGTTTTTGTGTGGGCGTGTTTTAAATTCTCTTGGGCATATATCCAAGTGTGGAATTGCTGAGTCAATGGTAACTGTATGTTTCACTTTTTCAGAAATGGCCGAACTGTTTGCCAAAGGAGCTGTACCATTTCACATTCTTACCAACAATATATGTAAGGGCTTCAGTTTCTCCACACCCTTGTTAACACTTGTTATTGCCCATCTTTTTTATTATAGTGATCCCAGTGAGAGTGAAGTGTTTTTTGTTGCATTTCTCAAATGATGTTGAACATACTTTCATGAGTTCATTGGCCATTCATGTGGTCTGTTTAATAATCAATTAGTCAATCAATCAATCAGTCTCTGCCCACTTTTTATTGGGTTATTTGGATACCAGACCCTTATTTGATATATGATCTGTAAATAAAGTCTCCCGTATTGGCTGTCTTTTCACTCTTTTGATAGCGTCCTTTGATGCACAAGTTTTTAATTTTTATGAAGTCTAACATTAATTTTTTTCTTTTGTTACATGTGCTTTTGGTGTCATATCTAAGAATTCATTGATAAATCCAAGGTGATCCAAGATTAACTCTATGCATTAATCTAAGAATTTTATAGTTTTAATGCTTACAAAGAAATGTATAGCTTTGATTTTTACAAAGATACGTTTGTATCTTTGATCTGTTTTGAGTTAATTTTTCTATATGGTATGAGGTAAGAGTTAAACTTCATTCTTTCACATATGGATATCCAGTTGTTTTAGCTCCAGGTGCTGAGAAGATTATGCCTTACCCTGCTGAGCGGCCTTGACACCTATCAGTTAATAGTAAGTGTGAGGATTTACGTACAGACTCTCAGTTCTAGATCATTGACCTCTTTGTCTACCTTTTGTTTTTCTTTCTCAAGATAGTTCCAACTATTCAGAGCCCCTTGCAATTCCATATAAATATGAGGATCAGCCTGTTCATTTCTTCAAAAAGGAAGTTATGATTTTGATAAGAATTGCATTAATCTGTAATTATTGGAAGTATTGCCTTCTTAACTATGTTAAGTCTTCCAACCCATGAATATGGGAAATAGGGAAAGTCTTTCCAGTTATTTAATTTAATTCTTTATTTCAATGATATCTTGTGGTTTTCAGTGTGTGGGTCTTGCATTTCTTTTGTAAAATTTATTCCTAAGTATGTTATCCTTCTTGATGTTATTAAAATGGAATTATTTAATTTTATTTTCAGATTTTCATTGCCAGTGAATAGAGATACAATTGATTTTTGCATATTGATCTTGAATATAGAAACTTTGCTGGATTCATTTCTAATAGTTTTAATAGTGTTTAGTAGATCCTTTAGGACTTTCTGTACACAAGATCATAACATCTGCATATAGTTAAATTTCTTTCTTCCCATCTGGATCCTTTTTATTTCCTTTTCTTGCCTAATGCCATCCTGCTAGAACCTCCAGTACAATGTTCAAAAAGGTGGCAAGTGCAGACATCCTCGCTTTGTTCCTGATCTTAGGGAAAAAATATCTAGTATTTTACCACTAAGTATGATGTTACTGTGAGCTTTTCATGGATGTCCTTTATCAAGTTATATAATTAGCTTTGTATGTGGTTCCGACAACTAGTCACGTTCATTTCTAGCCATCACATACCTCGGGAGACGTCTGAAGTCTTATTGGTGTCATCAGAGTTACAGATGACAGCTCCTCCTATTATATCTATATACTATATTACCACCTTAGCAACAGGCAAACGTGTTTTCTTTGTTATATTCTGGAAAAGCTGAAATAGCCTACACCAAACCTACCACGCTCTTGTTTGGAAAGGTACTTGCCTGGGCTTAGCATGAATTATCCCCTCTATAACATGGAGGGAAATTGCCTTTACTTTGACTTTCTAACCAGGGAAATAACTGGCAAGTGAGAAAAATGGGTATGAAAATGCAAGGTGATCTTAGAGCACTGTGCGTCTCAGAGGGTGATGACGTTGATGAGGATGGCAGAGCAGATAGGAAACACAGAGGTCCAGTTTGCCCCAGCCTGGAGCTCTGCTCTCAATTTACGGTTTTCATATTCCGGCTGCAGCATCCACGTGACCAATAGCACCATGAACTGAAGCGGGACATCAAGTATGAGAAAGGATGCCTAGAACGGGCAGTGATCTCAGGGGCAGAAGAGAGGATAACACGACAACGCTACAATAATGAGAAGGGGGGAGAGAGGGACCCACAGGTTTTCTCCCCCTTACCCCACGGTATCCATGGCAACATGTCGTGAGGCTGCAGCTTCGAAGGAAAAGGGAGCGGAAGCACTTCTTCTTTGACTCCAGACACGGAGGCCACAGAAACAGACCCGGAGAGAAACAGTGCTTGTCCTCCAGCCTGCCTGTCTCAGGGCGACCACGTGGTGCTCAGCAGCCATGGCAGCTCATCTTGTGAGCGGGAAGTTTACCAAGAGCTTTGCTGACCTTGGTGTTTCCTGGAATGAACCCTCTCTTTGGGGTGATTATGCATGATGGGACCCAAATGTAGCATTTTCTACTAAACGATTTGATGATAAAATGATAAACTCAAGTTATAACTGAAAAAATATTTTTTAAGAGTAAATCTGGAAGATGTCAGGGGCATGTCACTCTAGTTACAACACTCACAGCTGCCTGGGGCGCCTGGGTGGCTCCGTGGGTTAAGCGACCGACTCTTGATTTCAGCCTCGCCCACCATCTCAGGGTCGTGAGACCGAGTCCTGTGTCAGGCTCGGTGCTGAGTGTGGAGCCTGCTTAAAAGTCTCTCTCTCCCTCTCCCTCTGACCCTGCCCTCCACTCTCTCTCTCTCTCTCTCAAAAAAATTAATTAATTAATTAAAAAATTAAAAATGGAGCCAGTGGACTTCCTATAACCAAAAGTGAGATATATAAGAGTCTTGGCACAGTAACAGCCAACGGCCTCAGAAAACAAGAGACTCACTTTTCCTTGTCTCCCATCCTCGGAGCACTGGGTCCTGGTGCAATGTCCCCTGTGACATCCCTGGGGACCAAGGCACCAGCGGGATGCAGGATGGGACACATATTGGCTGGTAGCCTCACCCTGGCCCTTACTAGATCCAGTCCAAAGTAAAGCACTGGTCTGTGTCTTTGAGTGTGCAGCAAAGCGAAAAACACCAGACAAAACCCAAATTCATTCTGTTGATCTCTGAACCTGAGTTAGCAAAGCATTATTGCTACAGAGTAGAGTCTTTGTTGTGAAAGAGGAGGCTCCCAGGAAGTTATTTGGAAAGAGCAAAAGGAAGAGATAGCTAAAAGATGTTGTCTAGGAAATCAAAGAGGATATGGATGTGGAGGAGGCGAGCGATGAGCATGGATGCTTTTTAGCGGGGGGAGGAGGAATGAGGGGAGAATCACATGGACCACTTAGGAGAAATGTGTTCAGTGAGAAATTCCCAGAGGCATGAGGTGGCTGCATACTTTGAAATACAGGCTGGTATACATTCAGTTTTATATGTTTACTATATGCCACTGGCATTTCACTACCTACCCCACTCCCAGCCTCTCAAACTTTTAAGGGTCAGCTAAACCCCTATTTACTTTTGAGGTGGTCTGGGGAACACAGCTATGGGCAGCAAAGTTTTCCATCTCCATTTAAGGGGCCATGATCCCAGGCAGCAGCGTCCAAAAAAGAGATCAGAAGTCCTACGAGGCCCTAAAGTCACCAGCTGCAAAGAGCTGTGGGAGTGCATGGAGCAGCGAGCTCCTGCTGGGGGGATGGGCCAATGCTGATGAACAGGGCCAAGGATGGTTGAAGGGGCGAGGGCAGGGGGTGGTGGAAGCCAGTGATGGTGGGAGGGGGCTGGTGGGAGAAGCACCTGCCAATTGACTGGTCAGGAGCAATTTTAAAGCTAATCTTACTTGTCTCCCCACAGAAGAAAGTAGATAGACGATTATTTCCTGGAATGCATGAAAGGAAATTCTGGGATATACACTGACCCCCAGCATTCCCTGAATTATCTGTGGGGCCAGAATCGCTTCTCGGCCTTTTGGCTAAGATCAAGTGCATAATCTGTGGGGCCAGGATTAGACCAACTGATTTTGGGGTTAGAAGAGGCTCTGTAAATCAGGTCAAAGGACCAAGGTCTGGACAAGCCCTCAGGCAGAGATGCCTTTTCCCAGACCAATCCATGTTCCAGAACCCAAATGTTACCGTTAGCCTTCCATTTAAAGCCTTCTATGGTGCTCATTTCACAGCTCATGATGACGATTTCCTCAGCTGGTGTTCTAGACCTTCTTGGTTCCACCTTTCCTGCCCCTCCCCTTTCCTTCCACTGCAGGCATCCTGAGGTCCTCTCGTACTTCCCAGAGGCCTTGAGGGTTGTACTCCTGCTACCCGGGGGGGCTCTTACTGCCTGGAAAACTCAGGCTCACCCTTTATCACCGTGTGTGTGTGTGTGTGTGTGTGTGTGTGTGTGTGGTTTTTTTCCTGTCCTGCCTCCAGATTATGACAGTGTTTACTGTCTCTGCTGTGCCAGGCACTTTGCTGAGCATTTGATGTACTGAAATGTATTCCCATTTCATCCTACAAACAAGTCATCCAGATTAAAAAGCAAGAAATTAAGGAATTGGCCTAAAGTCAAACAGCCAGTAAGTGGCAGAGCTGAGACCAACCAGATTCATCCACGTGCCCTCCAGCATTGTTTTAAGGCTTGAAAAGAACCCAGAAATCTTTTTAAGCAAATTGTAGAGACTAAATTGAGGGAGCCATGCAGGGCAGGGAATGTGTGCGAGCTTAATCGCCATGTGACTTGGCACTGGAGGCTCAGTTTCTTCTATCTATAAAATGGGGATAATCCTTTTGAACCACAGTGCTTTTGCATGGATTAGATAAGTTAATGTAAGTAGGTCCTTAATGACCCTCCTGGTCAGCGCTGGAACTCAGGTGAGTTCCACCAAGGGCACAACATTTAAGAAGGTGTAGGCTCAGAGAAGCTGACCCCCAACCAGAATGACCTTGATCATGAATTTATGCCCTCCTTTACTCCAGTTCTGGCTCTGCTTCCCTCACTTGGGCAGCAAGGAATCATTACCACTCCCTCTCCATCTTCTTAACCCAGCTGAGTTTTCTTCTAGCTATGTGAGGCACTGTTTCCACGAATCATCTCTCCCACTTTGTAATCGTACATACCTCAGTATTATTACTGTTCTTATTAGGAACCCCTGCCCCCCACCAAACTTTATGCAGTTTCCACACACAGTAGGAGTGATTGGCTGTGAGTCTGGTTATCTGGTTTTCTGTAGTAGCTCCAAGGGGGCCCTTGGGCAAATACAGAAACACGCATAGTCTCTCCAGGAGACACGCTATTCTTTCTACTTCTAGAACCATTCCGGCTTTCCCCAGACACTGGGATCCTTCCCAAGGCTTTGGCAGAAACCACACTGGGCTACAAATGCCAAACTCTTGCCCTAGGTCCTGTACTGACTCCCTCATCACTGTTGGACAGCCAGGTGGCTCTGGGGCCATATGCGAAGGGCTGACCAGGCCCTGATCTCCAGGTAGTTGCTTCATGACACATGGCATGGGGGGGCGGGGAGTGGAATTTGCTGCATGGCGGGGCTGTAATGGAGTGGCCGCTGGCTGCTTGGTGGGGAAGGTCGGGCAGAGAGGAGTGACAGGGGCCTACATATTTCTGAAATGTTTATAGTGAAAAAATCCTGACAAAGGACTGAGGAAACTAAGTCATGAGGATAAGGCTCCCTTCTGATTTTGGGGGAAATATTTCCTTGGGCATTACTTCCTTTGCTGCCTTCCTTACCATGAAAACAACAAAGCAGAGGTGGGATCCAAACACCTGCTCTCCATCAGCACCGTCTAGTGGCGGCAGAGCAAGAGCCCCACGTGTGAGCCCTGTCCACCATGTTCAGTTGTCTAGTCGCCACGACAAACAGAGTAAAAACTGAAGCGGATGAAATGAATGTTTATGACGTATTTGCTTTAACGCAATACATCCAAACTCTCACTTCAACCTCTTATCGATATAAAAGATTATCACGAGACAGTTTCCATTTACACAAAACACACTGTGCATTTCGTACTCGCAATACATTTGAATTTGGACTGGTCACATGTCACAGACTCTATGGTCACTTGTGGTTCCCACGTGGGACATTGAACTAGTTCTAGGCTCTCTGTGTCTGTCCACTCAGGATCACCATGCTGGATCCCCTGGCAGGAGAATGTAATGGATTCGGACAGACCTGGCTTACCAGCTGTCACATCATGGTGTGTTCATCTCGGTGAGAGATGTGAGTGCAACAGACCACAGACTTTCCCATCTATAAATGAGAATGGCATATCTACCTCCTAGGCTGATTGTAAGAATGAAGAAAATTGCTGACTTTGCAGTCACAAACATAAGCAAGGAGTGCTCATTATTATTCCAGTACCAGTAGGAACAACGGTACTATTAAAAGCTGCTATTACAGGGGCGCCTGGGTGGCTCAGTGGGTTAAGCCTCTGCCTTCGGCTCAGGTCATGATCCAGGGTTCTGGGATCGAGTCCCACATCGGGCTCTCTGCTCACAGGGAGCCTGCTTCCCCCTCTCTCTCTGCCTGCCTCTCTGCCTACTTGTGATCTCTCTCTGTCAAATAAATAAATAAAATCTAAAAAAAAAAAAAAAAAAGCTGCTATTACAAATTACAGGTGTCAGACACGATGGGTCTGTACTGTGAGTGATCGTCTAAACACACTGCAGAAGACTTAGGAGGGATATCCCAGCCATTCATTGTATAAGCAAGAAAACTGAGGCCCAGAGTGCGATAGTGATTCTCCAATGTCACACAGCAGGATAGAGCAGACTTTTGATTTCTGGTCACAGATTCTCAGACACGTTTCTGCCTCTCCATGGTCACATTTTGGGCCTCAACCACCACTTTAAGATATTTAAAGGTGAGATAAAATTCTGACTTTGATAGGTATATAATATTATAGTACATAGTACAAAATATATATAAAATACTAACCATCTTGCATAAGGTCTTTGGCATAGATATCACACACATAACACACATATTTGGGCACAGACCAAAAAGATGGGTGTTCAGTTGTGTTAAAAACAAAAGGTTTAAGAAGGAATAATAGTGTGAAATCAGTGCAGAACAATTTATGACTAATATCAGGAAGTCCTTGTTAAGAATGCCATCTATTATTAGACTAAAATAGCCTCCCTGGGGACACCTGGGAGGTGCTGTGCCTCGAGACATTTCAGCCAAGACCAGGCACTGCTAAGCATAGGACAGAAACAAAGCACCCTCCTCCCAGGGGTGCTCTCAGGGACAAAGCTTCAGTGCTAGCCTGCTTTCTGGGTCAAGGGCATAAAACAGAAGTTTGAACCAGAATGTGACTGTGCCTCTGGATGCAGCAGCAAGACCTCAGTGTCCAGCCTGGTCAGCCGAGCAATAACCCTAGTAGGAGCCACTTAAAGGAAATATGTCAAAAACCCCACAGCAGAGCAAGGAAACATGAACGCACTTTCTAGGCTCCATTTGGGATGTGGTGGGCTCGTTGTCTCTGGATTTTCATGAGGCATGTGACAAGGTGGCATGTGGAAGCTTTTTGATCAATCTAAAGACGACGGGACAACATCCTCATGGGCCCCGCATAAAAGCCTTGGTAGCTGATTGAACGTCTTTCACAAAGGGGTGTGATGAATGCAGCCCCAGGGGAGCTCTCTGGGAGCTGTGCGGCCTTTTTAAATAATTAAGACGGATCATGGTATTCAGAAGCACTAAGACATAGAAAGGTTGCCTGCCACACTCGTCAAACTGATCTGGAAGGTGTTACAGATATACTGAATATGGAAAACCAGTCCACATCTCAAACGATCTTGGCACATGAGAACTGTGGACACAATAAACCAGGAAGAGATTTAATACATGTACCAAGACTGAATGACTGTGGTAGCAACTGCTGGCACATGGTGGGAGTTAAATGTTTGCGAGCCACTCTGGAAAACAGTACGGAGGTTCCTCAAAAAGATAAAAATAGAACCACCCTATGACCCAGAGACTGCACTACTAGGTATTTATCCAAAGGATACAAACATAGTGATCCAAAGGGGCAGCTGCACCACAATGTTCATAGCAGCAATGTCCACAATAAGGACAAATTATGGAAAGATCCCAGATGTCCACCAACAGATGAATAGATAAAGAAGATGTGAGACAGATATAGGTATATAGATATAGATACACACACATACATACACAATGGGTTATTACTCAGCCATCAAAAAGAATGAAATCTTTCCATTTGCAATGATGTGGATGGAACTAGAGGGTATTATACAAAATGAAATAAATCAGTCAGAGAAAGACAAATACCATACGATTTCACTCATATGTGGAATTCAAGAGACAAAACAGATGAACGTAGGGGAAGGGAAGGAAAAATAAAATAAGATGAAAACACAGAGGGAGACAAACCATAAGAGACTCTTAACTCTAGGAAACAAACTTAGGGTTGCTGGAGGGACATTGCGGGGAGGACGGGGTAACTGGGTGATGGGCATTACAAAGGGCACTTGATGTAATGAGCCCTGGGTGTTATATGCAACTGATGGATCACTGAATTCTACCCCCGAAACTAATTTAAAAAAAAAAAAAGAAAGAAAGAAAAAGAAAAATGTTTGCTGCCCAGATTAATGGGTGGGATTAATTAACAGCATATATAAAAATGAATTAAATTTGAACATAAAATTGAGCGGTATCAGAAATGGACAGGTTGTGAGGTGAGGGGGCACCTGGGTGGCTCAGTCAGTTGAGCATCCGACTGTGGATTTTGGGTTAGGTCGTGATCTCAGGGTCGTGAGATCAGGTCCATGTCAGGGTCCACGCTCAGTGGGTATTCTGCTTGAGATTCTCTCTCTCCATCTGCCCCTCTCCCAACCTAACCTCCCCCGTCTTTAAAAAAAAGAAGTACATAGTTTGTGTCACATCAACTGTTGTGACCGCCCCCCCCTAACCTGGGTGTTCTGCGTCCAGTCACCAGACCCGAGAACTGACATCCATGTTGTGCACTGGTCAGACTCTACTTATAGGGGGTTTGAGGAGTGAATTGTGTCCAGAAGGGAGGGATCCAGCTGGTGAAATGAACTCACATTGAGATGGCAGGAGGACTTAGGAGAGTTTAGAAAGAAGGGAAGGAAGGACTAGGATTAGCTGATGGTTGGGTTCAAATTCCTGAAGGGTGGTCACAAGAAGCAGAACTGTGCTCGCTCAGGGTGACTTGAGAGGACAGCGTTAGGACCAGTCCAATGAGCAATAAAGGGCAGGTCTTGGCTCAATGTAAGGAAGATTATTTCCAATTGTCTGAGTTGACAACAATGGAATGGACTGCTAATGAGTTTCCTGTCACTGCAGGTGTTCAAGCAGAGGCAGGACGGTTTCTTCCCTTGTTTGGCACAAGGCAAGACGCGTGCATGGGGTGAGGGATCAGTGGTTTGTGCTCTCCCCAGCTTCGGGTCTTCAGAAAAGCAGCCAGCTTGCTGGCCAAACGGGAGACGCCATGGCCAGCAGAGGGCGCTCTTATAGGTGAACGGAGAGCCGGCTGCCCGGGCGCTGGCTGGTGGTGTAAGGGGAAGGGATCAGGCAGTGACTTGATCCCTAGAGAAAGAATTATAAGGGAGAAGAAATGTGTTCGCCTGAGCGAGGGCCCCACTGTTTCTAGCACTGACATAAACGTGAAGGCCTACAGCTGAGGTCAGTGGGGTGGCTAGAAGGTGCCATGGGGAGAGCTTGGGGCCCACGTGGCGTCTCCCCCTCTCCCTGCCCGGCACAGCAGGAGTGCTGGCTACAGTCTTTGCACTGCTCACTTTTGTACTTTGTTTGGGGGGTCTTCCGTGACACCTCTCTGAGGGTCATTTCTCTCTTCAGGCTGGCCTTTCCCCTCTGGACGGGGCCTCGTGCACCCACTACACTCCTGATCTCGTGGTGAGCACCTACAGGCAGTGGGCGCCCACAGGCCTCTCTCTCCCTTGCCCTCCAGGAATCGGCTGCTCAGAAACAAACTTCTGGGGCTCCTCGTGCTAAAGGCTGAAGAGAAGCCGCTTGCTCCCTGAGGCAGAAAACATCTTTCTGGTACCACTCTCTCTGGTTTCCTTAGTGGCTTTTCACCTTGACACGCCACGAGGTGAAAATTCCTCTGCAGGTTTTCACAGGGGGTGAGCTCGGTTGACTCACACCTGAATCGCACCGTGTCTTGCTTCCCATGGATTCAGCCAAGTCCACAATCTCTAGTGTCTTCCCCACAGGAGAAAAAGAGATGAAAGGAAGAGAGCCCCAAACCCAACTTACCAGGGCCAAGTCTCCGGTCTTTCCCAGTCACACTAGGCAGCCAACTTTTTACAGGGATGTCTGGACCTTTCATAAAGCTGAAACATGGATGCTTCCCCCTGTCCCCAGGCCAGCCGTCCCTGAGCATGTCACCACTGGGCAGCATTGGTGGTACCTGTACTGAAGCTCCCGCCTGTGGGCTTTCGTCTGGACAGAGTGTTCCCCCATCATACCTCTGTATCACTCAGAATCATCTGTGAATTGTCCATCCCAAGTGGAGTGAGGGCAGCTTTATCTGGGGCCAGGAGGCCGAATGGGGAGATGAAGAGCTGACCGAACTCCATGCACACACATCAGCTCACAGGAAGCCAAGTGGCGCCCTCCCTCTCTTCCTCCTTCTCTCCCTTCCTCCCTCTCTTGCATCTAAAACCATATGGATTATTCATCTAAAAGTTCTCTGATTCTTTGGCCCACGTGATGTTTTCAGCTGATAAACGGTCTGTTTATGATTAAAAGAGGCCACAGTTCATTAGACTTTGCTTGTTACAAACTGATTTGATTTCACTTTTCCTAGGCAGCCAGCTGTCCCCAAGGGAGCAGCACCAGAGCTCCCTGTGTACCTGACCGACACGCATGGTTGTTTCCTGTGCACCCTTAAACTTCCCAATGGCAGGCCACGGAAACCAGACAGTGGGCCAGAAAAGGGGACATGACAGCCAACGTTGAGGGGAGCCAGGGCAGGCCTCCAAAGCAAGTCTCCTACAGCCTCGGGTGGGGGAGTGGGACATTCATCAAAATCCAAATCGACCACACGGCTTCCATCATAACAAGCAAACTCTGGATGTAACACTTGATTCTCGGAGGGAAAAAAGTAAACAAATCGCCCAGCTGCAAAACTATACTTTTTAACAAATTATTAAGTAAACAATTTGGAAGATTTCTGCCAACCATTCACTGGGAAAAATGAAAAGGACTAGTAGGTTCCAGATTTTTTCTTTTTCTTTTTTAAATTTTTATTTATTTTTTTTAAAGATTTTATTTATTTATTTAACACAGAGAGAGATCGCAAGTAGGCAGAGAGGCAGGCAGAGAGAGAGGGGGAAGCAGGCTTCATGCTGGGCAGAAAGCCCTATGTAGGGCTTGATCCCAGGACCCTGCAGAGGCTTAACCCACTGAGCCATCCAGGCACCCCAGATTTTTTCTTTTTAAAGGCAGAGGACTCTTTTACTTATTCGGGCTATGAAGACGTCACCAAGCTAGGTAGGGCCCAAAGCAAAGCTGCTTCTTTTCCAGGAGTGAGGCCCTCACTCGGTATCATCACTATTTCTTATTTCTAGGCTTTTACCGATGACCTTCTTGCAAACGATTGATTGAAGTAACATGAGAGCGCGCAGATAAAACATCAGATGGGACTCTGTAGCTTTCATGGGGACCACTATGTAAAGGTCCCAGAATGCATCCTCTACTCGTCCAGGGCTTGGGAAGCCTTGGGAGCAGAACTTAGCTCATGCACAGCAAAAACACAAAAAAGTTGATAGCCAAAATAGCAATTTTTGAGATGGTATGTCTTGAACTCTCCTGGGTGGCGTGGGTGTGTTCTCTTCTTCGGAGCTAACTAAAGTCAAACCAGAAGGTTGCTTGCTCTGCAAGGCCCGGGGCCAGAAGAATCACTCATCCTGCGCGCCTAGGATGGGCCGCCCGCTAGATGGGCCCCGTGTGTGGTTCTGGCTCAGAGGCAGAGAGGCTGATGATGGGAAATGCTGGGCAAATAAACAGAAGATTGTTATCACCAACCCATCTATGATGGTTAATGGGCTAAAGGCCTCTGTGGGCCTCTACCTGGGGTCGTGATATCTAGCAATGGTTACTTTGTTTTTAATATTATTTTACTGACGTAGGCAATGGGCACTGGATGGGTTTTAACAGAAGAAAACCGTTTTAAAAGATATATTAACCATGTCTTTTGTTTTTCTTTACTCTGATGCTTGGATATCTTAGGGCCTTGCTGGCCTGGTGAGGGCCTATCTCTCCTAGGGTTAACCACTTCCCACTCCCTTTAACACCTCCCATCCTCTGGGCCCCTACCCGTGTGCCCTGATCACTCCAGGGCCAAGTACTAGACAACTGGGGCAGCTCCCCTGCCCCCAGCCTGCTGAAATTATTCAGCCTGCCCAATCCTCCTGACAGAAACCACAAGAAGGGCTCCAACCCCCTTTTCCCCTCCACTTCTCCTTCCTCATCAACCCTGGCCCTATGCTGGGTGGCCCTGTGTGGGTGTCCTCCCCTCTGGGAACAGCAAATAACTAACTGTCTTTGTCAATGGCTGGCATCCCCTCATCTGGTGGCCTTACTCTACCTAGATAATAATGAAACAGATATTTTTAAAACAAAGAGGTATGAGCAATGATGTTCCTGGGAGTCAAAAATGGCAAGCATAGTATTTATAGTATCCTGAGGGATTTCTCTTTAAAATTTTCTCTAGGAAAAGACAGGACATATCTCTATCCTAGAAGTACAGCAAATTGGTTCTACATCATTTTTAAATTAAAGTAATACACATTCATAATTAATGAGTCAAATATTAAGACAGGCTTATAATACCAAGTGGCCATTTCTCACGGAGACCTGGAGTTATGCCAAGCCCAGAACCAACCCACAGAGATTTTCCACTTTCCCTTGGTAATTGCTCTGAGGGCACTGCCGTAACTCTACATCCCGGGCTTTGCCTCCACTAGTCTCCATCCATCTTTGTGCCTTACCCAGCTGCCCCCGCACGCTCTGCTGGAGACCTGCAGGATTTGGTTCCCCTACAAGCAACCCCTTCCATCCTCTGCTCCTCGAAATGTGTAGCGTTGTGACATTACTTCTGTGCATCTGTTGGTAACCGTGCACCTGTAACACACCCACGCTTTAGCTGGCTCTATTTACTTTTCACAGACTCTTTTCCAGTGCACTTTGTAAAGGGAGGGTGTTCGTTTCTACGTTTCTTCTCCCTCTCCCCACTCTTCGGGTCAGCTCAGCCATCCCGCCTTATGTGGGTTATACTTGAACTGGAGCCAACTCATTCCCACGCCAGTGTCTGTGCGCAGGTCTCAAGAAGGGCAAGGGGGCCATTTGTGCTGGTGACTCTCTGCTCTCCTGAGCCAGCCAGCCGATCTCCTGCAACCTCAGAGGCCTCACACGATTTCTTTTAGAAGTTTAAAATGAGCTGAAGTGAGATCAAATGAGACCCCACAGGGGAAACAAGGTATAAGCCCCCCACCCCACCCCATGCGGGTCACATGGAGGTGGGGGATTATTGTCGTCTGTCCTCCAGGGGGCTCAGTGACTGGGTGGATGACCCTCTTGTCCCTGGGCGTCTCCTAGCACATCCTGGGCATGGATTGATGTCTTATGGGCCTGTGGTTGGGATAGGAACCCTTTCCGGGGGCCTCTTCCATGTCAAATCCCACCACTCCAGTCTCCTAAGTGCTCTTACTCTCGTGGTTTCTGATGTGTCTATTTGAACTCCGGTCCTATTTCGTGACTTTTAAAGGGGCAAAGGGAGTGATTTCACCATTACCCACCCCTCTCGGGTAAAATGTTCTAATTTACTGATAATAAAATTCAATCCCTTCTTTTCCTTAATATCCTTAGTAGTCCCGCTTGAATCCCTTTACTGGTCTTGCAGTAAAACCTTGACTGTCCCAGAAATGTTATTTATACTTGGCCTTGACTCACACTGATACACCTCAGAAAGGATTGTTCTGTACCTCGATCTGTTCATACATAGTACCCTCTTTCTAACTTTATTTTTCTCTGTTTGAAATTGCTCTCTATTTTTGGACTCTAATCCCAAAATGTTCTAGTTGTTTTTTTATTGTCTTTCAAATATTTGTTGCCAATAAACAAAGCTGCCTTGGGCACATGACACTTTATGTCACCTTGCCGTTCAAAGAATGACAATGTCAGGGCAGTAATGACAGTAATTCTGCCAGCAGCCAGCCTAATGGAATGCCGGTGGACGTGGCAAGATGTTATGTGAAGGGATGTATACCTGTCCACTCTTAAAACCCACCCTGTTATTCTCACTTTACAGATGCTGAACCGAGAGATTCAACAGCTTGAGGTTACTGTTTTGCTCAAGGTCACCTCACAGTTCTGGTGGGAAGGCCCCTTCACTCTCCTCTGCTGGGTCCCCAGGTGGGGTGGTGTGGAGGTCCACGTGGGCAGAGTCCCTGGACTGGCATCAGTTATGGGGTCACACTTGGCTTCCTGTACCTTACTAGCACTGTGTCTGTAGGTAGAAGAAACGCCCATGCCATCTGGGGAAGGCAGTGGAAACACTTCACAGATCAATTAACCGCTCTTCGCACATGGCCACGCTGACAGATAACCCAGTGTGTTCCCGTCTACGGCCTCCTCAGACAAACTCTAGCCTCACAGCATGAGAGACCCCTGGGTCCTGGCTTTGATGGGAGTGGGAGACAAGCTGGACAGGGGAGAGAATACCTAGTTATTTAAATATCTTTATTTCTTGACTTGCCAATTTATTTGATAACAGTAACAAAGACAGAGAGCTGAAGTCATGCCAAGCACTTGTGTGTCATGCGACATAGGTATTTTTGTTCTAGGACACTTTCTGATGCCATGTTCCCCTTGATACGTTATGTTGAAAGAATCTGTAACCGAGTACATTGTAAGCACATTGAGTGCTTTGATCTGGAAGGATCCCCAGCACAGATGAAGGCACTGAGCACCTTTCCAGCAATGGCTATCCCTTCCCTTTCCCTGCCACCCACCCCACCTTCAACAGAGATTTCCCTGATAGCCTGTCTTAAACATTGACAATGATTTTGGCCTACATTGGCATAGGTCTTATTTTTTCCTTTTTGGGGCTGTTAAAAAAAATCTTGGGAGGGACCCTTCTCTCAAGCATCACCACCCATTTGCGCTTGTTACTCTGTCCAAGAATCTCGAAATATTCCAGGTTCTCAACTTTACTCTCTCTTTTCATTATCCAAGCCTCGACTCCCCATGCTGGCTCCTGGCTACCACTTCTGCCTGCTTCACTGAGCTGGCCCCAGCCTCCCCTGCACATGGCTCAAGGCCAACAGATTTCTGACACCAGGAGATTAATTAGTTCCAGGGAAGCCGGAAGCAGGTGGCTGCGAGTGACTTGGCCATTCTTTGGCTGCTCTTTCTCTATGATAGAATGCAAGACCCTTTCCCCCCCAGCACACATTCCTAATATCCTCATGACCATCACAATCCATAAGACCATGGCCAGAGGGATCTCAACTCCACTAATGATGGGTGGTTAGTGTCGCTACAGCTCATGTAAAGAAGTACAAGTCATTAAACCATCCCTGGAAAATTAAAACCATTGACCACACATCACCCCAGGGAGAGGATCATCACAGGCTCCAGCCCGAGGGCATGTCTGTCACTAAGACCGGCCAGATCCTGAGGCATTTTGAAACCAGCAATTAGGCATCTTCTCCTCAAGGAAAAAGTAGCCAGACAAATATCTGGTGAAGTAGGCCAGTATTCACAGCACGAACAGTGATAATTATTTGCAGGGGCATCACTAGCTCTAAAAAGATCTCTGTGTGTTTCTGTATTTACGTATTCATTCATGCATTCACTCAATGGACAGTTTTAGGCTCAAAGGTGAATGAAGCCCCATGCTGGGTCCTGTGCTACAGAGGTGACCACGGCTATCAGGGAACTCAGTGTCCGGGGCATGATTTAAATGCAAGGATTCATAGCCTGTGGTGAAAATGCTGTGACAGAAGTTAGACCATGTGACCTGGGAACAGGGTGGGGGCGGGGCTGAAGACTACTTCCGGATGAGTTCCTTCATGTCCGTTCTTCCTTCTACCTCACTTACTCCCTTGACTTCTGGCAAGGGAGAATTGCCTCACTCTACCAAACACCAGCAACCTTCCAGAAACTAAAAGATGTAAGACCCTGGCCTTTGTTCTCTCAGGCAGGTCAGGTCAGGCGTGTGTTCAGGAAAGGAAGTGGACATGCAGCTGGGGCACAGACAGGCCTGCAAAGAGCCTCCCACTCGGGAGGAACTCTGCCTACAGCACCCCTCTCCGATCTAGAGGATGGACCTCCATGGGTGGATGGCAGAGAGAAATTACTTTAGCAAAACCCCGCAATATAAGCAGAGCCTATGAACAGAACATTTCTCTTTATACAATATACATGCATGTACAATATACATGTTATACACACACACACACACACACACACACACACACACACATACAATATATATATAGTAAGTAATGTGAGTACATAGTTGTATAATGTGGCACGTAAAACAATCTTTTGGGATGAATTTGAGTATCCCAATTGGGGCACCTGGGTGGCTCAGTAGGTTAGGGGCTGACTCTTGGTTTAGTCTCAGGTCATGATCTCAGGGTTCTGGGATTTTGCCCATTACGAGGCCCCACATGGAGCCCCGTGTCCAGCTCCACATTCAGCAAGGAGTCCGCTTAGAGATTCTCTCCCTCTGCCCCTCCCCCTGTTCTCTCTCTCTCTCAAAATAAATAAATAAATCTGTCACCCTGCCATTACATGAAAGATTTTACCCTGAATGCTCACATCCCTAAGGCGCTGGACCCCGAAGAGTAGGATTGTTACCAAGCATGCTTCAGGGATCCTTTCCGAGGTGCCAGGCTTCTCTGGGAAAAGACTCCCCATGTGGGTCAGCTCTGTGGGCATATGCTTTCCTGGCACAGGCCACCAGACCTGTGCCAGCATAGTGTGGGCTCAGGCAGTGCTCCTGCCCTCTCCACTCATGGACTCCTGCTCAGTCCCCCCAGCATCACGCCATGGTTCTACGGTGGGGGGTGGGGGGTGCATGCTGGTGCCAGGAAGGACGGCCCACCCTTTGTTTTAACGCTTCCCTCAAATTAGAGAATTGGCACATGTGCACTTTGGAAAATTGAGGAACTATATACAAACTGAAAGGGAGAAAATAACACTTTTTCTAAATCCCCCCACCCAGAGAAAATTTCGGTTAATATTTTAGTGATTTCTCTAAAAATCCATATTGTATACAGAGGGTAATTTTCAGGGGAGAGAGATGGCTAGAGATCATATTCTACATCCAACTTGTCTATTTTATGTTAACATGAATAAGTATTTCCTTCTATCAATAGGAATGTGCCGAAATTGAAATATTAACATCTGAGGTCATATGTTTCACATCACACACACATCTCATTTTTTCATCCTATTATGCATGCTATCCTTTAATCAGATTTTTAACTTAATCATTATGGGTAGATTTTCATGTTAGTAAATATGGATGTGTATCCTAGGTAATTTTCTTTGTGATATTTTATAGAACAGAGGTTCCCCAATACCCTTAACCCTGTATCGATAGGCACTTAAAATGTGTCCTTTTCTTTTCCAGTGAAGAAAAAGAGTACCATGGTGGTTTCCTGAATTATTACTTTAGAAGAGTTTCCTGAAGCTGGAGTTCCCAGAGTCCGGGAAATGTGCTTTGAATTCCTGCCCGTGATCCTGCAGGTAGGTTGTAATGCTGTTCGCAGCAGAGGTTTATAGGCAAAAATGGCCAGAGTCCTTGTTAACATTTAAGATTCTTTTTTAAGCTGTGCTGATTTGGGGCTATTAATTCAATCTCACTAAGGCATTTTCATATTTATTGGTCATTTGCATTTCATTTTATTCTATTAAAATTGCCTGTTTGTATTCTCTCTCCACTTTTAAAGATCGCTGTTTACCTTTTTCTTAATATTTTATATGAGTTTTTCATGTAATAACTATAGTAATCTTTTTATATGTATTTGGCAATTGCCTTCCTGCCTGCCCCTTCCCCCTAGTTTTCCTTATCTCTTAACTTTGTATCCAGCAGGTTTTTGTTTTATTTCAGCATACATTTTGATTTTTTTATATATGAACATGTATTGATCTTTTCCTACATTTATTTCAGATTTGGGTTTGCATCCTTGGAAAGAACTTTCACACCCAGAGATTTTCATACAACTTTCTACTATATTTTCTTCTATTGTCTTCATGATTTCTTCCTTTTTAAAACATTAAAATATTTAGCCCATCTGGAATTCATTTCGGTATGAGGTATGAATTTAACACTATTTTCCCCTGAAATGGTTCATAGGTTGTCACAACACATTCCCTCGCTAATCCTTCCTTTTCCGGTACATTTAAGGAGACATCTTTACACGTATGTGTCTTTGCATGTGCTTCCGTGGCATTTCTCTAGAGCATCTCCACACACTGATGGGCATTATGGCATGATGAGGGAGGGTGAAATCTGTTCAGATAACCCGTCTGTGCCTGAACCCTTAGCTCAGCATTTGTGTTGCTAATTTGGACAGTTATTCTTCTAGATGAAAACTCGGAATGACATATTGTAGGGATGTTAACTGGCCTTTGGTTATATTTACAGATTACTTTCCAGAGAACCATGAGAGTCTTACCTAAATATAATAAGCGTTTTGTTTTTTTCCCTTTCCCATACTTGTTTGATTTCCTTATTTCTCCTTCCTTTTGTGACTAGTTAAAAATGCGAGGCCATGGCAATACTAAGACTTGATACTGAGTGTGGACATCCTTATTTTAGTCCCAACTTAGCCACAGATCCCTACCAGGTAAATATGGTATAAACAGGGTATTTCTACCAGACACTCTCTATAATGTGGGGAAAACACAGGAGCAGTTTTTGAATTTTATTATCTGCCACTTAAGCAATAAATAAGATAATTTGGGGATTTTTTTCCTTTAACGAATGGTTGTTATAAATTATATTAACATATTTCAAGCTAATAAATTATTTCTACACCCCTTGGAATAAATCTGGCTAGTTCATGGTATTTTGTTCTTTGAATATTTCCTGGGATTAATGTAAAAATGTTTCATTAATAAATGTTACATCTATATTCATAAAAACAATCGCTCTAAGGATACTTTCTTTTTTTTTCTTTTTCTAAGGATACTTTCTATTGTTATCACTGTTAAGTTCAGGCTTCAATGTGATGCTGGCCTTCTATAATCAAGACAATTTACAAAAGCTTTCTATGCTTTGGAAACTTTTTTTTAAAAGATTTTATTTATTTATTTGAGATAGAGAGCAAGAATGGGGGCAGAGGAAGAAGCAGGCTCCCCAGCGAGCAGGGAGCCCTATGGGGGGCTGGATCCCAGGACACTGGGATCATGACCTGAGTCGAAGGCAGAGGTTTAACCCACTGAGCCACCCAGGCACCCCTATGCTTTGGAAACTTTTTAATAGCCTCACGTTTATGTATCCCATCAAGGTCCAATAAAAGCAACTGTGACTTATATTATTGATAAGGGATCTGGAGGTGGAGGACAGTAATTTATATTTTTAAAAAGTCTCCTTGTCTGGGGTTCGGGTCCTTTGATAGAGTAGTTTTAGAATTATCATGTAACTAAATTTTTTTGTCATCCTTTGTCTATACTTGCTAATTTTATTATGTTGTGGTCAGAAAATAAGGTAGGTGGAATTTCTGCTTTATTTAAATAGAGCTTGTGTAAGTTCTTGGACCTAGTTCATGACAAATGTTTATAAATATCGCACGAACATATTAATACTTTTTAAAAACGTGTTTTATCTCTTTGTGGTTTACAAGACTTTCTTTGTAACTAGTATGTCAAGTTTGTTAATTATATTACTAGTAATATAAATATCCTTATTTCTATCTCCTTGATTTACAAAATTTTGTGCAATGTAGTATAACTGTTTCTAGTGTGTTATGTATTTTTGTGTAATTTCTTCAATATTTGAAACCAGTACTAAAACCAGCATTTGGAAATGCAAATATTCATGACTATAATGTCTTAATTTGGGACTATGAATACAAATATATTTTCCTATTTATCATTTTTAGACTTTTCCTCCTATATCTGATATAAAATATATCTATTAGATCCTTGCATATTTCCTAAGTGTCAAAGTGTCAATCTTTCTGTGTCATTTTGCTTTAGGTACATAAGAATTTTGCCTTTTGAAGCACTCTTAGGTAGTTGGTGTTTGCATAGATAAGTTTAGCCTACTTATTTTTTTTTTAATGTAGTCTGATAACTGATAAGTTTGGTCCTATACTTAATTTGTGTTTTGTATTTATCATGTTTCTAGTATTCCTGTTTTATCTTCTTTTATTTCAGTGGGCTGATTCCAGTAATATTTTCCCCCTTTGATTGTTCAGAATTTGGCAAGTTACATATCCAATTTCTCATTTCCAGTGGTTACTTTTCAGACTGTAAAAATAAAATGTAACACAAAAACAACCTGGATCTTATATTTCACTATAATTGTAAAAAAATGAAATGGTTTCCATCAAACAGGCTTTGGAAGAGAAAGACAGATCTCATAATTCTCTCCCTCCTTCTCACTTCCCATATCAGATCTGGATGTCCCATGCCTGGAAAGACAGCCAGGGAGGAGTTTGAATTTGCCCTTGCTTGGGGGAAAATTATTTTAACGTGTCTTTGCCTATGCCACAGAGTTCATATTTAAGAAAGAAAAATGATGAACTGACCACATAATATCATAAAAGGCTATTATGGGGAGGACTGAACATGCTCAAATCATGTATTTTGTCCCTGTACTGGTACTGGCCTTTCTTGGGTGCCTGGTGATTCTTGGTATCTGCTCATCTTTGAATTTGGTATTCCTGTATGCTAGGACCTATTTGTTGGGACCTAGCAGCAGAGACCTAGGATCAGGCATCAGGCCAAGTGTCCACTCATTATTACCCACTATTCTTCTGCACATTTCCAGACACTCAGGTCACTACTCTGACTGATGGGCTGGGGTATACAACTGGGCACGGTCACCTGATGGAGGGAGCAGGGGGTGGGGAAGTGGGGGGCAGAGTCTGCAGCGCTGGTTGTTCCTATTTTGCCCTATGATCTGCCTGTTCATCTCCCAGACTCCCTTCCTGCTCCCACATTCACCGCCTTTGGGCTTCAAACACCTGGGGAGCTGCACCCACCTTTGGTAAAAGTTCTCTCCTGTGTAAATTGGACCCATAGTGTCCTTCTGAAGACTAATCTCATTTACTCTTACTGTTTTGTTTTTTTGTTGTTGTTGTTTTTAGAGAGAGCATAGGTTGGGGGGAGAAGGGGAGAGAGAAAGAGGGAGAAAGACTCTCAAGCAGACTATGTGCTGAGCATGGAGCCAAAGGCAGGGTTCAATCTCATGACCCTGAGATCATGACCCGAGCCAAAACCGAAAGTCAGATTCTCTACCGACTGAGCCACCCAGGTGCCCCTACTTTTAGTTTTTTAAGGATTCCTCATAGTTTCTGCCTACTATAGAGATATGTATTTGTTTTCTCACTCTGTTATTGATTTTGTAAGATACCTTTTGTGCAACTTTTCAAGATTTTGGAGTGGGAGGTGGAAATAAAATGAGAGTATATGAGTTCACCATCTTTACCAAATTTCCCTTGTATTTGTCTCTCAAGATTAATTTTTGGGGGGTGCCTGGGTGGCTCAGTGGGTTAAGCCTCTGCCTTCGGCTCAGGTCATGATCCCAGAGTCCTGGGATCGAGTCCCGCATCGGGCTCTCTGCTCTGCAGGGAGCCTACTTCTTCCTCTCTCTCTTTCAGCCTGCCTCTCTGCCTACTTGTGATCTCTGTCTGTCAAATAAATAAATAAAGTCTTAAAAAAAAAAGATTAATTTTTGGTTAATAGAATCTGCTGAGTTTGTTTTTGTCGTCTCCCTTCTGCTCTTAGTTACTTTATCAATTTATCAGGGTGCCATCACTGACGATTTTCAGTTTAACAATGAGGATGTGTCTGTAACAGTTCTCTTTTCTTTCCCCCAGATTGCTTGCTCTGTATGACAGCTGCATCAGTTGCTAGACTGATCCTTACATATGTATAAATTAAAGTAGACTGAAGGAATGTGGATCTTATCTACACTGGCAAAGGCAAGTCGAATTCAAACACCCATTTGTGGAACTGGACCAAATGAAAACAGCACTGAGGAAGGTCCAAGTGTGGTTGGCAGGGCACAGGGGAAACAAGGACTCATTGACATGTTCGGGTGGGTACGGAAAGCCCATGGTGGACTTGGCACTTAACTTCAGTCTGCTCAGGGACACAAGGCTTAATGATTCCTTAAGCACCATGACTAAGCATGAGCTGATTTCCCACAGAATACACGTTTAGAAAAGTGGGTTGCATAGTGGTTAAAGGCTTAATCTCCAGACAGCAATTTTCAAACTTCTGCATGTGCCAGGATCACCTGAAAGGCCTATTCTTAAGACAGACTTCTGTCCCCCCGCAGACTTCCTGATTCCATAGGTCAGGGTAAGGCTTGAATAGTTGCATTTCTAACTCATTCCCAGGTGATGCTGATGCTGCTAGTCAGGGACACTTTGAGAATCACTGATCCAGAGTCTGACAAACTCAGCACTGAGATCTTTCTTTATCACAAGGGGTTGGTCCTCTGAGCCTCACTGTACTTCACCAAGGTCTTAATAGACCAGAATAGTAGCATTTCCCTCACTGGGCTGGCATAAAGATCAAGTGAGATTAAGTGAATGCTAAGCTCTGAATATGCACACAGGTTACAACAAACTCAAAATCTAGACATAATCATGATTTGCTTTGACAGTTAAGGATTAAAATTTTGAATTTTTAAAAATGCAATTTCTCCTTATGCATACTCCTAACTTGTATTTCAGAAACTTGTCACAGGGTGTTCAAGCCTGGGTAGCCACTGCCAATCTTCCCAGTGTTAACACCTAATGCCAGCCCAATTCATGGAAAAGTCCATTAATTGTACATCTCTTTTGTTTATAGCTACGTATGAAAGTGAAGCAGAGATATAGATTAACAGAATATATTAGGGCAAGATTTGTATTTTATATGATAACATGTAAAAATCTACTGGAAACTGACAAAAATCAAACAAGGATGCCAAGCCCAAACTTAGAATCCATATTTTAAAAGTCTAGTTTTTCTTAAATACATGATGTTTCCTTGGAGCTGGTTCTCAAAGTTAGGTCTTTGATAACATCAGCATCACCTGGGAACTTGTTAAAAACCCCAGTTCTCAGGGCACCTGGGTGGCCCAGTGGGTTAAGCCACTGCCTTCAGCTTATGTCATGATCTCAGGGTCCTGGGATCGAGCCCTACATTGGGCTCTCTGCTCAGTGGGGAGCCTGCTTCCCCCTTCCCCCTCTCTCTCTGCCTATTTGTGATCTCCCTCTTTGTCAAATAAATTTAAAAAATCCTTAAAAAGGGGGTGCCTGGGTGGCTCAGTGGGTTAAGGCCTCTGCCTTCGGCTCGGGTCATGATCTCAGGGTCCTGGGATCGAGTCCTGCATCAGGCTCCCTGCTCAGCAGGGAGCCTGCTTCCTCCTCTCTCTCTCTCTCTCTCTCTCTCTCTCTCTGCCTGTGATCTCTCTCTGTCAAATAAATACATTTAAAAAAAAAATCCTTAAAAAAAACAACAGTTCTCATGACCTACTTTGTGTGAACTGAACCAGTAGCTCTGAGGATGGGGGTGGGCCTTGGTGACCCACGGGTGCCTGACTTTGAGAACCATGGCTCTGGAATGCCCGCATAAAGAGCAGGAATGGATGCTGCCTACCTCCCTGATTCTCCAGGTGGGGAAACGAACATCTGGAAGGAAAATGGTTCACATCAGGTTACAGGGCAGACTGGCAGCCGAGCTGAAGTTGGGGGCAGGTGTCCCCCCTCCTGAGCCTTCCGGCTGTCCCAGCCTGGGTGCCTCGGCAGACCTGAGTCACTCAAGCCCCCTGAGGAAACAAAGCCTCCCCCGGAAGCACGGAGCCGCCCTTTGGAATGTGGCTGCGTGGAGAGATGAAGCAGCTTCCTTTGTTTCTGGTGACAAGGCGTTATCACAGGCCGAGCAGCTGAGCACGGACCTCCCAGAATCAAAGGCGCCAGGAAGACAGACGTCCTCTGGAGGCCATGAGGAGCGGCCGCCCCGCGAGGAGGCTCTGGCTGCAGGCGGAAGGCCGGGCTCCCGGAAGCTCGGCGGGGGACGGGCCGCTGAGGGCGGAAGCCTGCTCTGGAAGGCCTGCTCTGGCTTCCTGCTGCCTGTGGGCTCCTACAGAAACGCAGGATTTGGGGGGTTTATTTTAGTTTGCTGAGAAGACTCAGCTCCTCCAAGACACGAGCCAGCCCTGGCAGAGAGAGAGGAAGTTGGGCTTACCCAGAAATAACTTGATTGTCTCAACATGTCTCCCTGTCCCTCCTTCTACTCTTCCTTGTCTGGGAGGTGGGGGAGAGCCCACATCTGTGTCCCGGGCATGTGAGTGGCTGGCTGTGGGCTATGGATGCTTCTCCTGGTTGTTACTTTGCTTAGCAGACAGCTCCCAACACCACAGGGCAAGACAAACGTCTTTGCCTTCTCGTCTACCATCCAGCCTCTCCTCCCACCGCAACACCTGTGGGAATGTATCTACTCTTTGAGATATATATATATATATATATATATACACACACACACATATATATGTATATATATACACACACACACACAGGTAAAATATATTATAAACAATATATAACACATGTATGCTATAATGCAAAGATACATATGTATCTTAACGTTATAACACATATGTGTTGTATATCATATACATGTGTTTATACATATAGTAAGTTGTGGGATCCAGGTGGAGATGCATTTCTGTTTGACTCCAAAGACTGTCCCATCTCATGTTCCTTAATAAAGTCCTTAAGCATACAGACCCAGCCACTTGTAGCTAGAAGATCTCAGGCAAGTCACCTTCATTTTGGTGTCATGATTTCTTCATCTGTAAAGTGGGGATAGGAGATGGTTATCTATCCATCATGAGGTTTAACTTTGTCATGTGTGCAAAGAGCTTAGAACCAGGTGTGCATCAAGCACTGTAGCAATTTAATGATTGTTAGTGTTTTCCTCTCTAAGACCCCCAGATGATGAAGGTCCATCCATGTCCTCTGCTTCCTGCTTACTTCCAGAGACCCTCAGAGCCTCCCTATGTGGTCTGTGTGCTGGCGGGTAGGCCCTAGCTCACCTCTGAGTAGCTGGGTTCTGTCCACAGAGTGGCCTCCTATATTGTGGCTGCCTGCTGCTCTCTAACTAGGCCCCTGGATGGAGTTTAAAAATTGATAGCCCTCAGGGTGGGCTCCTTGAATGCTCCTCTGTGGCAGGGAGAGCAGAAGGTAGTAGAGAAAAGAAGTGAGAGAAAAGGGAACAGAGCATTGATGGTGCCTGCATCCAGGAGAGGAGGGAGCTGAGGGGGTGTCATGAATGGATAGCATGTATCTTATCCATGCCTGAAATTCAAACCTGGTTCTTGACTGAGACACATCCCAACAGAGTCCTATTAGGGACAGAAGTCCCAGAGGTGAGACACCTTAATCACCGCAGCCACCCCTGTGACCTGCAAAGTGTAGGCCTGGGCTCCTCATGGCACCTGCATATGAGCGAGGCTCTTCTGGAGTCAAGTGTTGTTTGTGTCAGTCCTCTATGAAGGAGAGGAGGAAGAAGGGCTATGAGAACCACAGAGGAACGAGCTATAGCAGAGACATCTGGCTCCTGCTTCAACCACTGCCTGAAAAACAGAATTTAATTGAGTGAATTTGAAGATCTAATCAATTTATTAAGCAATTCATGAATTGGGCAGCATTCCAATTCCAGCTCCTGAATGTGGTACAAAATGGAAAGTTTTTATAGGAAGGAAGATGGGGCAAGAGGTTTTTAGCAAAGGGTTGTTTAGGCAAGATTGTTTTGGAGGGAGCAAAAGGCAAGGTGTATATCAGCTTGACCTCACTAGTGCTGATCAGGAAATTTCAAATCGACTTTTGAAAGGGATTCCTGGGTTGGATTGAATCTGTAAGTAAGTCTTGGGGGCAAGTGACTCCAATTTGGACTTGTTTTTCTTTTTTAATAGAGACCACTTAGCAAAATCTAAGTAATCTTATCACTAAACCCAGGGAAGCATTTTCCTCTCTTCCTACTTCTCCAGTTGGCAACATGGAGCACTGCTATCCGCTTCCTTCCTTCGCCTCACTGCCCATTCTCCTACCCCTTCCACCATTCCATCCTGCTTTGCCTCTGAAACAAGAGGTGCTATGTTTTAGATTATTGACATAAGGCCCAGAGAACTTCATTGTGCAGCCATGCAGGGGTCTTGACTACACATTTGGGCTTCCTCGGAGCCATTGCATGGGCCTGCCTCATAGGAGAATCCTGGGCTTTCATGGCCCACTCGGCCTGGGCTCCTAGGTTGCAATGAGTGGTTTCTATTGTTCACTCACAGATGTTCATGAAAAAAAAAAAATAGGGAAATTAACATTCACCAACTCTAGGTCATGTGTACAAAGCATAAACTGCAAGTCTTTGTAATTTCTGTCAGTAGGTTCTTGACGAGGCAGTAGGTACATGAAGGAGAATTTTCAAGGAGTCAATTATCAGTGGGGCTTGAGAAAATACATGTTTTGAGGTGTCTTTCCCATCATTTCATCATGCAATAAGATCCATTTCAGCGTTGCTCAGAAGGACCCTCTCCAATGATGCACTTTGCCAGCCCTCGGAAGCCCTGCCATTTTACTCATCAACATGCTCTTGGTTATGAAGCAGGCAATATTCTACCCCTATTGTTTCCAAAAGCCACAGCTCAGCATGTTTTCCATAAATCACTTTAATAAAATACACATGAAAAATTAAAAATGTTCTTTAGCATGTGTGAAATGAAATTAAAAAACAGTTACAAAAATACCAAAGAATCTGGTGGGTGAATCCCCAATCAAGGGAAAAAAGAGGAAATCTATGCCCAATTCCTAGGTGAGATATCAGTTTCCTACCAGGGACAGAGTGAAGGCTGCTTTCCAGAAAGATTCGTTATAGAGGGGAAGCAAAGAATGCCAAGAAAAACAATACAGCTTGGTTTAATTAACTTAGCTGAATGCATGTTTTCCTTCTGTCATGGCAGCCCGCTACAGGTTTCTGGCCTGAGTCACTCAACCCTTACACCTTTTACTCTTCCTTGTCTTCATTCAGCCCTGAACTCCTATAGTCCCCTTTGGAAGATCCTCCATCCAGTGAGTAGTCCTGGTATCTTGATGGTCTTGTCTGCTTTGGACAACTTCCTAAGTCTTGATTTTGGTTCCTTTACTTATGAGCAGGCTAGTTTGAGTCTTCCTTACAGACTACCAATGGAGCTATAAACAAGTATAAACTTTATGGAGGGAAATATCATCAAATCTGTTACACTCTTAGACCAAGAAATTCCCCTTCTATGAATTTATAATACAGAAACATGAACATAGGAATGTAAAGATATATGTATAGAGGCTACATTTGCAGACTGTTTGCAAAAACCCAACTTTTCATTGAGAGGGACTTATTCAATAAATTATGCTATAACAGAGAACCGAATTAATATATGCCATTGGAAAAACTAAGACAGGAAAAACTAAAACTAAAACATGGATCAACATGGAAGGACCCAATAGGATCTTAAATGAAAACTGAATCGTAATACAGTATGTATAGTAAGTATTATCTGCTTAAAACATAGAGTATACATAGTAACACAATCTGAAAGAACCTAACCCAAATGCTGATGGTGGTTTTGAGAATGAGGGAAGAGTGTGGTAGGAGCATGGCTTTCCACCATTCTCATCCATGTTAATGGAGGGTGTTTAATTCTTGCTGTTACCTGGATGATTCGTCAAGATATTTCCTTTCAAGTCTGCTCAGCTGCTTCCATTGGACCTTGTAACCAAGTACAGAAAAACTCTACTGTCTTTTTTTACCTGTCCTATCACATCTTTTTGTTGATGAAATACATACACTTGAATAGGGAGAACGTAAAACTGCAGGGGAAGGTAATTTGCATATGAATTTACATTGTTAACTATAATGTTTTGGTTATTTTTATAAGACCTGACCATAAAGATTTAACAGTACCAAAAAATGGGAAAAGGACAAAAATCAACTATCTGACGTACTGATCATATGAACACAGCCATTTTGAGTCTCGTTCTTGGAAGCCCTTTGAAGAGGAAGAACAGCCCAAGATTCTGCAGATCTACTCTGCTGTCATTTGGACCCAGCTGCATTGAGAAGGCACTTTCAAGATGTCATAGACATTGAGATGAGTCACAGCCAGCCTCACAGAGCAATGATGCAAGGGCAGGAGACCTGAACAGGAGGGCTGGGAGGGGGCCCCAAAACTGCGGCTCTCAGATACCCGGTCAGAGCAGCAGAGCTGAGCCCCTCACAGTCTATGCTCTGCTACTGCAGAACCCACTGGTAGCAGGTGCAGGTGCAGAACCATTGTTGGGGTGTTGGGACAACATGATCAGCAGAGATAGGGCACTCCAGGGACTCCTCCAGGGGCTCCCCCAAGCCCTGCCCCCAGGATCTTAACACGTCCCTGTGTCACCTTCCCACGGTGACATATGGGCTCCTCTAGGCCCCTCAGCTCGGCCTCTGCCATGTGGGACCAGCCCACCAGGTCTCAAGGAGGCCTGAGCTCCCAGACAGCCCCAGTACTAAGATCTCAGGGTTAACTTTCCCTTTCTGGGCTCCGTGTGTGGCAGGGACACATCTGAGGTGAGGATTGTTTTAAATTCCCTCTGTAATCATTCCTTTTCCCCTGTGAATTTTTGAAAGTTCTTTCCCTGACAGTCTTATTTAGGCCCATCACCTGATATCCTGCTGAGTAACTGCTTGTCACATGTGGTCTGAGGCTTTGGTTTGCCAAGTGCCTTTGCCTTCCATTCAATGCCAGATGGATTCCATCAGTGTTTCTCTGGGCAAAAGAGGTTCTCTCCATGTTTCCAGATTCTCTCCAGTTTTCTTGGACAGAAGACCATCATTCTGATACTTTAGACCAATTATGGTATTTCAGCACTAGCTTGGCATCCTAATCCTAACCTTAACATTAACTTCAACCCAAACCTTGCCCCTCTTTCTTTCTCAAGGCATCCTACAAAGAAATGCCACTAGCTGGGCAAAGAATTCCAAGCTAGGATAGAAGGAAGTCCCAGATACACTGTTAATTCACAACAGAGCTGGAGGACAGCATGTTTGGAAGGATCTCATTTCCTCAGTCTCATGCGGGTCCCACTCCTGGGTGTCTTGCTTTCCAGGCTGGTTGTCCCGTCCTACCTACTGTCAATGGAACAATCTAACTCACATCTTAGCTCTCCTCGCTGTTTCTCCGTGGGCTCAGGAAACTCCAGAGATGCAGAGGACACCCCTACCTTCTTCCACCAACCTGAGACAGTGGCGGTGATCAGAGGTCTCTGCAGGTGGGGAATGACAGGGGATTCTGGCAGAAGATAGTCACCCCTTACGCCAGATGATTTCTCCCTCCTGATTCTTGTCTTTAATGCACAAAGATACTAAGAGTCCCAAAGCATAAGCTACACAGGGCATCAGGGACAGTAGAACTCCTGTTCTGCATGGAGATGGGAGAGGCATTCTCCCTGGCAGGAACAGCTCCCTCCAGGCCTGAACTGGGAGATTGAATAAACATCCTCTTGGCAAACCCCCTTCTCTTGGGAGGCCTGACCATCTTATTTTCTATCATGACCTTCATCACCAACGATAACAGTTATGTTAACAGACACCATGGAGACATGGCACGGGAAGTGGTCCTGACTTGCCCTTGGGCTCTGAGGCCCTCGGGGTCTCCATTCCAATTCCCCCAACCCCTGTCCCTGGACGGTCTACACAGCCTCCCATACCCATCCACCCAGCCCCACGCCGGCCGCCAGCCACGGCTGAAATGAAGTGAAACCGAACTGTGAGCTGCTGTGGAGAGGCGGAACCTCCAGGGATTTGTACTAAATCCAGTCAGGATCTGTGGCTTATTTATGAACTCGTGTGGCTTTTTGACTTCTCTGACTTTTGGCAGATTGCTGACATGTTTTTAAATGATCCAGTTTTTGTTTTTCCTTCGTCTCTGCTTCTCGGGAAGATAAAGCCTCAGGCATGTAGTCCTCGTCTGTTCCCTACAGTGATGGTTTTCTGGGCCATTGCCTTCCGCCCAGACCGCCATTCACGGCAGTTATCATTCCAACCCAGGTCTCAGAGGCACTCAGCCCTTCGGAGCACAGGAAGCAGGCAGTGAAGAGGGAGGAGCTACAGTGCAAAGGTGTATTTGTTTTTTCATTTCATCTATGTAGCCATATAATGGAAAGTTTTGTGGGAATTCAAGAAATTGCCAGGCACCATGTGTGCTTTTACCCAGCACAAATAGTTCAAGCAAATCCAGAAAACTCCCTGTTGCTTCAAGGACTGACATGATGGCAAATATCGAAGACGTTTCATCCAAAGCCACAAGTTGTTTTATAGCAGAGAAACAGGGTGTAGCTTTGGGGACAGTTGGCTTTGTTCTGCTGAAAGAGTCCCAGAAGATTTGGTCTGTGGGCTGTCATCTGAACTCTGCCCCAGTCCTCCTCACCCCTCCCCATCTGGGAAAGCTGCGGTGCTAAGGCTCCCCAAATTCAGCACTCCCGCAAGGTTCGAACTGGGGCTGATTAACACATTGTAACTTTCAAATTAAGACAGGAATTCTCCAACCTCATCTGGGTTCTGCACAATTACTCTACAGAAGGCTCACAAGAAGACATCAAAAGAGAAAAAATTTAAGCACCAACCTCCCACATTGCAGTTGGGATTGTCACTTCCTAAAAGAAAACTCTCGCTTGCCTTACCTAAGCCTGTGACATCATCCTGCATGAGTTCACTCAAGATGCTGAAAGCATTGGCCGGTGTTCATCTCTGTGTTGGGTGTATCAGCACGGCCCCACTTGCACTCACTGTCGGTCTGTGGTGCTTTGAAATACTTTCACAAATTCTTGGACGCTCCCTTCAAACAGCAAACCCCTCCCCTTGAGCTCTGTGGCCTTGGTGACTCACCACTGACAAACAGAAAGATGACAGAAGTGACAACAGAAGTATAACTTCAGAGAATAGGTGTAGTCATTTTTTATTGCCATGTAACAAATGACCATGAATTTGTCTTAATTAACACAACTTTATTATCTCACAGTTCTGTAGGTCTTCTGCACGGGGCCTCACAAGGCTGAAATCTGGCGTGGCCAGGACTGAGATTTCATCTGAAGCCTGGGTCCTTATCCAAGCTTACACAGCTTATTGACAGAATTCAGTTCCTTGCTGTTGCAGGACTGAAGTCTCCATAACCTGGCTGACTGTTGGCTGGAGACCGCTGTCAGCTCCTAGAAGCTGCTCTTGGAGCCTTGACCCATGGATTCCTCTTTGCTCCTTCAAGGCCATCGGGAAAATCCCAGGTTGATGTCTCTGATTCATTTCAAGGGGCCACCTCATTATATCAGCCCCACCTGGGATAATCTGCTTTGTCATTAGCTCCAAGTCAGCTTGTTAGGGGTCTTAACTGCAATGTCCCTTCTGCCACATAATGTGGCAGAGTGACTGGGATGAGATCCCATCATAGTTATAGGTCCTGCTGACCCCCAAAAGCAGGGTGTTACACAGAGCCTGTGCACCAGGGGGCAGAATCTGGGGGCCATCACAGAATTCTGCCTGTCGCTCTGAGTCAGAAAAGCTCCTGTGTTTTCCTGCTTGTCTTGCTGCCTCTCTCTGGGATCTCTCACTTTGGAGAAAGCCGATGGCTATATAGTGAGTGTACTCAAGCAGCCGTGTAGAGAGGCCCACCAGGTGGAAATGAGACCTTCTGCTACCATCAGTAGGGAACCAAGGCCTCCAGATGACAGCCGTGGGAGGAGCCTTCATGGAAACAGAACCTCTGGGCTCAGCCCAGCCTTCAGGTGACAGCAGCCCCCGCCAACATCATAACTTCAACCTCTCTCTGCAGACCCTGGTCCAAAACTGCCCACCTGAGCAGCTTCCAGATTCTTGAACCTTAAAATTTGTGTGCTATAATAAATATTTGCTGTTTTAAGACGCTATATTTTCAGACAACTTGTTACACAGCAGTAAATAACGAATACACAGACTTTTACTAAGAGGGCAATTAAAAACAGTGGGAAAATGTTGCATTAAAAAAGGAGAATAAAGGAGCACCTGGGTGACTCAGGTGTTATACGTCTGCCTTCAGCTCAGGTCATGATCCCAGGGTCCAGGGATCAAATCCCACATCGGGCTCCCTGCTCAGCAGGAAGCCTGCTTCACCCTCTCCCACTCCCCCTGCTTATGTTCCTTCTCTCACTGTCTCTCTGTCTCTCTCTATCAAATAAATAAATAAATAAATCTTTAAAAAAAAGAGAGAGAGAATAAAAATCCCAACAAAACTGCTTTCAATTTTCAAAGACAGGCTTTCCTCTGGGCCTTTGTCATGCCAGCCAAAGATTCTGAGTTACACTGTGCTCACCACTGGGTCCCCTCCCTCCTCTGTGGGGCCGGAGGGGGGCGGCTACAGGACAGAGCCACAGAGCCAAACCACCGGTCCCATTTCCCAGGGCTCTGGTGCCTCCTAGGTTCATTCTAAGTTCATCCCCCAAATTTTCCTTGTTTTGCATTAATACCTTGCTCCATGCTGAGTACCAGACTGGTCACCCTAGTGTCCTTGACCCTACTGTGCATCACAGCTTTGGGAGAGGGCTGGGGGAGCGGAAGGCGGAGCTTGGGTGGCCAGGAAGAGGGCACATGTGGGCTTCCCACACCCTGGCTTCAAGCCATGGCTTGACTTAAGCTATTTCATGGTGGGAAGCGACACTCTCAAGTCAGGGTTGTTTTCCTCCCAAGCTGTGAACTCAGCACTAGATGACAAATCACAGCATCTTGTCCTCCTGACTGTATGGCCACCTGCCACGCGCTGCATCCACCCCTACAGTGATGGGGAATTCAAGGGTCCGCAGGAGAAAAACACCCAGGCTTTGCCTTGAGCTCAGATGAGTGTAAAGGGCAAGGTAGGCTTCAGTCTCTCCGTTCTTGACACTCATGGGAATCCACTGCCAGCCAGCCCAGCCTAGACAGAGGAGGGGCAGACAGACTCGAGTGCTGCATCTTTTGCTATAGGCAGGGACAGAGAGGACGAGAAAAACCATTTCTCAAGTAGCAGCAGATCTGAGCCAAGTGCCAGTTCCAGGCCCAGCAAAGCTGAGGCTACAACTAGTCCTATTTCAGGTCAGTTCACCTTGAGCTTGAAGGAGCAGTCAGTCACCAGCAGGCCTGGTGTGACCCAGTGCAGACCCCTCCCCCAGCCTTGTCGGTGGTGAGTAATTGGCACTAAACACGGGATGTGTCTGGATTTAATCTAACCTGGGCTCAATTACTGACTCGCCTGATGGAAAGCTGCCAGGGCCCCAGTGTTTAAGCGAAGAGAGCTCTGAGATCTTCTGATCCCTGCAGCGGGAGTCCTGCCCTACCCACAGCCCTCCCCAGGCTAGCAGCCAGCTGCACCCACTCTGGGCCAGCCGTCGGACCTCCACGTGCTTCCCCGGCCATTACCCCATCTGATCCCCAAGACAGGAGTGGCGTGTGGGGAGGGATGGGGTTTAGATGCTGCACCCCTGTCATGACGCTGAGAAGATGGAGGCTCTGGGTCAGTCACCTGCCCCAGCGACGGAGCAGAAATAGCTGAGACGAAAGAGAAAACCATGGTTGGGAGTCCCTAAATGGGGCTCGGACTCCCAGCACCCCCAGAGAAGGAGACTAGCCAACAGAGGCCAGCTGGGAGAGACCTGGGCCCTGGCTCTGAGTCACCCCATTACACCCCCAGGGCACATCCGGGTGCTGCTGGTGACGCTGGTCCCTGAGCAGCCCCTCTCTCCCTCTCGAGCATCGTCCTGTCCCTTGCAGGCAGTGGGTGTTTGCAGGCTTGTGGGCCATCGGGGAGAACAGACTTCTCTTCACTGCGCCTCATAGAAGCGCACGTCTCCCCTGTGCTGCAGTCGCACAGCCTGGCCCCCGCTAGGCCTGGGGCAAGCAGAGTCCTGGCGGGAGCTCTCATGCAAGAGGTGGGGAATGTCCAGCTAGAACAAGCTTCTGTTTGCTTCTGGGCTGAGTAGGCACACCCAGGGGGTAATCAGGCTGCCAACTTGGAATCCCACCCTGACTTCCCTCTGGATGTCATACTCCCCCCAAAGGGCCACCCTCCAGACCCCTACCCTGAGTTGGAGAGAATTAAAGGGACATGCAGTTGGAGGGCAATCAAATCCTCTCTCACTTTTTCTCTCTTAAAACTCTGACTCCCAGGCTAAGATGTTGTCACTGGGAGAAACAGAATAAGTGTGTATCTCAGACATAATTCAAATGAAAAGTTGAAGCAATTGGTAACCACTAAAAGGCCATAAGACAGTTGTTCAACATGATTTGGACCAAAGTTAAAGTCCCTGGGTTTGAATTCTGACTCTGCCATCAAACAGCTGTCCCTCAGTTTCCTCAACTGCAAGATGCGGATTATGCCAGCACTTGCATGGTTGGAGCACCACCGTGAAGATTGAGTGAACATAGGAAGTCGCTTAGAACAGAGACTGGCTGCCACTGTGCCCTCAGTACACGTACTAACACAGGATGCATGTCCTGTGAAGGCTGAGGGAGAGCCGGGAGTTGGAGGCGGAGGTTGAGGTGATGGACCAGAAGATAGAGCTGACTGTCAGGACTCTTCTTTGGGAAGCGGAAGGAGAAAAGGCTGGCCTGGGACATGGACTCAGAAGGGGTTGAGAAGGAAGGCCTGTACCTGCAGAGCATGGAGACAAAGACATTGTCTGGGTCCCATGCTGAAGGCCCGTAGCTGCTCAGGCCGTGCGCTCATCGTGAGGAGGTCAGAGAGAGAAACGGAACGAGGGCCTGGGCCACAGAAAGGGATGAGGAGGACCAGCAGGGAAGGAAGCCAACATAAACTTTTTGGGGCCCAGGGACCAGTTGCACACATTTCAGGGGTGGGACACATAGCCTATTCCTGGAAAATCAGCAAAAATTAGAATATTTTTTCTCAGGGAATTGATACTTTGTATTTGGATTTGAGTTTCCCATCCTGGATAAGTAAGGGACAACCACCCTTCTCTGTTCTGAATTTTCTCTTCCCAGGGCTACATTGTCTAATGTTGAGTCAGGAGCCAGACCCACTGTTGGCCCATGGATACCTCAAGGCTTTTTCAAAGTAGGGAGATTTATGGGTCCCACTCCAGGAATCCCAAGCCAGCCGTTCTGGAGCAGTAAGCACGGGCATCTACAGTTCTAACAAGCGCCCCAGGGATTGGTGTGCAGGAGGTAGGACACTATGAGAGACACAGGCTGGAGCCTCACATATTGGTGAGAACCTGTTACAAACTCACTAACAGTAAGAGCAGTACTCAAAGACCAAGAAATAAAACCCTTCTTTCCCAGACCTCAAGTGAAAACAGTTCAAGCAAGGAGCCCATACGTTCTTTTTATTTAGAACGTTCTATAGCAACACTCTTCAAAGGAACTTTCTGCAGTGATGAAATATTCTAAATCTACAGCACCTGATAGGGTAGCCACTAGCCACGTGTAGCTACAGAACACTTAAAATTTTTAATTTCATATGTTTTTTAACTAATTTAAATTTAAATATTTGTAGTCATGTGAGGCTAGTGGCTACCACATTGGGCAGTGGAATTCTGCAGGAATGTGGATTAGACAGAGAGATTAGCACTGGCTGTAACTCAGTTCCACATCCATATGCTCTCTCTCTCTCTCACACACACACACACACACACACACACACACACACACACAAACACACACCACCTAGCAAAGATAATCATATCAGAAGAGTTAACAAGTGAAAGAAATTTGCTCATAAATTGGTCCCATGGAAAGGAGAGAGAAATGCAAGATTTCTATGTGGAGTACTGGGCCTTGGATCACGTCAGCTTCTCTCTCTTTTTTTAAAGATTTATTTGTTTGTTTTAGAGAGAGAGCGCACAAGCCCTGGTGGGAGGGCCAGACAGAGAAGAAATGAGAATCTCAAACAGACTCGGCGCTCAGCATGGGACTCAATCTCAGAACCATGAGATCATGACCCGAGCCAAAACCAAGAGTCAGACACCTAACCGACTGAGCCACCCAGGTGCCCCGTGTCAGCTTGTCTCTTAAGAAATAACAAAGGGAAGAAGGATGGCCCTCCCCATGGCCCACTGGCATACTTCTATTTCAGTTGACTCCAACCAGACCATTCTGCTTCGCCAGCATCCTGCAGAATCCGTTCAGTAATAAACCAAGCTGCAGGTTGGGTATTGGAAGGTGGCTGATGTACCCAGTGGCCAGAACACAATCCTGGGAGCTTCTCTAAGGTTATGAGTTGACAGGGGGTGAGACGAAACCAAAACCCAAACCAGGAAAGCTGGCAGGGCGCCCACGGCAGAAGTAAAAGACGGTTGTCATTGCTCAAGGATGTCAGCAGGTGCAATCTTCACCCCCAGCCCCTCTGGGCCCCAGCTGAGTATGACTCTTGCTCCAAAGAGCTGATTTTTTTTTTCCTTTAGAGTTTTAAAAGCACCATCAGGCACCTAACATTGTAAGACAATTCGAGGTAGGAATAAGCGTCTCTAAGTCAGGTGACGTGGACTAGATTAGATACCCCCTGGGCGAGCATTTGGGGACCTGACAAGGGCCTTACTCAGGTGAAAAAGGATTCTTTTAACTCTACCATGGATTGGTAGGTGTGAAAACAGCTCTCATCTGAATACTGGCCTGTGGACAACAATGCCACTCTTTGGCTCATTCCCTGAGGTGTAGAGACCAGACCTTATAAGGAATTTGTGAAAACCAATGTCTGACACCTTTGCAGGATGTGTGAAGCCGGGGACAGACATTTCTGGCTTGTTTCCAGCTTGCTGCAAGCATCGCCAGGCCTGTGATATGATAATGAGGTCATTATGGAAATCAGGGTAAGTCTATGAAGAGCTAGCTGAGTGTCCGATGGCCTAGCATCATGGGCCTGGGAGCTCTGGCAGTAGTTCCCCACAATTCATATTGAATTCCAGGGAGAGTTCCATGTCTCCCCGACAGCCTGTTGCCACACACACACTTCTCTGAGGTCTCTGGCCTCGGCCACATGATGAAGCCTTGAGTCAGTACGAAAATGCAAGCGTGTGAAGCCATCTGCCACCAGGAACGAATGACGACCACTGGCTGGTCCTCGTCTCCCAGAGGCAGTAGAAATCTGTGATTCTACCAGCAGGTGCTCCATGAACTGTCACAATCTCCCATGAGGGGATGGGACCGAGACTCAGAGGTTATGTGCCAGCAGGGGCCAGGCCCTGAGACGGGCAGGCCTGCAGAGTTGAATGCCCATGTCCCCCTCCGTGGTCATTCACAGCTCACCATGCAGACTGTGTACTGTGGCAATGGTACAGCCCTTCACCCTGCTCCAGAGGTGGGGATACACAGGTTCCATGACTTTCCCAAGAGCAGAGCACGGATGTGGCACAGCAAAGATTCTACGGGAGGATCTGCTGACAACATGTTTTGCCTCTCACCTGTGCCCTCTTTGTTGATTGATGTGGAGGAGTAGGGTGACTATGTGGTCCCCCATGCACCTGGACAAGGAAATAGCCTATGCTGACACTGTCACCTTCGGCCCCTCACCCCTCTCCCCTGGCACATACCTTGCAAAGACAGGAACAGTTCTGAAAGGTAATGCGAGGGACCCTGTTGATGGAATCACTCTGTATCTTGACAGGGGTGCCAGTCACATGAACTGACAGGTGATAATTTGCATGGAACTAAACACACAGAGACAAGTGCAAGCTGGTGCTATCTAAGTAAGGTGGGTTAGTTGTAACAATGTCAGTTTTCTGCTTGTGACACAATTTTGCAAGACATCCCTATGGAGGGAAACTGGGGGATGTCTCCTCCTAGTTCTCACAAGCTGCATGAACCTACAATCATCTTAAAATAAGAATGAAAAACATACACTGAAAAAAACCTAATGCTCACAGTGCAAATTGTGTTTGAGGTTTTTTTTTTTAAGATTTTATTTATTTATTTGACAGAGAGAGATCACAAGTAGATGGAGAGGCAGACAGAGAGAGAGAAGGAAGCAGGCTCCCCACTGAGCCGAGAGTCCGATGCGGGGCTCGATCCGAGGACCCTGAGATCATGACCTGAGCTGAAGGCAGAGGCTTAACCCACTGAGCCACCCAGGTGCCCCGAAGTGTGTTTGATTTAAGCTGCTTGAGCAAAGAGGCAGCTGAAACCCAGGAGGACCTTCCTTCATTGCCCCTGTCCCCTCTTGGATCCCAGGGTTCACACTCATCCCGGCCCCCGGCCCCCAGAACCAGGAACTGAGGACAGCCAGCGGCCTCCAGGCAAGTGCTGGGAGGAGTGTTTCAACAAGAGCCAGGTGGCTGAGAGGTGAGAGTGAATCAAGGGGGAGCCCTCCAGACGCCTGGGGTGTGCACAGGGTTCCCAGCCCACAGCGGGGCAGGCAGGCCTAGCTTCTGTGTCTTGCAGCTGAATAGCCCTGTTCTCATGCCTTCATCATGTGGCCTTCCTCCCAGGATGGGTCAGAGGGAGACTTAAAGCCCGCATGCCGACATTGTACCTTTATTTAAAACAACCACAAAGCGTCTATCAACAACAACAAAAAGTATACCATGAAAAAATATTTTTAATTAATGTGTTTTTTGTTCTTTTGTAGACTCCAAACATTTAACATTTTGATTTTCCTATTTTAAGGCAAGCATGATCTCGCTAAGCTTGATTAGTGTTTATTAGAACATTATAATTTTAAGAGCATCTCATGGTCAGAGACATTTGGGAGATGCTGACCAACCTAGCCCCACAGCGCCCCTGGGAGGCCCCCTCCTGGGCCCCTGCTCTTGTGGCAGGCCATGATTGCTGCAAGAGGACTGGGCTGGTCCCATGGGGGTGAACAAACCCCTGTTCTTTTCACAGCTCAGTCTTGGGAGGGCAGGGGAGATGACTGAGAGCAAAACAAGGTGGTGTCTGCTCTAAGGCTCAGAGATCCTGCAACCCTGCTAATGGAAGCATGTCCGCCCTTGTGGAAGCTGTTGGTACCCGTGTGTATGTGTGTGTGTTTTGTTTTCCTTGGGATTATGACATTTCTTCCATGTACCATTCATAAAAGGCAGGAATCAGCAAGATCAGATGCCATTTACCTTCATTAAGAGTTAGCTAGGTTCACGTCCTTTCCTGAGGCTCTGTCCTCTCTCCCTTGCTTAGGGGAAAACATCTTAGACTGAGTGTTCCTCTATTGATGTAAGTACAAACAGAAGGCAAGCCAGAGTGGGAATCTTGCCTTGAGTGTATTAATAAAGAATTAATTTGCATAAGTATCATCAATTAAAAACTTAAAATATTTCCCCGAGGTTCATACCTCATCATATTAGAAGTCAACAATTTAAAACTGCCTTAAGGGGGGCAGGGCGTCTGGGTGGCTCAGTGGGTTAAAGCCTCTGCCTTCGGCTCAGGTCATGATCCCCGGGTCTGGGATCAAATCCCACATCGGGCACCCTGCTCAGTGGGGAGACTGTGCTTCCCTCTGTCTGCCAGTGCCCCTGCTTGTGCTTTCTCTCCTTTCTCTCTCTGACAAATAAATAAATAATAAATAAATAAATAAATAAATAAGACTGCCTTAAGGTCAACATCCTAAGCAAAAGCGACAAATCTAAGAAATAAGGAGTAACAAATAACACCCCCTGGAAGCATGTGGCACGTGATGGATATGGACCAGCCTGCAGCACACATTGCCGGTGGGTAATTAGAAGGAATGTTGTTTATTGGGAACATGAGAGGTGGTAGGTTGCCACTTATGTTCATCAAATTTAAACACCTGGGTTAATACAGAGATGGGGTTTCCTAGGCCTTAATATTTGTTACAAGCAAATATGTCTGCATAACTTGGATCATGTTTTCCTTATGGCTACCTGATCGATCAATTCTTACCTACTGTGCCCACTTATTATAATGGGGAGCTAAAATCGTGTCCTGAAACCCCACTGTGAAGACTCTGGAAGACCAGGACAGGAGACCAATAGTCTTTGTAGCAAAGGAGTTTTTCAGCCTTTGATAGACATAACACAGGGAAATCTGAAACTCCTTTGGTCCTCTAGGACTTTGTTTATGACTCAAGAGAAACTACTCTGGGAAGTTAAGGAACCCCAATTTGGGAAGATGTCAGAAGACATGCAATTGCTTTGAGGACATTCTTCTCAGATTATCAGGTGTGGTGTCACCAAAGAACTCTCCAACCCACCTATCCTCCCTTCAAATAACACCAGCAAGCTCACCGCAACAGGGGCCAAAATTTGAAGGTCAAGGCCAGAGAGTATACCCTGCCTGAGGCATATTTGTATCAGAAGAGCAAAAGGGGTAGAGTCAATCCAGATCCCTAGGGATATCAGAACCCAAAATCAGATCAAGGGGGCAGAACTGGGGTCACTTAAACTATGTAGCCAAGATCCCAAAGCCACAAGGGCACTGACTGGTTCAGAACTGTTCTGGATCAGAGTGAGAAGGTCTTGAATGAAGTCCCAAAAGCAGCATTGCCTGTATTCATTGTAGGGTACATGGTTGCCATGGACTGATCTTTTGCATCCCCCCCAAATTCATATGTTGAAAAGCTAACTCCCAAGGCCATGATATGAGAAGGTGGGACCCTTGAGAGGGTGGAGCCCTCAGGAATGGGATTCATGTCCTCATGGAAGAGACCCCAGACAGCTCTCTGTCCCTTCCACCAGGTGACGACACAAGAGAAATCAGCCATCTGCAACTCAGAAGCATCCACTCACCAGAACTTGACCATGATGGCACCATGATCTTAGACTTCCAGTCTTCAAAGCTGTAAGTGTAAACCATGTTATTTATAAGCCATCCAGTCTGTGGTGCTTTGTTTAGCAGCCTAGACTGATGAAGACAATGTCAGTGCAATCCTGAAAAGCTTTGAGAGCTTAGTCTAAGTCCTATGTTTTTTCTCAGAGCTGAGTAGGATCAGACAATCTTCAGTTTGTCTATTCTTTCAAGAAATATTTATATTCACTACATGACAGACACTGTGCTGAGCTCTGGATAAACAATAGTAAATAAGGCATAAGCCTTGACCTAAAGGAACTTATAATTTAGTAGCGGATATTAAAAATGGAAAGACAACGACAATATGGTGTTTCACATTCCACAATGATGATAAGTTCTGGGTGGAACTGAAGTATCTGAGAAAGGTAGTCTTGGAAGGAAGATAGAAATTTTTCAGAGCTAATAAACATGTAAGCTAATAAATGCATAGAGTACTTAAAGGAGATGGTCACGTGAACTATTGGAGAATGCATTTTAAGAAAAGGGTCAGCGTGCATTGTAGAAGCTTCCTTAACTGACTGCTACTTAGCTGATATTCTGGATTCCTGGACTTTCCATCTCCTCCCTTTGCAAACAGGCTGAAGGCACATGCAGAGCGGGCTGCCCCGGGGCTGTCCCCTCTCCACTTTCCCTAGTTTGACAGTTCCATTTTTCCCAAATCTGCTTATCATTGTTATGCTTGTTATCAAAGCAGGTTACTTTAAGTAAATGTTATTAAAATCGATGAAATATGGATACAAAGAATATAGTTTCTGTAAAAGTGAAATGGTGAAGTTGGAAAAAACTGGCTGAAGTTTGAGTCACTGAAATATAATTGTATTGAATTAGGTATAGCAGAGAAGCTGTACATTATCGGAGAAATAAAATAGTGACATTCCATTAGGATCCACTAAGCAGAATGTTCCAACGGTTGTAAACTTCTTAATCCTTTTAAAGAAATTAACACTGGAATTTGTAGAGGATGCTGTACAGATGGGATTTGTGTAACAAAGACTAAGGCTCTCCTACCAGGGCCTTAACCTAAAAAGAGGCTTTGGCTTTATATCGAAAGATTAGGGAACAAACGTTCATGTGTAAGTTTAAAGTGACAGAAAATACTTATGATGGCCAAATATTATTTGTGTGATTCCTTGATTAATTGGCTTTATGATAAACAAACCAACCAGAGACCCCAAACCATTGGACTGGAGACCTCCTAGGTTCCAAGGTCTAGCTCGAAGAGAGAGCATGAGAGAGAAAACCACTCGGAGTCAGTGCAGGATTGAGTCCAGTGCTAGAACACTGGAAGGATGCTGGTGGTGAGGTGGAACTGAGGGAGATCAGTCAGGGACCACAGGGTGCTGAGCAAGGCTGTGAGCATGTTAGCAGCATCATGATTTCAGGGTGAGCTTTGAGATGAAATGCTGATTACAGAAGGAGACCCCCAGGCACTCTAGTACCCATACACAGATCCCCTTACCCAAACTGGTCCTGGAGACTCGTGATGCCAGGACCCTCTATTCCGAAAAAAAAAAAAAAAAAAAAAACAAAACATTTCAGGGGCGCCTGGGTGGCTCAGTGGGTTAAGCAGCTGCCTTCGGCTCAGGTCATGATCCCGGCGTCCTGGGATCAAGCCCCGCATCAGGCTCTCTGCTCAGCGGGGAGGCTGCTTCCTCCTCTCTCTCTCTGCCTGCCTCTCTGCCTACTGTGATCTCTCTCTGTTTGTCAAATAAATAAATAAAATCTTTAAAAAAAAAAAACATTTCATTTTGCATTTTTTTATAGGGCAACAGCCTTAGAGAGAATTGTATGTAAATCATATGGCCACGAACAAGTGTGAGGTTCGTGTTCCTAGTTCCTGGGAGGGTCTTGGGCTGATAAGGAAATGGTGAGCAATGCCCTATGTTCTACAGATGAGAGTGCTTCATGACATCCCCAACATTTTCTACTCATCATAACACCTTAAAACAGTTTTTCCTCCATTGTTCTCATATTCAGTGTGTTGTTCTCATAGTACATTTGAGGACATGAGCTGTAATAAAGCACATGGGTTTAGGGTCAGTTCTGGGTTCAAGAGCTGCTTCTACTACTTGGCAATTTTCTACTCTTGAAACTTAAGCTCACTCACTTCTGTCTCCTCATGTCTGAAGCAAGGAGACTGATGGCCAGTAGGCAGTGTTAAGGAGCAGTCTCAATTATTACCAAGACGACTTTATATTGTTCACCAAGCACTCTTCTAAGAACTGTACGTTTACTATCCAAGAACTGTTACGACAATATAATAAAGTACTGTCACCATTTTACAGATCTGGAAACCAAGACTCATGCTATAAAATGACTCCGTCAAGGGCACAAGCCAATAAGTTAAATGAGCGAAAAGTCAAAGAAACTGTCTTTAAGAATGTAACCTCTTGGGACGCCTGGGTTGCTCAGCATCGGGCTCCTTGCTCATCAGGGAGCCTGCTTCTCCCTCTGCCTCTGCCTGCCATTCTGTCTGCCTGTGCTTGCTCTCTCTCCCTCTCTCTCTCTGACAAATAAATAAATAAAATCTTAAAAAAAAAAAAGAATGTAACCTCTTAAAAAATATACATATGCTTTTAAAAAATAAATAACTTGGGGGCGCCTGGGTGGCTCAGTGGGTTAAAGCCTCTGCCTTCGGCTGAGGTCATGGTCCCAGTGTCCTGGGATCGAGCCCCACATCGGCTCTCTGCTCAGCAGGGAAACTGCCTCCTCCTCTCTCTCTCTGCCTGCCTCTCTGCCTACTTGTGATCTCTATCTGTCAAATAAATAAATAAAATCTTTAAAAAATAAAAAACTTAAAAAAAAAAAAGAGGAAGAATGTAACCTCAACCATGAGAAACTTGACTCACATGCATCCAAAATGCTCCTGGTTGTGATTTCCTGTGAAGTTCCCTCTTCCATGGACATCTCCTCCGTGTGGATGTTCAGCCCTGCACAGACATTCCCTTTGCTTTCTTTCATCTTTCTCTGTGTACAGGAGAAGACCAGAACCCCAGTCCCTTGCCCTCCAAGAAGACAGAAATTTCTGTCATGGCCCTAAATGCAGGCAGTACACAGAAATACTAAGGCCATGTAGGATCTAAGGAGAACACATGGTTAAAGACACAATTGATGAAGTTTGAAGTCAAGCCCACTGCCTTAAGTAATTCTTTGATGTCTATGGCCACAGGCTGAATTTCTCCAGTATCAAGCTTCTGGTAGGTTCTATATGGTCATTTGACTTATGTTTCTCAGGGAAGTGTCAAATTCTAATAAATATGAGCAGAACAACATAAAGAAAATGAGTTTGCTCATGTTCATCCAACATGTTTCTTCCTCAGCACAAATTGTTCATCTGAATCCCAGGCTAGGCCAGCCTCCTGAGAAAGAATTCTCAGAATAAGGCAAATAGTCCTTGACTGCTCAGTCTCGGCACCATTTGTGCACTTGTTCATTTTAACTTCATAATCACTGTATGAGGTAGACATCACAATCATCTCTGCTTTGCAAACAAAAAAGTAGACACTAAGGGCAAGTAGTAACTTCCCAGCCAGTGGCAGGATTCATACTTCTTCCTGGGGTTAGATACTGTTAGTGTTTGAATTGTGGCTTTACAGACTTTAGATCTATCTAATTATCTCTTTCTGTTTGTACATACTACTTTATGATTTACTCTTTGAAACAACACACTTTCAAATAATACATAGTTATACAAGCCATAAGAAAGTTAAGCATTGCAAAGACTTCTGAAATAGCCATGATCCTGCAACATGAGTTTCTGAAGGAACAAAACCCCCTACATACTAAACCCCATAGAGACAAAAACATGTCAATGGGCTCAGCATGGCAGCCCCAGTGAGCCTTGGCCTGGCCATTGTCTGTGCAGGTTCCAGACTACAACACAGAGTTTTGTACAATTTGTGTTTTCCCACAGTAGAACCTCCCTTCAAGAGTCTAAGAATCCTGAAGTGTAGCTAACTCAATGCATTTAAAAGAAAAAAAAAAAAGAAATGAAGAAAGCTCAAACTAAATTTTATCAGTTCCCAATGGCATGATGTCATGACATACATAGTTTTTAGTTCTTAGTGATGTCAATTTCAAGTGTGAATTTGATGTTCTGACAGTATCTATCAAGAATGAGTAGAAGAGCCTTGAGGACATTATACAAGGTGAATAAGCCAGGCATGCAAAAGAATAATACTGTATAATATGAGGTATCTAGAGTAGGTACAGAAGGTAGAATGGTGTTCTGAAGGGAAGGAGGGGGTTGAAGGGAAGGAGGGCTGAAGGGAAGGAAGAATGGGGAGTTGTTTAATGGGTATGCAGGGTCAGTTTCTGCGAGATGAAAAGTTTTGGAGATTTTATGTACAATAATATGAGTGTACTTAACACTACTGATTTCACACGTAATAGTGGTTGCAATGGTAAATTTTATGTTATATAACATAAACCTATATAGGTTTTACCACAAAGGTTTGGTATTTAAAAGAAAATAGAATGAGCAGAGGATGAATATCCTTCATATACTATGCTTCTCTGTATTTTTACTGTCCCAGAATTAAGATTACTCTATAGTATAGCCCTGTTCTCTTAGGATAATCTCAGTTGACTCTTACCATCCTTGTACAATCACTCACGGTATCCTTTTCACTCTTCAGTGTCATGGGTAATAGTTACCATGCTCATCTTATCCAATGTGCCTTTGGTATTAAAGAACAACCAGAGAGCTCAAAACCAGGGAGCACATCGTGCCTATCATTAGCATCCACATTCATTCATTTACTCCTTCATTCATTCACATGAGAAGGACCTCTGCAAATCTTGTACCTGTTATGGCTCTGGGTCCTACATTGGCATGTAGGCAACAGTCTTCCCAGATAGTCTATGGCTTCCGCAAGGGCAGGACTGGTATCTAATTTATCTAATATCCCCAGATCTCAGCTCAGGGCCTGAAACACTTCAGGTTCCCAGCAGATGTCTGCTGAATTGTAAGAGGTCCTTGGTTCCCACTGAAAGGCAGCAGCAAAGAGGGGCTGGCCCTTGGTAGTGTTGAACTCTCAGAACAGCCTTTCCCTTCTGCCCTTGGGGATGGCTTCTTTGGATAGGCAGACATAGGGAGAGCAAGGGCCTCAGTTAAATGCTTTCTCACATGTTACCCACTTCCAAGTGCCTTTTATGGTCTTTATTGTTCCTGATGATTCTATGTTTTATTTTTTTAAACAAACTTAGAAACATTTCCATCAGTCCTGAAATAGATGCTCACAGTAAGCCAATAAATTCTTGAAAAAGCTTGTCCATGTCCCCGTAATGTAAGTTACTCATTCATAAATCAGAGCTTTGAAACTCTGGTGCAATGGCTCAGCCAGCCAGCTGGTCTAATTATCCCAGCTCAGTGGCAGGCTTTGGAAATCTGGTCTTGGTTTCCTCTTTCCCAGGCAGTGGTGCCTTCAAGGTGAGTTTCAGGGAGTCACCACCTCAGATGCTACACATTTGTCTCCAAGTGTGGGATTGAATTACAAGGTGTGTTGTTTCATTTCTTCCAGCATGCATGAAGCCCCTTCTATGCCAGGTGTATTATATCATCAGGGCTGGGCACTCCAAGGAAAGCTCTTGGGTAGCCATATTGTAGTGGAGACAGACATACCACAAGCTAGTGGGCAAAGAAAAGAATTACAGTTCATGATAAGTGCTCTGGAGGAAGTAAGGTGATGGGATCAAGAGTGACCTGGGTTAAAAGCCTGCAAAGGAGGTGGGATGTGGTAGAAGCCTAGGGTGCAGACTCCCTGGGTGTTCCTTGCTGTGGTCCCGCCACCATCTCCTGTCTAAGGTTGGACTCATAACTTTGTCATGAAGATTCTTTGCTCAATGGACCCATCTGTGTCTGAACTGGAGGAGCTGCATATGTGAAACATGCCTGCACACCCTGCCCCTCCCCCTCCAGAAGCTCAGGTGGAAAGTCATCCAGTCCACATCCCCCCATTCTGTCATCTTACTCGTGCTCTTGCCCAGAGTTCCTTCCCTGCTGGTCCCCCTGCTTCCAACGTCTCCACATCAAGCAGTCTATCTCTAACCTCTCCCCGCTCATGGTGCTGCTGCTTCGAGGTTTCCAGGATGTCTCACTGTATGCACATGCTGCTCTCGGGTCTCAGCGCGCCCCAATGACCAGCACTGGGTCCTTTGCACTGCTGTCTTGGCTCCTTTCCCAGGCCTTGTGCCTCACAGTCTCCTCACTTTAGGAGAGGTTTTCCCCTGGATCATGATGAAGGTGCTTCTGCCGTCCTTCCCTCCAACGCCTCTGACTCTGTTCAGATTCAGCCCATTCTACAGGGAGTGACTTTCTGGTTCCTCCTCCTCCTTGGAAATGTCACTGATAAACATTCCTTGGAAATCTTAGAGTCAGTTCTACTGTGTTAGTAACTGAACACTTACCATGTACTGTCTTGTCTCCTTCCTTAAATAGACACCCCCTTGGCAGATAATTATCTCATCTTTTGGTCATTAGCCAATTTCACATAGGACATATCATGGCACTCTGTCAAAAGAAGAACCCTAATGAATCTGGCATTCATCAGGAAAGAGAAAAATTGCTCCCCAGAACGTTATAAATTAACAACTAAGATGTGTATTAAGACATTAATAACACTTGTAGAAGAAAGAACATAAGATGAGAACAGAAAGTAATAAAATAGGGAAAAAAATACACTAGAGAGGATAAATAAAACCAAACTTGTTTTGAAAAGACTAATAAAAAGGATGTACTCTGGGCAAGATTGGCCAAGGGGTAAATAGGTAGCTCTTGATGGTTCTTAATCCAAATGTCATCCAGATGTTGGGCTTAATTTATCAAAACAATTCTGAAATCCCTAAGGCATTCCAATCTGAACCTGATGGTTCATTAACATTTACTTAGCGCTCCTCTCTAGGCCATTGCCTCCTCCCATTGCCCTGGGGTCTTGAGCCCCCAGATCTAGTGTGCTGAAGAGGAGGAGGTGGAGGAGGAAGTAAGCAGGGGACCGGAGCATGTTAAGCTCCATGTTTTCCTGGAATCAGAGATCTTAAGCAATTTGGAAGATAAAGATGCCATCCATCCCTGAGTTCCCAAAATGTCTACAGGTCATTAGAGATGAGAAGAGAACCCAACAACATTCACCCCGGCATCTTCATCTGTCACTAAGGAACCAGGATGTCACTCTCAAGGGGAACCACAGAGGGGTAGAAGGCCTGGCCTGTTCTACAGTCAGCCCCACACGGATTCCAACACAGCTAACCAGCCCTGCGGCTCTAGGGGCCCCAGCTCCTACTTCTGAAAAGTGGGAATTCTAACTTACAAGGCTATTGTGACAATAAGACAAAGTATATGAAGTGCCCAGCCCGGCACAGATGGTCAGTGAACAATTGCTACCATGATCATACCTGATGACCTCATAGGCTGCTTTTTCTGTTTTGTTGTTTTGTTCTTTTTATTCCATTTTTCTAAAAGGAAAGTGACCCAGGTCACTCAGGACGTTGGGGTTGACAACCTCAGGGATACTAGAGGTGAAAGGGAGAGCAGGGATCTGGGTTCCCCGAAGTCCCTGGCTGAGAGGCATTACTCCTCTTGCCCTGGAAGATCTTGTCCAAGGCTGCAGGAAACACTCCTGTGGCACCCCTGCTTTCTAGGCAGGAGGTGAGGTGTTTTAAGGTTATAAAAGAGTAGGTTTAAACCGTGGGGAGATTCTTATGTTTTTCAGAACTGCCCCAATTTCCCATTAAGAGCTTAATAGTCATTACTCAGGAGAGAAAATGTAGGAAAAGGAGAATTTGGGCCTCAGAGCTGCTTAACAAGATCCCTAGTTTCCATAGTTTACCCCCTCAGCCTTGAGGAAACACTCTCCTCCTGATTCCACAGTTTCATGTTCCCCTGGTTTCTTCCCCCTCTCTGGGGTCCAACTCAGGTTCTTTGTAAGCCCCTCCCACCCGAATAAGCACTGGGTTCCTGTCTATGCTCATACTGATTTCTTTCTCCTGGGGCACCCCCATCCCCACAACTTTATCAACTTGCCCAGAATGATCAACATGTCCCCCCTGCTCATCCCACCTCTCTGCTTCAGACCCACATGCCTGACTACCTGCACAGCCCCTCCATTTGATGGTTCCAAGCATCTCAAGCTCAACATGCTCTTTGTCCCAAATCTGCTCATCATTTTTATCTAAAGGCCCCTCTCCAGGTCCTTCGGCTCAGTGCATAGCTTCCACATTCCCCAGGGGAAGACAGCATCCAGGAGATCAGACTTGGCCTTTCCATCCCCAGACAACAGTATATATTCACCATCAGTCACCTGGTCTGGTGAAATTCACCTGTCTGCCACTCTTCTCCATCTTCACCACACCCCTCTCCATTCAGGCCCCACTACCTCTGTCCTAGTATCTGAAGAGCCTCTGACTCATGTCCCAGTCACAGATTGGCCCCTCCCATCTGTTTTTCACCCTGCCATCAGCACCATCCTTCCAAATGCACCAAATGCACACTGGATGGATTGCATAACACTTCCGCCACACTAGAGTCCTATAGGACTCCATTTTGATGATGAAGCTCAGCTGAGGACAAGAAAGTAGCTACCCCTGGAGGTGTGGTAGGAATGACTGTGAGGGCAGGAGGGAGTCCTGTGCAGATCTGGAAATATTCTGTGTTATGACCCAGGTGATGGTTACCTGGGAGAGAAATAGGTCGACATTCATCAAGCATGAACTGAACATTTGACACATTACCATATGTTAATGATATGTCAAAAAATAAAAACAAAATTTATAAATCTACACAATCTATTGAAAAAGGAAAAAAAATTAAAAAACCCATCAGGTCTCTTGAATCTCTTTTAGGGTGAAACCAAATATTTCAACATAGCCTATGTTTATAATGTCTATTTATCTTGGCTGGTCTGGCACAGTCTTGCCTTACACCTAAGGTCCTGGTATAACTATTAGCATGCCCAATTTGTATGACCAATTATATGGCCATCTCCCTCCTGCCTCCGGGCTTCACCCCTGCTGTTACTCAGTTTATCCAGTTAACAACTCATTCCTCAGATCCCAGCTAAAACATTATTTTCTCTGAAATGTTTCTCTGAAAAGTTTCTTACTTAGCTCCCGATCAGTATGAGGGTGGTCCCTCTGCTGATTACACCAAGAGTAATCTGTATTTCCTCCTCCCCACTCAAGTCAGTTAGCAAATTAGGATGGCAATATTACCATCCTTGTAGTTTTGACATTTATTTAGATGTATTCATTTTCTTCTATTATAGGTATAAACCTCTCATTTTATAGGTGATGGGACTGGAATTCAAAGATAATAAATGACTCCCCCAAGATCAACCTGTCAATTATTGCCAGAACCAGGACCAGAACCCATGAGAACCCTGATTCAGGGTCCAGATTCCATAAGTTATTGTAGTGATTAGATTTTTGGTGGCGTTCTGGTGATATGGTTCTGAATATAATTTCCAATTCTTGGGACTCGCACAACAATTCAGAAAGCATAGAAGATTTAATTCATTGTCTTTGATCCTATCAACTATTCTGGAAGTTTACTTTTTTAAAAAACCCTGGAGTGAATAAAACCCTTAGCTGAAGCTTTAGCTACTAGGCCTTCCCTATTGGGGTATAGTCTATAAGTTAAAAGTGTCTATTTATTACTAAGTGTGCACTCATCCAGGACTGGTCCACCAACATCAGTGGCTATACAGCCCATACACTGGCATCCTGTATGGATACAGACTACTAGAATGAGCTCAGGCAGGAAGCTTGGACTCGGGTCACACTGTCCAGATCAGTCCCAACTCCATCCCTACTGAATGTGTGTGACCTTCGGGAAGTTATCTAACCTCTTTAGAACTGAGTTTCTCATCAGAAAATCTGGGAAATATTAACACCTACTTCATAAGATTGTTTCAATGACTTGATACGTTAATCCATTCAAAATGCTTAACATGAAGTGAGCACTAGTAAGTCCCAGTTCTTTCTCTTGTTCCCTCCCTCCCCCTTCTCCTCCTCTTTCACTTCCTCTTTCTTTTCTCCTTCTCCTTCTCTTCTTCTTCCTCTTCCTCTCCTTCTTCTTAATGATAGTCTAAATAATAAAACCACATCTTTTTAAAATGAAGATTCTTTTCTATTGGCTGCAAGAAAACCACAATGTGTGAGCCAAAAAGTGATGGGCATAGGAGATGGGGTCATGTTTATATTATATCATCCATTTGAGTTATCTTACTGCTTGAGATGTTCTTAGGTCAGGCTTCAGTTTTTTACATCCTTTCTAATAGGTGTGTACTAGAACTAAAACATCTAGGTGTGTTTGTCCAGAGTAGAGAAGATAAGCCCACCATTCACCTGCCCAGAAACCACACTAGTCTTCCTGTAGAGTAGCCTCAAATAGCATGCTTTGGGTTCACAAAATCATTGGTTGACTCACACTGAGCCTTTTGAAAACCTGTTTAATAATATGAATTATTCTGGAGTACCTGGGTGGCTTAGTTGGTTAAGTGTCTGCCTTCAGCACAGGTCATGATCCCAGGGTCCTGGGACCAGGTCCTGCATTGGGCTCCCTGCTTGGCAGGGAGCCTGCTTCTCCCTCTCCCTGCCTCTGTCTCTCTCTCTCTCTGACAAATAAATAAATAATTTTTAAAAAATATGCATTGTTCTAAAATCCCAAGTAGAGGGCAAGGCTGCAGGGGTCAGGTTATGCTAGCAAACCACCTTCTGACAGAGAGAAGTTCAAAAGCAGTTCCTCTGGCAAATATTTGCCTGATTTGGGCTGTTAGAGCAAATCTTGCTTTGTTTATCTGGAGATCACATAACTTTTCAAGTTTATGTCTAACTGGCAGCTGCAGACCCTGGCAACCACACAGCTGGGCAGATGTTAGAAATCTGAGCTGAGTTGTAGCAGCTGGAATGTCCCAGTGGGTTCCCCAGAGCCGAGTTCTGGGAGGAAAGCAGGCAAATGGCTTTGGGGACTCCATCCTTCTTTGCCCAGTCTCTGATGAGTTGACCTATCATTGCCCACTGTGACTGGACTGCAGTCACCTTCTGTACATGAAAGTCATGTAAAGAAAGTCAAGTCATTGACCATCTGTAGGACAGCAGGCCCCAGAGCTATTATGCTGGCTAGTGGGTGGAGTTTTGGAGTCAGTGTCATCATTGAGATAACATTTTGTAATCTTTCTAGCCAGAAATCAATAGATCTGAGTTTCTGATCTATATTATTTTCCTTCTCTTTTTAAAGAAATTTCTTTAACTTTTTTTTTCTTTTTTGCAAAGCAAGTCTACTAGCAATACATTTCCATAGTTTTTGTCTGAAAGCCTTTATTTCTCCTTCACTTTGGGGAAATGATAAGTTTGTAGGGCACAGAATTCTAGGTTGGTGAGGTTTTTCTCTCAACACTTCAAATAATTCACATCCCCCTCTTCTGGCTTCCACGGTTTCTGATGAGAAATCAGATATGATGTTATCCTTGTCTATCTGTAATAAGGTGATTTTTCCTCTGGCTTCCTTCAGGATTTTTTCTTTGCCTTTGTCTATAATTTGAAAATGATATGTCTTGGTGTAGGTTTTTTGAGGTGTTTTTTCTTTTTTGGGGTTCTTTTTTTTTTGGAGAGGGTGGTTTTGTGTTTTTGTTATTGTTGTTGTTTTAGCATTTATCCTGTCTGGTGTTCTATGAAATTCTTGAATCTGTGGTTTGGTATCTAATATTAATTTGGGGAAATCTTTATTATTATTATTTCAAATATTTCCTCTGATTCTTTCTCTTTCTTCTCCTTCTCATATTCCCATTAAGCATTTATTATACCTTTTGTAGATGTCCCACAACCTTTGGATATTCTATTCTGAGTTTATTTGTTTGTTTGTTTGTTTGTTTAGCTTTTATTCTCTTTGGGGTTTTTTTTTTGGGGGGGGGGGTTGAAAATTCTACTCTATATCCTATAGCACAGGGATTCATTTCTCAGTCAAGTCCAGTCTACTAATAAATCCATCAAAAACATTCTTCATGTCTGTTACAGCGTTTTTTTGATCTCTAGTCTTTTTTTTTTTAAAGATTTTATTTATTTATTTGACAGACAGAGATCACAGGCAGACAGAGAGGCAGGCAGAGAGAGAGGAGGAAGCAGGCTCCTTGCTGAGCAGAGAGCCCGATGCGGGGCTCGATCCCAGGACCCTGAGATCATGACCTGAGCCGAAGGCAGCGGCTTAACCCACTGAGCCACCCAGGCGCCCCTCTAGTCTTTCTTTTTGATTCTTAGGATTTCCACCTCTCTGCTTACATTGCCCATCTGTTCTTGCATGTAGATACTTTATCCTCTAAAGACCTTAGAATAGTAAGCATGGTTGTTTTAAATTCCCACTCTGATAATTCCATCACAGTCATGTTTGGTTCTAGTGTCAGGGGAGGGGAAGCATCCTATAGTCCTATGATTAGGTGTCTGCCTTTTAAGTAAGCCTATGCCTCTGGACTGTGAACTTCACAAGTGTTTCTCTGTGTTTTTACTCACTTAGGTTGGGCAAGATGGCTAGAGTGGGCTGGAGTTAGGTATTTCTCTTTTCCAGGCCAGTTTAGTTTGATAATACCTCAGCAGGTTAGGCCCTGGTTAATTGTTTCCCCTGAGGTCAAGGTTTGTTAAGAACAGAGTGCTTGGGTTCCTTTTCCTCTTCTCCTGCCAGAAACATGAGGGGATTTTTCTCTGATATTTTTGGTGGGCACCTAGTCAAGTTCCTGGAGGCAAATCTTATAATATTGTGGAAGCCCATTATGACTGGGTCCCCCTAGAATTTTTAACTCTCAGACTTGTCTGTTCTGAGCCTCTAGCAATTCAGCTACTGTTCCAATTTTCCTACCCTACCACTGGTTCCCAAGGCAGCTCTCATGAGTCTTTGTAAGCTGTGACTCCCTGTATTTGCCTGTCTTTCCAATCTTAGAACCTGTGGTTTGCCCTGAGTCCTCTCCTTTCTTAGAAATCCAAGAAGAGTTGCTGAATTTCAGTCTATTCAGCACTTTTTTCCTCTATCTCTTACTGATTTCAACAAATACCTTGAGGGGAAAACCACCAAGTGTTGGGCTGATTTTATGTGGTTCACTCTTCTCACAAATTTCTGCCACTTAATTCCTAGCTATGCTGGTATCTCTTCAATGCCTTCAAAAGATGTTTATTTTGCATTATATCTGGATTTTAAAATTTTTCTTGGCAGAAGTGTCAGTCTACTTCAAGATACTCTATTTTGGTCGGACTTAGAAATCCCTCTAATTTTCATTTTATGAGAGACAGACTAACATACATCAACAATTCTAGAATTAGAAAGATCTGTGATTCATTTCTGACTCTGCCACTTACTGATTTTGAGAACCTGAACCTGTTTACTTAACCTCTTAGTGATCAAATTTACCGAGTCCTGTGACTGTTGGTTCTAATGTTTTAATGGAGGGGGAAAAGGTAATAAGAATCAACAAACAATACATTACAAAACCTGATCAATGTTGTGAAGAGATAACAATTATGCATCATTGGCATACAATAATATTTAATGATGTGGGAATGGCCAGCATCCGTTATGGAAACAGTTTAAAGAAGAGAAGAAATTCCAAAACACAGTTCTGAAAAATGACACCAACCTGGTAGAATTAGGTAGAGAAAGAGAGCTGCAAAAAGGTAGTAGGTGAAAAAGTGAGGAGATGTGACATTGTAGAAGCTGGCAACAGAGAATATCAGTAGAGCAAAGAGGTAGACAGCCCTGTCAAATACTGCTATGATATTAAGTGAGACGAGGGCAGAATGTTACTTATTGGAACCTTCAACAAGAGCAGAGATTTTTGTAGACAAAATCAGATAGAAAGGAATGGAAGAATAAATTAGTGGTAAAAAGGGAGACAGCCCATTGAGACAACTTTTGCAGGAAGCTCAGCCTTTAAGAGGGGCAGAAAGGGGAGTTAGGCTTACAAAATCGCAGCAGAGTGTTTCTCAAGATCGCCTCCCTCCATCTCATAAACTGTAGAGATCCACAAATTCAGTGCTGTTTTTTTTTCCCTCAGCTTTTTCAATGAGCCCTTTCTTTTGTTGTCTATTCATATGGCTTCTCTCTCTCCTTTCCTTTTTATCAGTGGTACAACTGATATTATCAGTTTCAGACTTTTCTGAATTTTTCACTTTTTCAGATATTATCATATTCAGACTTTTCAGTTCTTAATGAAAGTTGAGTTCTTTCTCATTTTTTCAAACAATATTTCAGTCTATGGTTACTTCGGATAAATTAGTAGTTAGTAGTTCTATTTATTTACACTTTTCAAAACAGTACAACAATCTGTCCTAAAACAATGTAGTTAAATTGCAGTTTCTATAGCAGATTCAAAAGATAGATTGCAGGCAAAGCAGCATTGGTAAAGTAGAAAATCTACAGGATTTTGAGACAGAAATATCTCAAATTCAAGTCCAAATCTGTGTCACCTGGGGCAATTTATTAATCTTAATTTTATACATTTTATACAGAAAGGGATTTATATAGTTTATCCATACATAGATTACATATAAACTATAGATTTATATATATGTTATATAAATCTATAATTTTAAATATATCTTTAATTCATTTTATCTTTAATATACATTCATCTACATATATCATTTAATCTTTAATTATATATTCATCTTTGCATGTATTCTATATCTATACATCTGTCCTTAGTGATCTATTGAGAATCCTTGATTAGATATTCAAATACTGGCCATACAATAAATTGTTCCTTTTTTCTTTTTTCCTCATTGCCATCTCTTTAATCAGCAATACAGCTTTTAAAAAGATGTACCCTCTGGGGCACCTGGGTGGCTCAGTGGGTTAAAGCCTCTGCCTTCAGCTCAGGCCATGATCTCAGGGTCCTCGGATAGAGTCCCGCATTGGGCTCCCGGCTCAGCGGGGAGCCTGCTTCCTCCTCTATCTCTGTCTGCCTGCTTGTGATCTCTGTCAAATAAATATTAAAAAAAAAAAAAAAAGATGTACCCTTCTTTCTTTCCCAAGTTTCTCTTGTTCCTAACAGTTCATTATTCCTCTTGGCATCTCATCTTGACTATTTGCTAGACATCATTTGCTGGGTAATCAATTTAAAAAATTATTTTGCAATTTCCTGGATCACACACTAGACTTTTTTTTGACACTTATCTTTCATTTTATAGGCTGTTTACTGAGCCTGCTACTTCTTTACCACCGCTGTTAAAATTATGTTAATAACCATTTTATAGAACCAGTCTTCGTTCCTCACACACTGAATTCTTACTTCTGTTTCCTGATTCCCAACCAACCTCTGCCAAATCACTGCATTTTCATATTATCGTCTGCATCCCTTGCTGCTTGGTCTGCATTTTTTAGATTTAAAATATTCTGCCTTCTTTCAAGTCCTGTCTTCGAGGCTGGCTACGTAATTCGTGAGGCCTCGAGCAAAATGAAAATAAGGTACTTTTGTTAAAAAAAAACAGGAAATGAGTGGAGATGCAAATGTTAAACTATAAAGGTTTTCCTGTAATAAGATTTTATTATGCATAAAATGTAATGAGACAATAGTGATATTAATCACAGTATAACATAAAAAGAACAGGGATGCCTTCACGCTGTCTGGTGGCGGCGCCACTGTCGCGGCTGCCATTCTGGACCCAGGTCCCAGAAATGACCATCTCTCCAGGGTCCTGAAGTGCCTGAGACTGCTGGATGACCTCACCCAAGACGCACCTGCTGCCGCCCTCCTGTGTCTCACCCGACGTCACTTACAAAACACAAATCCAAAGATGAAGTCGTTAAGAATTTCAAGATGTCCACAATAGAACAATAAACCAAATGTGGGCACTTCTGACAAGGGGACCCAGGCGACTGCCCCTGTTGTAGGCGCATGGGGCTGGTGGGCGCCCCCTGTCTGTGCCACTGCTGCGGGCTCCGTGGGTGCTGGGAGAATGTTGCTGCGGCCAGCCTAGGATGGGTACAGAGTGGATGAACATGCCTTTGATTTTTCCTGACCTTTAAATTAGTTAAGACAGGCTCAGGACCCGTGTTTTCAAGGTCCACATGCCAGCATAGGCTCTACTTAGCAATGTGAACTTTGAGTTTGTAAGATTTGTTTCCTATACCTCAGTGTACATATACAAAATGAGGATTTATTTGGTTGTCAAAAAAGTGAGAGGTCATGAATGAAACAGTCTCTGCTCTCAAGGACCTCCTGATTTCTTGTTGAAATCCATACCTTTACAGGTGCTTATTTCTTTCCAACTAGCAAGTGGGAAGCTTCACAGAGAAATCATCTTGATTCGAATCCAGATGGATGAAAACCAGTTTCCCAAGTGCACAAGGAGGGAAAAGAACATTTTCAGGCAGCCTGTATGTATGAGTACAGAAGTGAAAGTTGAGAACATTTGGCAGGAACTGTAATAGGAAATTTGGAGCAGGTGGCAGAGGGACAAGAAGGAAGCAATAGCAGATGGAGTGACCAGGTCGCAGGACTTTGTAGCCTTATGAGGTATTTTGGACTGGATCTTGGGAGGTCTTAGAAAGACTTTTAAATAGATGAATGGCATGGGCAATTATGTTCAGCATTCAATTGTTCAGCATTTATATATATATATATATATATACATATATATATATATATATATATATAGGCTATTTGTGTGCCTTCCTTGGAGAAATGTCTATTTGTGTCCTTATCCCACTTCTTAATCAGGTTATTTGGGTTTTGTTTTGTTTTGTTTTTGTTTTACCAGATATATAGTTGGTAAGCATTTTCTCTCATTCTGTAGGAAAAATTCACTCTGTTGAGTGTTTCCTTTGATGGGCAGAAGCTTTTTAATTTGATACATTCCCACTTGTTTGTTTTTATTTTTGCTGACTGTGCTTCTGGTGTTATATCCATGAAATCATTGCCAAGATCAAAGTCATGATGCTTTTCCTCTATGTGTTCTTCTGGAATTTTATAGTTTGGGGTCTTTAAGTCTTTGATTTTAAGTTGATTTTGTGCATGGTATAAGAAAAGGGTCAATTATCTTCTGTTGCATATGGATATCCTGTTTTCCCAACACCATTTGTTGAACAAACTATCCTTTTCCCATTGTGTGTTTTTGACACCCTTGTCAAAGATCAGTATATACATTATTTCTGGGTTCTCTGTTCTGTTCCATTGGTGTATATGTCTTTATCCCAGTAGCATACTGTTTTGATTACTTTAACTTTGTAGTACATTCTGAATTCATGAAATGTGATGTCTTTAGCTTTTTTCCCCTCAAGGTTGATTTAGCTATTTGTGGTCTTCTGTAGTTCTAGATGAATTATAGAATTGTTCTTTTTCTATTTCTGTAAAAAATGCCATAAGATTTTGACAGGGATTGCAATGATTCTGTAAGATCACATTGGGCTGAATGGAGGTTTTAGCAATATTAAATCTTCCAATCCATGAATATAGGATACCTTTCCATTTGTGTCTTTTAATATTTTTTTTTCATTTTTAAATTTTATTTTTTATAAACATAAACATATAATATATTTTTATCCCCAGGGGTACAGGTCTGTGAATCACCAGGTTTACACACTTCACAGCACTCACCATAGCACATACCCTCCCCAATGTCCACAATCCCACCCCCCCTCTCCCAACCCCCTCCCCCCATCAACCCTCAGTTTGTTTTGTGAGATTAAGAGTCACTTATGGTTTGTCTCCCTCCCAATCCCATCTTGTTTCATTTACTCTTCTCCTACCCCCTTAACCCCCCATGTTGCATCTCCTCTCCCTCATATCAGGGAGATCATATGATAGTTGTCTTTCTCCGATTGACTTATTTCGCTAAGCGTGATACCCTCTAGTTCCATCCACGTCGTCGCAAATGGCAAGATTTCATTTCTTTTGATGGCTGCATAGTATTCCATTGTGTATATATACCACATCTTCTTTATCCATTCGTCTGTTGATGGACTTCTAGGTTCTTTCCATAGTTTGGCTATTGTAGACATTGCTGCTATAAACATTCGGGTGCACGTGCCCCTTCGGATCACTACGTTTGTATCTTTAGGGAAAATACCCAGCAGTGCAATTGCTAGGTCATAGGGTAATTCTATTTTCAACATTTTGAGGACCCTCCATGCTGTTTTCCAGAGTGGTTGCACCAGCTTGCATTCCCACCAACAGTGTAGGAGGGTTCCCCTTTCTCCGCATCCTCGCCAGCATCTGTCATTTCCTGACTTGTTCATTTTAGCCATTCTGACTGGTGTGAGGTGCTATCTCATGGTGGTTTTGATTTGTATTTCCCTGATGCCGAGTGATATGGAGCACTTTTTCATGTGTCTGTTGGCCATCTGGATGTCTTCTTTGCAGAAATGTCTGTTCATGTCCTCTGCCCATTTCTTGATTGGATTATTTGTTCTTTGGGTGTTGAGTTTGCTAAGTTCTTTATAGATTTTGGACACTAGCCCTTTATCTCATATGTCATTTGCAAATATCTTCTCCCATTCTGTCAGTTGTCTTTTGGTTTTGTTCACTGTTTCCTTTGCTGTGCAAAAGCTTTTGATCTTGATAAAATCCCAATAGTTCATTTTTGCTCTTGCTTCCCTTGCCTTTGGTGATGTTCCTAGGAAGATGTTGCTGCGGCTGACGTCGAAGAGGTTGCTGCCTGTGTTCTCCTCGAGGATTTTGATGGATTCCTTTCTCACATTGAGATCCTTCATCCATTTTGAGTCTATATTTGTGTGGTGTGTAAGGAAATGATCCAATTTCATTTTTCTGCATGTGGCTGTCCAATTTTCCCAACACCATTTATTGAAGAGACTGTCTTTTTTCCATTGGACATTCTTTCCTGCTTTGTCGAAGATGAGTTGACCATAGAGTTGAGGGTCCATTTCTGGGCTCTCTATTCTGTTCCATTGATCTATGTGTCTGTTTTTGTGCCAGTACCATGCTGTCTTGATGATGACAGCTTTGTAATAGAGCTTGAAGTCCGGAATTGTGATGCCACCAACTTTGGTTTTCTTTTTCAATATTCCTTTGGCTATTCGAGGTCTTTTCTGGTTCCATATAAATTTTAGGATTATTTGTTCCATTTCTTTGAAAAAAAATGGATGGTACTTTGATAGGAATTGCATTAAATGTGTAGATTGCTTTAGGTAGCATAGACATTTTCACAATATTTATTCTTCCAATCCAGGAGCATGGAACATTTTTCCATTTCTTTGTGTCTTCCTCAATTTCTTTCATGAGTACTTTATAGTTTTCTGAGTATAGATTCTTAGTCTCTTTGGTTAGGTTTATTCCTAGGTATCTTATAGTTTTGGGTGCAATTGTAAATGGGATGGACTCCTTAATTTCTCTTTCTTCTGTCTTGTTGTTGGTGTAGAGAAATGCAACTGATTTCTGTGCATTGATTTTATATCCTGACACTTTACGGAATTCCTGTACAAGTTCTAGCAGTTTCGGAGTGGAGTCTTTTGGGTTTTCCACATATAGTATCATATCATCTGCGAAGAGTGATAGTTTGACTTCTTCTTTGCCGATTTGGATGCCTTTAATTTCCTTTTGTTGTCTGATTGCTGAGGCTAGGACTTCTAGTACTATGTTGAATAGCAGTGGTGATAACGGACATCCCTGCCGTGTTCCTGACCTTAGCGGAAGAGCTTTCAGTTTTTCTCCATTGAGAATGATATTTGCGGTGGGTTTTTCATAGATGGCTTTGATGATATTGAGGTATGTGCCATCTATCCCTACACTTTGAAGAGTTTTGATCAGGAAGGGATGCTGTACTTTGTCAAATGCTTTTTCAGCATCTATGGAGAGTATCATATGGTTCTTGTTCTTTCTTTTATTAATGTGTTGTATCACATTGATTGATTTGCAGATGTTGAACCAACCTTGCAGCCCTGGAATAAATCCCACTTGGTCGAGGTGAATAATCCTTTTAATGTACTGTTGAATCCTATTGGCTAGTATTTTGGCGAGAATTTTTGCATCTGTGTTCATCAAGGATATTGGTCTGTAGTTCTCTTTTTTGATGGGATCCTTGTCTGGTTTTGGGATCAAGGTGATGCTGGCCTCATAAAATGAGTTTGGAAGTTTTCCTTCCATTTCTATTTTTTGGAACAGTTTCAGGAGAATAGGAATCAGTTCTTCTTTAAATGTTTGGTAGAATTCCCCCGGGAAGCCATCTGGCCCTGGGCTTTTGTTTGTTTGGAGATTATTGATGACTGTTTCAATCTCCTTACTGGTTATGGGTCTGTTCAGGCTTTCTATTTCTTCCTGGTTCAGTTGTGGTAGTTTATATGTCTCTAGGAATGCATCCATTTCTTCCAGATTGTCAAATTTGTTGGCGTAGAGTTGCTCATAGTATGTTCTTATAATTGTCTGTATTTCTTTGGTGTTCATTGTGATCTCTCCTCTTTCATTCATGATTTTATTTATCTGGGTCCTTTCTCTTTTCTTTTTGATACGTCTGGCCAGGGGTTTATCGATCTTATTAATTCTTTCAAAGAACCAGCTCCTAGTTTCATTGATTTGTTCTATTGTTTTTTGGTTTCTATTTCATTGATTTCTGCTCTGATCTTTATGATTTCTCTTCTCCTGCTGGGTTTAGGCTTTCTTTCTTGTTCTTTCTCCAGCTCTTTTAGGTGTAGGGTTAGGTTGTGTACCTGAGACCTTTCTTGTTTCTTGAGAAAGGCTTGTACTGCTATATATTTTCCTCTCAGGACTGCCTTTGTTGTGTCCCACAGATTCTGAACCGTTGTGTTTTCATTATCATTTGTTTCCATAATTTTTTTCAATTCTTTTTTAATTTCCTGGTTGACCCATTCATTCTTTAGAAGGATGCTGTTTAGTCTCCATGTATTTGGGTTCTTTCCAAATTTCCTCTTGTTATTGAGTTCTAGCTTCAGAGCATTGTGGTCTGAAAATATGCAGGGAATGATCCCAATCTTTTGATACCGGTTTAGACTTGATTTAGGACCAAGAATGTGATCTATTCTGGAGAATGTTCCATGTGCACTAGAGAAGAATGTGTATTCTGTTGCTTTGGGATGAAATGTTCTGAATATATCTGTGATGTCCATCTGGTCCAGCGTGTCATTTAAGGCCTTGATTTCCTTGTTGATCTTTTGCTTGGATGATCTGTCCATTTCAGTGAGGGGAGTGTTAAAATCCCCTACTATTATTGTTTTCTTGTCGATGTGTTTCTTTGATTTTGTTATTAATTGGTTTATATAGTTGGCTGCTCCCACGTTAGGGGCATAGATATTTAAAATTGTTAGATCTTCTTGTTGGACAGTTCCTTTGAGTATGATATAGTGTCCTTCCTCATCTCTTATTATAGTCTTTGGCTTAAAATCTAATTGATCTGATATAAGGATTGCCACTCCTGCTTTCTTCTGATGTCCATTAGCATGGTAAATTCTTTTCCACCCCCTCACTTTAAACCTGGAGGTGTCTTCGGGTTTAAGATGAGTTTCTTGTAGGCAACATATAGATGGGTTTTGTTTTTTTATCCATTCTGATACCCTGTGTCTTTTGATTGGGGCATTTAGCCCATTAACATTCAGGGTAAGTATTGAGAGATATGAATTTAGTGCCGTTGTATTGCCTGTAAGGTGACTGTTATTGTATATTGTCTCTGTTTCTTTCTGATCTACTCCTTTTAGGGTCTCTCTTTGCTTAGAGGACCCCTTTCAATATTTCCTGTAGAGCTGGTTTGGTATTTGCAAATTCTTTCAGTTTTTGTTTGTCCTGGAAGCTTTTAATCTCTCCTTCTATTTTCAATGATAGCCTAGCTGGATATAGTATTCTTGGCTGCATGTTTTTCTCATTTAGTACTCTGAATATATCATGCCAGCTCTTTCTGGCCTGCCAGGTCTCTGTGGATAAGTCTGCTGCCAATCTAATATTTTTACCATTGTATGTTACAGACTTCTTTTCCCGGGCTGCCTTCAGGATCTTTTCTTTGTCACTAAGACTTGTCAATTTTACTATTAGGTGACGGGGTGTGGACCTATTCTTATTGATTTTGAGGGGGGTTCTCTGAACCTCCTGAATTTTGATGCTTGTTCCCTTTGCCATATTGGGGAAATTCTCTCCAATAATTCTCTCCAATATACCTTCTGCTCCCCTCTCTGTTTCCTCTTCTTCTGGAATCCCAATTATTCTAATGTTGTTTCGTCTTATGGTGTCACTTATCTCTCGAATTCTCCCCTCGTGGTAGTAGCTGTTTGTCCCTCCTTTGCTCAGCTTCTTTATTCTCTGTCATTTGGTCTTCTATATCGCTAATTCTTTCTTCTGCCTCATTTATCCTAGCAGTGAGAGCCTCCATTTTTTATTGCACCTCATTAATAGCTTTTTTGATTTCAACTTGGTTAGATTTTAGTTCTTTTATTTCTCCAGAAAGGGCTTTTATATCTCCCGAGAGGGTTTCTCTAATATCTTCCATGCCTTTTTCAAGCCTGGCTAGAACCTTGAGAATCGTCATTCTGAACTCTAGATCTGACATATTACCAATGTCTGTATTGATTAGTAGGTCCCTAGCCTTTGGTACTGCCTCTTGTTCTTTTTTTTTGTGAATTTTTCTGCCTTGTCATTTTGTCCAGATAAGAGTGTATGAAGGAGCAAGTAAAATACTAAAAGGGTGGCAACAACCCCAGGAAATTATGCTTTTGCCAAATCAGAAGAGATCCCAAATCGTGAGGGGGGAGAAAGGGGATAAAAAGAGGTTCAGAAAGGAAAAAAAATTAAAAAAAGAATACCAATAAAGAAAAAATATAAAAAGGAAAAAATTTATATATATTAGAAAAACTAGTTAAAAAACGTTAAAAAAGAAAAGGGTAAAAGTTAAAAAAAATTTAGCAGAAGAAGAAAAAAAATTGAAAAAGAAAAAAAGTTAAATTAACTGCAAGGCTAAAGAATCATGGGGAGAAAGCCATGAGTTCCGTGCTTTGCTTTCTCCTCCTCTGGAATTCCGCCGTTCTCCTTGGTATTGAAACTGCATTCCATGGTAGGTGAACTTGGTCCTGGCTGGGTTTCTTGTTGATCTTCTGGGGGAGGGGCCTGTCGTAGTGATTCTCAAGTGTCTTTGCCCCAGGCGGAGTTGCACCGCCCTTACCCGGGGCAGGTCTGAGTAATCCGATCGGGTTTGCTTTCGGGAGCTTTTGTTCCCTGAGCGCTTTCTGTAGAGTTCCGGAGGGCGGGAATGAAGATGGTGGCCTCCCGGTCTCCAACCCGGAGGAGCTGAGAGCCCGGGGCCCCACTCCTCAGTGCGCCCTCAGAGAACAGCGCCCGATTACTCCCGTCACCCTGGCCTCCGGCCGCACTCCGAGCGGACCAAGCCTGCGACAGGTTCAAGGTAACCCCAAGCTTAGAGCTCACTCCTCAGCTCTGTCTCTGTAGCTGGCTTCCCCGCTCTAATATCTGTAAGCTCTGCGACACTCAGATACCCCCGATCCTTCTGTGACCCTGCGGGACCTGAGGCCACGCTGACCCCGCGTGGGCTTCACCCCAGTTAAGCCTCTGGAGCAATGTCCCTCAGTGGAACAGACTTTTAAAAAGTCCTGATTTTGTGCTCCGTTGCTCCGCCACTTGCCGGGAGCCGGCCCCTCCCCCCCGCGGTCTATCTTCCCGTCGCTTTGGATTCACTTCTCCGCCAGTCCTACCTTTCAGAAAGTGGTTGATTTTCTGTTTCTAGAGTTGCTGTTCTTCTTCTCTTCGATCTCCCATTGGATTTGTAGGTATTTGCAATCTTTAGATAAGCTATCTAGCTGATCTCCCACTACCTGAAGTAGTCTCAGCCTGCTACTTCTCCGCCATCTTTACTCCTCCCTGACTTGTCTTTTAATATTTTTGATTAATGTTTTGTAGTTTTTAGTATACAAGTGTTCCATCTCCATAATTAAGTTTATTCCTAAGTGTTTTATTCTTTTGGGTGGTGTTGTAAATGGGATTGATTTTCTAACTTCCTTTTCAGATAGTTCATTGTTAATATATAGAAATACAACTGTTTGGTATATTGATTTTGTGTCCTATAACTTGACTGAATTTATTTCTTAGTTCTAACAGTTTCATTTTGGCTTGACTTTATTTTTTGAGTCTTTAAGTTTCTCTCTATATATCATATCATGTCAACAGCAAACAGAGACAATTGTACTTCTTCCTTTTGAATTTGAATGTCTTTTATTTCTTTCTCTTTCCTAATTGTTCTGTCTAGGACTTCCATGACTATGTTGAATAGAAGTAATGAGAGTGGGCATCCTTGTCTCTTTCCTGACTTGAAAGGAGAAGTTTTCAATTTTTACCATGGGGAATAGTGCTAGCTTTGAGCTTTCCATATATTTATGATGCAATATTTTTCTTGAGATATCATAAATATCTTGAGATATTTATGTTGAGATATTTTTCTTCTACTTCTAGTTGGTTGAAATTTTTTTTTATTTATTTTTTATTTTTTTCAGCATAACAGTATTCATTATTTTTGCACCACACCCAGTGCTCCATGCAATCTGTGCCCTCTACAATACCCACCACCTGGTGCCCCCAACCTCCCACCCCCCACCCCTTCAAAATTCTCAGATCGTTTTTCAGAGTCCATAGTCTCTCATGGTTCTTGGTTGAAATTTTTTATCATGAAAGTATGTTGAATTTAGTTAATTGCTTTTTCTGCATCTACTGAGAGGATCACTTGATTTTTATCCTTTATTCCATTAATGTGGTGTATCACCTTAGTTGATTTTCATATGCTGAGCCATCCTTGTATCCTGGGGATAAATCCTGCTTAGTCATTGGGCATGATGTTTTTAACATGTTGTACAGTTCAGTTAGCTAGTATTTTGTTAAAGATATTTGAATCTATATTCATCAGGGATATTGGACAATAGCTTTATTTTCTTGTGATATCTTGGTCTGACTTTGGCATCTGGGCAACGCTGACTTCATAAAATGAGTTTAGAAGTGTTCCTTCATCTTCAAATTTTTGGAATAGTTTGAGAAGGACTGGAGTCAATTATTCTTTATATATATGTTTGGTAGAATTCACCAGTGAAGTCAGCTGGTCTTGGGCTTTTCTTTGTTGAAAGGCTTTTGATTATTGATTCAATCTCTATTTAGTTATAGGTCTGTCCAGATTTTCTATTTCTTCATGATTTAATCTTAGTAGGTTGTATGTTTCTAGGAATTTATCTATTTCTTTTACATTGTCCATTTTATTGCCTATATTCGTTCATAGTAGTCTTTTATGATCTGTTTTATTTCGGTGGCATCAATTCTAATGCCTCTTATTCTTTTTTTCTTTTTTTAATATTTCATTTACTTATTTACTTGAGAGAGAATAAGAAAGAGAGGGAGGAGGGAACCAAGAGGGAGGGAGAGAGAAAGGGAGAGAATCCCAAGCAGACTCCATGCTGAGTGTGGAGCCTGACTCAGGGCTTGATCCCAAAACCTTGAGATCATAACCTGAGCCAAAACCAAGAGTCAGACACTTATCTGACTGAGCCACCAGGTGTCCCATATAATGCCTCCTATTTCATTTCTGAATTTACTTATTTGAATATTCTCCCTCTTTTTTTTTTCTTAGTCTAGTTAAGCATTTGTCAATTTTGCTTATCTTTGTTAAAAAAAAAAAAAAAGCCCTCAGTTTTGTTGAGGATTTTTGGTTGCTTTAACTTCAGATTACCATCTGCACACACACTCATTTTTCCAATATCAGCATTGAATTCCTTCTGACCCTAGATACTCTATGCTTCCAAATGTTTCCCTCTCCTCCTTCTTAAAGTAACAGTATTTTGGAGCTCAAACTTAGGGACAGAGCTGTAGACTGAACAGGAGGCCCATTGGAGTGTTTTGGTTTTTTTTTTTTTCTGAAATATCAACTCTAGCAAGATAAAGACTACCTATCATAGCTGGGCTCCTTCTGGTCCCCCAGCAGCTCCACCACACTGGGGGCTTGTAAGTAAAGTGGTAGAATCTCCTAAGGCTCTAAGTCTGGGCTTTGGTGACCACTTTCTCACCATAAATTCCCAGGGTTTGGTGTGTTCTCTGTGGTCCCTGCCTGACTATATGCCAGATCCTCTCCACTGTGAGTAATCAGCTGGAAGATCTGCTTCTGCTTGAGGTGCAGATTCCTTGGACTAATAATCATGTGCAGCAGCTTCTAGATTCCAGTAAGAAAGGCAGTTCCCTCTCACACTGCCAGATGGGAAGCAGGAGGATTCATTCTGCAAGCATTTATTGAAGGGCGTGAAGAAAGAGGATGTGCTTTAGAATTACACTAACTCAGGACCCACCACTTTTTAATTACGACTCTGGGCAAACTTTCAGCTTCTTTAAACCATGAATTTTGTTTTGTTTTGTTTTTTCATCTGCAAGATGTGAATAATAATATTTTTCTTCTGGCATCATATAAAGGTTAAGTATAATGCATCTAGGAATTCCTAACGGAGAGCCTGGTACATGGATGAGATAAATGGCAGCTGCTCTTTTTTATGCAAAGAAATAAACAAATGATTAACAAGGAATGTTAAGAATCACATTGTCTAGTCTTCACACTATTTTTTCCTCACACAAGGACACTGAATCCTCTAATCTCTATATATTCTAATTACTAAAAATATTTTTTTCTGATTTTCTTCTTATCATGTAATTTGAATTCTTTTTTTTCCTTGCAATAGAAAGCTCTAACTTGGTAATCTGAATCATGTTGGTATCTCAATTCAAGCATAACTGGGCAGACCTGCAGAGATCATTTTGTATATTTCCCATTCATGGAGAATGGGAATGTGATAACTTAGAGCAAGGAGGATAGTCCAGTGCTGCTGGGAGAGGTGATTTTGACTATAATATGGTGAACTCTCAATAGATTGGCCTATAGTATATGAACTAGAAAGATGAGGATTCAAAAAAACAAGGAGAGCTATTTCATTAAAAAACCATGTGAGGGGTGTCTGGGTGACTCAGCTGGTCAAGCATCTGACTCTTGATTTTGGTTCAGGTCATGATCTTGTGGTCCTGGGATGGAGCCTCATGACAGGCTCCAAGCTTAGCAGGGAGTCTGCTGAAGATTCTCTCTCTCCCTCTCCCTCTGCCCTTCCACCCCCACCGTACTCATACTTGCATGCACAAGCTCTCTCTCACTCTCTAAAAAAAATAAGAAAAACTCTAAAAAAATATATGAGAATTGGATATTGAGGGCAAACCCTCCCTGGGGTCCAACATAATAGTGTTGCATGAGTAGTGGTCAGAAGTACTCTTGCCAAATGAGATGTTGTTGGGGCATACTGGAACATTAGAAAAAGTACAAAAGAATTTGAAAAGGAAAATAGACAGGATTACTCACAGGATTATCCTGTTTTTCACTGCCTTTGAGCTGTTTTACAACTCTGTAAGTTGTGGAAAATGGATAATGATGCAAATGACCCTTGTTTATAGAAATACAAACTAATTGTGTTAAATGGAATATAATTATTGCCCTGGGAATATGCCATTTTTGCAACTAAGTTAATTTCAACATTTGTCTGCCTATGCATGCATGGTACTTTGAAATCACCTGTGAACCACTTGAAAGAAACATCTTACTCATCACATTATTATTAGGGCAACATTATTATAATAAATTATTATATTACATTATCAATGAGTAAAGTACAACACTTGACAAGTATTCTTTTTATACTCATATGAGAGATATAGTTATATCCTCTTGAAAAAATAATCTTTTAACAGTTTGGGATATCATCTATAATGCTCAGTGGACTCACCTGACAGAGGCAGGTTAAATGTGTTGCCAGCTAAGTACACAAGAGATAAGCTATTCCCAATTGGTGGCATCAATAATTAAGAATTTTGCCTGACCATCTGGTCATCTCCCTAAATGGTCTAGTGGATAGAGATCTATTCTGGGTTGACACAGAATCTGGTTTTTTAGTCTGTTGTTTGTCATTACACCTATTTTGACTCAAGTCAAGTAAGAATGACATGGTCACCGGGTAGAAGTATAGCTTGCTAAAATATAGTAGAAATCAACTGTAACTCTACGAAGGAGGGCCATGGGGTCAGAGGGTCCCATCCAAGCCTGAGAAAGGGTCTGTGAAGTTCCTGCTAAAGGCTGAGATTCAACAATGGACTAGAAGTGGGTAGATGAAGACCGGTATCCCTGGTAGAGGAAGCAGCATGTGAGAAGAGGAATTAGGGGCTCTATGTGATGCCAACTTAGCCATTCTTTTGCCATAAACATGACTGAGCATTCTATGCTCTGTCCACACAGTACTTGAAGAAATGAAAATCCATAAGACCATCTACATGACAATAGCCATGTAAATACTGTTTCTAACAGAATGCATAGGTTTTAGGGTGAAGGTCTCAATCCCCAGGCCACGGTCAAGAGAATATCTCTATAGACAGACCTGAAATTGGAAGGAGAGGTCTATCTGTCTCCAAATTCACCAAGTTATTCTGTCTTCCAATCCTCCAGGATATGCTGGCAAGTGGTTCAAAAGTAAACACACCTGAATATTTTTTTTTAAGCTATGTTAGATATTTTCTGTCTCAAAGTGCACAACACCAGAGTCCTGAGCTCCATGCAGGACATCTGGCTAGGAGGACTCGAGGAACTCCATGAGGAGATGTCCACAACCAGGAGCCTGTGACCCTGGACAACCCTTGGAGTATCTCCAAGAAGCAAGAGTGAAAACCTCTCTTGATGACATGGGCATGTGCTAATGGCATGTGAAAGAATGGAGGGTATAGAGGAGAAGACTCCAACCTCTCCTGAGTGGCTACTTTCCTCTCTAGTCACTGTGGACCTTGAATGGCTTTTCTTATCTTTTTAGGACACACACACACACTAGTGCTGTTACTTCCTTTCTACTCATTCTCTGTCTCTCTAAGCCCTCCCATGCTGGTTCTCATGCCTTGTGGAACACTTATAAGTCTGGACATTTTCACTTCCCTTCTCAGGCTCCCTCCTCCATCTTTCCCACAAGAGAGGGGAAAGTAGGCAGCAAACTCATTCTCTTTACACTGATTCTCTTTAGTGATGCATGCCTACAAGAAAAGCAGAGGGAGGATTCAGACTCTTACACGGATCATTCAGGTCTGAAACCCCCCGTTTGTTTTCTGTTGGGAAAACACAGGCATCTAAATGCTCCTATTTCATGTTGTCTGATTTTCAAACAGAAAAAAATCTAGAGCTGTAAAGGATATGCAAGATTACCTGTTAAACTACCCCAATCCCCCAATCCCCATGTTACAGTTGAAGAGATTTAAATTGAGACCAGGGAGGGTAAAGGACTCCCCCTTTCACCCCATAGTAGGCTGAATTATGTTCCTCTCCCAAAACTTGTATGTTGAAGCCCTAACCCCCTGTACTTCAGAATGCAACCTTATTTGGAGATAAGGTTTTGCAGCAGTGATTAAGTTAAAATGAGGTCATTAGAATGGGCCCTAATCCATGATGACTGCTGTCCTCATTAAAAGGGGAAATTTGGGCACAGCACAGAAGGAAGTCCTATGAAGACACAGGGAGAAAGCAGCCATCTCCAAACCAAGGTAGAAGCCTCAAAAGAAGACAAACCTGCTGACACTTAAATCTCAGACTTCCAAGCCTCCAGGACCATCAGAAAGTTCCTTTCTGCTGTGTGAGCCACCCAGTCTGGGCCACTGTGTTATGGCAGTCCTGGCAAACTAATACACCCCTAAGGTACACAGTAGGAGGAGGCAGAGAGAGAGGTCCCTGGGCTTGTCCCCACTCTCTGCTCTGCCCACTGCCCAAAGCTTCGGCCCACTGTCTCATTCTCACCTTGATGGGTTTCTCTCCTCCTCTAGGTGAAACCCTAGCACATTTGGAGCCTAAAGGATGAGTATGCAGTGATGCAGATAGAGAAAAGAAATGAGAAGATACATAACAGAAAGGAAACAGCACCAACAACGTTGTGGGGGAATGGCCAGCCTGGCAGGTGGGGTCACTAGAGGCAGCTGGGAGAGACCTAAGTAGAAGACAGGGACAGTCCAGAGACCTGCGTGGAACAGCAGGCAGGGCTGGGCCCTGGTGCTATTGCTCTCCCAGCAAAGAGCTCCCACTTTATTTTACACACAACAAGGGCCTGAAGGATTTTAGACAGGGAGTAATATGGTCAGATTTAATCTCTGACAATTTGTTCTGACAATAGAGGAGACCTGGATGGTTGGAAAGAGACCAGAAGCAGAAAGCCTTCTCCACTGGAAATATTTCCAGGGGTCCCTGTGAATGATGATGGCATTCTATAGGCCTGGGCACACCCCATGAACAACAATGAGATGGGATGACCCCACGTCCCCTTTCCTACTTCTTGGCTACCCCCAAAGCAGCACAGAAGAGCTTCTGTAGCCACTTAGGTAGGAGGAGGAGCCCAACCTCAGAGACTATCTTCTAAGTGGCAGAGCTAGAAGAGGAAAGCATTTTGCAAAGTTTGAAGAACATATGATCTAGCAATTCCAATTCTGGGTGTATATCCAAAGGAAATGAAAACAATATCTTGAAAAGATATCTGAACCCCCGTATTTATTGCAGCATGATTCACAAGAGCTAAAATATAGAAACAACCTAGTGTCTGTCAAAATGGATAAAGAAGATGTGGTATATATACACAATAGAGCATTACTCAGCCTTGAGAAGGAAATCCTGCCATTTATGACAATATGGATGGACCTTGGAGGCATTCTGCTAAGTGAGGTAACTCAGACAGAGAAAGAGAAATACTGTATGATCTCACTTATATGCGGAATCTAAAAAAGCTGAACTCAAAAACAGAGACTGGAATGGTGGCTACCGGGGGCTGGAAGAGGTGGGAGAATTAGATGTTTGGGGTTGCAAACTTGCAACTAGTAAAACATGAAGTCCTATAGATCTAACGCATAGCATTGTGATTATAGACAATGACACTGTCTTGGAAACATCAAAGTTTCTAAGAGACAAGATCTTAATTGTTCTCACCACAGAAATGATATTTATGGGATGTGATAGTGGTGTTAGCTAACACCATAGTCATGAGCATACTGTGGTATATACATATATCAAATCAACACATTTAATACTTTAACCTTACACAATGTTATATGTCAATTATAGCTCAATTAAAATAATACATCTGAAGAGAAGTTGATCTCTCATGCATATGAAAGCAAGCCTATGTGAAAGGCATAGAGACCTTATAGAAACCATAAGGAAGCAACAGTGTCCCTGTTGATAAGAGTTCAACAAATAAAATCCACGTGTTATTTACATTTGTTTGGCCCAGTGAACCGTTAGCTCCCTGTAGCTGAAATATAGGAATAATCTGGTAGTGACATGATTTTATGTGGAGCATGTTCCATGTTCTTAAGCTAAGAGGTGACTATGGGAAAGATCTAGAAGGGGGTATTAAAGTGTTTGGGTAGCTTGGAAGACAATGGGAGAGGCAGCATATAGAAGCTCATTCACAGCAAGATTACAAAAACAGGAGAGCTTTATTACTTTTCAATTATGTGATAACGTTCCTATAAAAGTAATTTATAGACAGACCCCAGGCAAAGCTGGGAAGCAGAGCTTGTGGGTTTTAGAGAAGAACACATAAGCTCCAGACGGGAATCGTGTTGAGTTTGTGTTTCATGGTTGAGGTCGCTGCTCTCAGATTTCAAAATTGTTATGCAGTGGGCAGCAACAAAGCCAGTTACAAACCCAATAAATCAGGAAGGAATCTAGAGAATTTCCACATCCCCAAGTTCCAAACTGTGCAGAAACAGGTGATTTTCCCTGTGTTTTATGTTCATTTCTACGAGTTTTGTGACAGTGTCGGGGAGGGTGGCTGAATCCTGGTACACAAGGGCTGCCAGGGACCAGGAGGAGACAGGCTCAGCAGCTGGGTGTTTGCTTTAATTCAGACATAAATGGAGCTTGGGAGTAGTTTTGCAAATGAGATGAAATGGAAAGGGCAAACCTGACCTTTTATCGTATTAAGGCAGCACTGTGATTCTAAATCAGCACTGGATGGGAAATGGGAATTTGTGGCCAATGTAAAGGCATCAAATCTAGTCTGGGGTGAGAAAGGAAGGCCTCTTGAGTCCATAAGATTTACTTTAGCCCTAAAAGTCTAAATAGACTCAGGAGTGTGGAGAATATTCCAGGCATTAGAACTGCATGTTCAAAGGCCCTGTGGCAGAAAGGAGTTTGGTGGGTTCCAGGAGTAGAGAGAAGGCTGGTTGTGGCTAGAGCCATGAGTGAGAGAATTGAGATAGAAGATAGAGTTGAAAAAGTAGGCCAGAAACTCATGATTCAGGGCATTGTAGGCCATGCTAAGAACTAAAAGAAAATTTTCTGCCACAATGTGGGCAGGTGAGAAGAGCGAGGCAGATGAAACGTCTCTTCAGAGGCCACAAAATATTGGAAAACTTCTGGTCAGGCTTAAGGACAAGGCGTTTGGGAATGGAAGATCCTTCCACTTTGGGATTCCATCAGTGAGTTATGGTCATACTGAAATGGAAACAGTGGGCTTTGGTGTGCCAACTGGGTGGAAGACCTTCTGGAACATTCCCATTCATCTCCTCACCACCATCTAGTTCACATTCACTCTGAGCCCAGAGGGAAAACTTTCTTCAAATATTCTTTTCTTCCTTTCATTCTCGTTCTATTTCTGTCTTCCTTGCCTTTTGTCCCAATCTCTCTTTTTCTTCCTTCCTTCTTCTATTTTTTAATACCTTTATTGAGGCACAATTCCCACACAACAAACTGCACACATTGATCTATACATACACTCATGAAGCTGTCACTGTAGTCAAGATGGTGAACATAACCATCACCCCTTGTGCACATTTGTAACAGATGTTATTTTTGTCACTAATAATTACTTTGTGTTTTCTGGAGTTTTGACAAATGGAATACTACGTCCCCTTCTTGGTCTGACTTCTTTCCCTAGGATTAATTATTTTGAGATTCATCCATGTTGCATATAAGAATACTCTATCACTTTTTATTACTGAGTGTTCTTAACATATGGTCAGTCAGACCACAATTTCTTATCCATATAGAGATGTTGATGGACATTAGGATTGTTTTCAGATTTGAGCTAATTACAAATAAAGCTGTGAGAACACGTATGTACAAGTCTTCGTGTGGACATAGGCCTTTCCTTTCTTTGGGGAAAATACCCAGGAATGAAATGGCTAGATCATTTGGCAAGTGTATTTTCCAAACTGGCTATATCATTTCACATCCCCTTCAACCATCACCTCCCCAAGGAATGTATGACAGTTCCAGTTTTTCCCCATCCTTACCAGCTTGTGGCATGGTCATTTCTTTTACATGAACCATTCTAATACACATGAAGTGGCATCTCATTGTGATTTTAATTCACACTTTCAAATAACTAATGTTGAGCATCTTTTCATGCATTATTTGTTTTTTGGTTAAGTATCTGTTCAGATCTTTTAACTATTATTTTACTGTGTTGTTTGTTTTCTTGTGAGCTTTTGAGAGTGTTTTATATACTGGATATAAGTCCTGTATCAAATACATGCTCTATGAGTATTTTCACCCAGTAATTGTTCATCTTCTCATTCTCCTCACAGTATCTTCCAAAGAAGTGTTTTTAGTAAGTATGAAGTCAAATTCATCATTTTTTAAAAAATAGGCTGTGCTTTTCATGTTGTTGCTAAGATATCTTTACCTAATGCAAGCTCACAAGTATTTTCCCCTATGTTTTCATATAGAAGTCTTCTCATTTTAGACTTTGCGATTAGATCTACTGTTCTGAATTAGTTTTTGCATATGGATCAGAGTTCATCATTTTTGCATGTAGAGATCCAATTACCCCAGTACTAGTTGCTGAGAAGACTCTTCTCCACTGAATTGCCTCTGTTTTTGTCAAAAAATACTTGTCCAACACATGTGCCAGTCCATTTCTGGACTCCATTCTATTCCATTGATGAGCTTTTCTATCTTTGTGTCAATATCACACTGTTTTGATCACCACAGCTTTATACCAAGTCTTAAAATAAGTTTGTGTAAGCCATCTAGCTTTGCTCTTCTTTTTCAATAGTGTTTTGGCAAATCTAGATCCTTTGTGTTTCCATAGAAATTTTTAATACCAACTTACAAATTTTACAAGAAAGCCTGCCAGGATGTTGATTAGGATTATATTAAATCTATAGATCAATTTGGGGTGAATTAACACCATAACAATATTGAACATTCTGATCCATGAACAAAGTATACCTTTCCATTTATTTTAGATTGTGTCACTCAACAGTATTTTTCAGTGTACAGATTTTTACAGCTTATCAGATTTATTAACAAATAGTTAATATTTTGATGCTATTATAAACTGCTTTTTAAAAATTTTTACTATTTTATTGTTCATTATTAGTATATAGAAATAATGTGATTTCTTAATATTACATCCTGTAAATTGTTTAAGTCATCTATTAGTACTAGAAATTGATTTTTAGATTCCATTTGCACATAGACATCAAGTCATCTGTAAAACAAACCATTCTGGTTCTTCTTCCTTTCCAATCCAAATGCACTGTCTTGAAGCTTCACTACAAGGTTGAAAAGATGTGAGACTGAACATTCTTGTCTTTTTACCTGATCTCAAGCAAGAAAACATTCAATTTTTCACTATTCAGTATGATATAAGTTATAGGGTTTTTTTTTTGAAGATGTTCTTTATCAAGTTGAGGAAGTTCCTTGTTTGCTGAAAGTTTGTCAGCAACCAATGCTAAATTTAAAAGATCATATGGCTTTTCCTTTTTAGTTTATTAGTTTGGTAAATTATACTGATAGATTTCCAAATGTTAAACCAACCCCACATTCTTGAGGTTAACCTCACTTGGTCATGAAGTATCATCCTTCTTATATATTATTGGATTTGATTTGCTACATTTTGTGTAATTTTGTTCAAATCATTGCATCTTGCTTCAGGAGAGATATTAGTCTGTAGTTAGGAAGTGTTCCCTCCTCTTTGGCTTTCTGGAATTTTCTGGTATTTCTATAGAGTGGACATTTCTTCTTCTTTGGTAAATTTCATCAGGGGAGCTATCTGGAAGTAGAATGTTTTTTTGTAAGAAGGTTTTTCATTACAAATTCAGTTTCTTGAAGCGATACAGGGGTCTGCATATCATCCATTTCTTCTTGAGGGAGGCTTGGCAGTTAGTTCACTATCATGCTTTATGAGAGTTTGAATATAGGGGAGAACGGATCAATAAAAAACCAAAGGAATTTAGGCCCAAGGGGCAGACTATCCTAAAATGGCCAAGGAACTCTCTTAGATTCAGATGTTTTCTGAACTAGAGACACTAGTGCCTGTTCAGGGGATTTCAGGGACTTCGCTGGGGTCAGAGTTGGAAAGATTTCAGGGGTCCCTGACCACAGGACCCTATCCATTCCCTAGAAACCCTGCACCCATCAGTAGACAGGCCTTCAGAATGCACCTAAATTATTGGGAATACTCATCTGGCACCCAGATCACAAAGATTTGTGGGAACAGAGACCCTATCAGGTTGTGGAGCCCTTTTGAGAGTGTCAGGCCTCTCTCCACTTCACACAAACCCTCTCTTTCTGGGGAGTCAATCAATGTCCTTGACCTTGCCATCTCCCTGCTAAGTTTTCCTTCCAAGACAAGCCCTCTGGTGGTGAGGAGTAATACAGGTAGAGATGTCCCAAATAAGAAAACTGATGCTGTATTTGCCTCTGGCCCTAAGGTACCCTGCTTTCCTGACACCAAGATACAGTGAATGAGGAATGTGTGTGTGTGTGTGTGTGTGTGTGTGTGTGTGCGCGCGCGCGCACAAGCATGTAAGGTGTGGAGGGAGTGCCTGTGTGCGTACACACGTGCAGGGGTGTGTTGGGTTTGTGGGGGAGGTGGTTCTCTTATAATCCAGGGAGCCGAGAAATAGCCAATGGCTTCAGCCTTTCTCTGGGTGTGAGGTTCCTTGATCTGAGGTTCTTGCAGGGAAGGGAGGCTTCCTGACCAAAGCTTCTCTGGGACACTGGCTCTAGTCTATAACTTTGAGCTGCACAATGGCCAAAATTGTCATTGTTCGAAGGAACAATTTTCTAATGGGTTTCTGAAATGGTTACAACCATCTTTTTATAATTAAAGAAACCGAAGTCAACAGTTTCCCTTTATAATGTATATGGAGAAGGAAAATTTTTTAAAAAACAGCTTCCCACCATGATATCGCTTCAAAATAAGATCCATTCCGAGCCGGGCCCCACCCTGAGGAGAGCTGGAAGAATCTCAGCAGGGTGGTGTCTCTCCCTGTCCAGCTCTGCTCTGCACGGTCACATGTCACCCTCGTCACCCTTAGCTCTGCCAAGGCCACTGCAGGGAGCGAATATCCCATTGGGCAGTCTTCACAAGATAGAGCTAGAGACCTAGAGCCAGGGTTTGAAATGGGAAGCTAACTTAATCCTTAGAAGAGATTGTGGGATTGCCAGCGGGCTTGCAGACACTTTCCAGTCTTGCAACACACATTCCTAGTTTGGCCAGAATCACTCACTGTCCCCTAAATTCTCTGAAAGTGCCTCTTCCCATGGGCAGAAAGAGAAGAAAGTATGCACACTGAGGTTTCTCTCCATTCGTCAAGAATCACCAACAGTGAACCTTGATCCTGAGTGTCCTGTCAGACAGCTTGCGGGCAATTAGTTTAACACAAGAATCAGACCAAAATTAACAAAAATACATATGTGAGGATTTCAAAGCCACGGAGTCTCTTACATAACTATTTCAAAATGCTCTCTCGCCAGAGCCCTCTCCCCACCCGCAAATAACACCACAAATGAAGGATAAATTCAGTGGGGATTGAAAATGGAGGGGTCTCTTTCTACCACCACTCAAATGCCCCTTCCCCCATTTCTCCATGAATCAAGGGCCTTCGTCTCACTCATCACATTTCCTGCACACACAGTAGGGGCTGGGCACAGATCAACTATAATAATTTTCTGTTTTACATTTCGAGACAACGCCAACACAATGAATAATAGATGAGTTGAAGTCACTACATTCATGACAGGACAGAAACATGCTAGGAAAAAATCCTCTTATTTTCTCGCCCAAGCATTAGCTTGGGTACCAGTATTTATCCATGTAGCACCAAGTTCAACATTTTTATGTGGGCCTTCTTTCTGTGCAGTAGTCCCCTCTTTTGTAAGATGGGAATTTCTTCTTTCCCCTGTGAAATGTGGAGACGAGCATGAAAACTAAACATGTAACAATACTGGATTCACTCAGGGTAAGCTCAGCAGAGAGAAGAATCTGAAGGAGAATCTTTGGGCTCTCCCATTCCCATTCCACTGCTCCTATCTTCCCGAAGCTGAACTTGGGATTCTTGCTGGGCTCCTGCATCCTTTATCTTTCTTCCTTCCTTCCCCACCCTCCTCCTCCTTTCTTTCCTGATCCATGTGATATATACAACAGGTTTACTATGCCAGTACCTAGCTCCACCATGCCAGTGTCCAGCACAAAGCCCCTGATAGCATCCCCTTCCCCTCACTCTGTTACAGGACATTAAAATTTTTCAACTTGGCATTTGAGTCCTTCTATTATGTGGTTTCAACTCACCACCTTTTAGAAGGGAGGCCTGGGAGGTTGAGGGTCTCTCCCTGACCCAGCTGGTGAGGGAGACAGGAGGGACACAGCCTAGAGAAGAAAGGCTCCAAGGGAGTTAGGCAGCAAACCATAGCATATTAAAGCCTCCCGGTTCTACTCTTTCTCTGTGCTACCTGGGCACCATTGATCCTAGCTTTCCCCATTTTTGACTGTGCCTGGCCCTTCATGGCTCATGAGATTTTCCCCACACTTCCTAGAATAAACATTTCTTCATTCATGCCTTCCTACCTGATGGAAATTCTACCCACATTCAAGTGCAAGTTGCCTCTTTCATGCAGGTTTTCCTAACCCTCTGCAGTACCTTTGGATTTCTTCCCCTGAACCACAGTGTTTTCTGTTCCAATTCAAGCCACACAGTGATGACCATATCTGGGAAGTTGGACTGGGCTCTCCTGCAGGAAGAGGATAAGACCCAGGGGAGCAGACAGTGAAGCTGCAGAGACAGGCAGTGTGGGATTGGCTGAAGGGTGATGTTCTCAGCTCTGACCACTACGTCATTTTCCCTCTTACCTACTGTCATACAGAAGGGCGATTGGCACTGACTGATGAATCCACATGGACATGGAATAAATGCATATTTATATATTAAATAATATTTCATAGCAGCCAAAACTATCTTATTTTATTTTTAAGATTTGTACGGATTGCTTTTATGGTTATCCCGACTAATGCCAAGGGCATCAAATCTGACCTCACAGACCACAGAGAGGTGGTAGCTCAAAGCAACTCTGAGCCAGGCTGCCCAGCCTCAACCCCGAGATCTTCCCACAACTAGCTGGTGATCTGAGCAGGATATGTACCCTTCCTGGGTTCAGTCTGTTCATCTGTAAAATTACAATAATGTGTACCCATAGTTTGTTGTGAGGATTAAATAATTATGTAAATACTCTGAGTAGTAACTACTCCAGAGGAAACACTCCTTCCCAGTACTGATGACCGATTACTGCAGATCAGATTCAGAGCCTGCTGTCCTGCAGAGCCACACCAACCCCTTTGAATCTTACTCTGAGCACTTTCCTCGTGTTCTAGAAAATTCGATCAAACACAAGCACAGCCATATTGAGCAACAGGGCTCCCAGTAAATAATTTTGCTTTGACTTTCTGCAAAACACATTCTGCGGTGCCAACCAAGTTCACAAAAACAATTGCTTGGGGAGTCTGTTTTCTTAACTTCTAAATAATAGCTCCGCAGTGCCTGGAGGAATGTTATTTACATTTGCAAATTTAAGGTTTGTGAAAGAATTTGCCATTATAGAATTTGAAAACTCAGCAAGTTTTTAGTTTTGTGACTGGTTTTTCAAGTTTTAAATTTCCTTCACTTTCATACAGAGCTAACTCTTCTCTCTCAAATATTGCAACCAACTCGGTGCAGAAAATAACTCTGTAATAGTTAGATCTTTGTTTAAAATCTTGCTCTGCCCTTGGGGAAATCACATGCATTCTCTGCATCTTGGTGCCTTCAACTCAAGTGGGAAAAATGAAACTCTTCATGATTTTTGTGAATCCTATATAGAAAATGTACATGCTATACTCATTTATAGATAAAAGGCTCAACGAATAATAGTAAATACTGGTTTGGAAGCTGATGTTTGCTATGGGCTACACAATTCATTTACGTCCATAGGCTTTTACTCCAAGAAAATTTTGAACTTCTCAAGTACAAGAACCTTGAAGAAACAGTAGAAATTTAGGCAGATAGCCAGGCAGAGAACCATGGAGTGTTTAAAATGGGCAGAAGGCTGGGGCACATGGGTGGCTCAGTGGATTAAAGCCCCTGCCTTCAGCTCAGGTCATGATCCCAGGGTCCTGGGATCGAGCCCCACATTGGGCTCTCTGCTAGGCAGGGAGCCTGCTTCCTCCTCTCTCTGACTGCCTCTCTGCCTACTTGTGATCTCTCTGTCAAATAAATAAATAAAATATTTTAAAAAAATAAATAAAATAAAATGGGCAGAAGGAGAAGACAAAGAACGAAAGGTATCAAATTCAATGAACAGAATATTGAGACAGAAACTAAAAGAGTCTCAGAATTGTTACACATGATTTTAGCAATGTCCTGTTGGTTTAAATTGCCTTGAAGTAAGTTGGCTCACATTCGTGTGGGAAAACAAGATGATGTGGTCTAACGACATCTGAGTCAAAAGCAAACATAAACTCTTGGGTCACTTTGGACACATCCTGGTGGATAATTTTGTGAACTTTGATTTCTCTCAGAGCAGAAACTCTTTCTAATGTTCACATATGTGACTGGATTTTAGCTTGCTGTTCCTACTCTGAAGAACTTTAAGTAGTAAAAAGATGAAACAAACAACGCCCAACAGTGGATCATCTGGAACAATTTCTCAGACAAATATTAGCAATGTATATGATTTAATTTATACAGAAAAGATATTTAAGGGCATATGCCAACATGGGGTTACGTGGTTATTCAAAGCAGGGGTGGGGGGCACTGTGGAAGATTTAATTGTTACTCTTCAGCTTTTCTGTATTTGTAAATTTTTTAATGAACTTGATGTCCTTTCATAATAGAAAGAAAGACTAAATGAAGAGAGAAAGATCTGGGACATTTGGAGATGTTGGAAGATTATCTTCTGGAAAGAATATTTTCAGTTCATTTGAAGCCAATGTCATATGGGCTTGTAGAGGAAAATTCCAGAATTCAGGGCCAGGGAATGACCCAGTGAACAAGGAGAGGTGAACAATGTATGTGTCTGAAAGAAGACACACTAGGACCTCTGCTATGCTCCTTTCTCCCTCCATCCCTTCATCTTGCATCATGCGGTGAAAATCATTATCACTGCCTAATATCCAAAGATTTCGTTTTGCATTATAATGCAATTTTACATGCATGCCTTTTCACCTGAATGGTGAGGGATGGCCTTACTCCTCTCTCTTTATGTGTGAGATGTGAGAAAAACACATTCCAGTTTTTGTAGTTTTTGTTGTTGTTGTTGTCATCAGTTTGTCAGAAATTACACACAGCTAGTAGTACTCCTAATAGGATCCCTTCACAGGGAAGTACCCAAACAAGGATCTGAAACTCTGGAAATATCACCAAATGAAGAGAGAGGTGGGAGAATGGGTCGCTGTGTGTATACTTGGTATATGATGCATGGCTCCAAGCCCTCACGGCAAAGCTACCATGTATGAGGTATAAACAAAGACATCACACTCTCAGTTTGTTGCTTGCTACATCATATTTTTTCCTCAGCTGAAATGTGGTAATTAGTCACTGGTTTTGGTTTGGATTACTGCAGTTTTTCTTTTTCTTTTTTTTTAAGTGTGAGCCTCAAGCTCTTAAAGACAAATGAAGACATTCCTTCTGTCGAATGTGTACAAGAGTTATAGCTTCTTGACTAAGTTCATGTATTTTTTTAATTCTACAAGCCTTGAACTTTTCAATGGGGCAATACTATAATTTTCAAACTACCCAATGGCAGACTATAACTGAATGAAGCATGTTTTTGAACTTGTGCTCAGATGGGTTTGGCAATATTGGTATTTTCCTTTCTCAAGTTTCCCAGCCCTTTGGCTAAGGCATCTGTGCCCTCCATGTGTTTCCTGTTAGAACACTGTCTCTCATTTAGGGAGAAGTTCCAGTGCCTTAGATGGAACTAAGAAATGCTTTCTCTCCAGACGCCCAAGTATACCTTGCCAGAGCCATCCAAGAAAGGCAAGGAGGGTCAGGCCCCCTGAAAGACTCAACAGTGTCCCCTTCGTGGGATACAACCTCTGGAGTTTGACAAGACACTCATGCAAATGACTCAATCAGAGGAACTTTTGGAAATAGAACCAACAGTGCCCCAAGCATCAGTGGCTCGCCATGGCATGCTACTCATCAGAGACAAGTGGCTCTGAGAGAAAATGGCAAAACCCAGAGGTTCCTGAAAATTGGAAAAAGAAAAGCCACTTCTCCTATCCCCCTGGAATCACTGTTGTGGTCCCAGCCAAGCAGCATCAGGACTTACATACACAGTGCCCCATAGGTCACTAGGTTTATAACAGCAGTTCTGAAATTGGACTGTGTTGGACTCATCAGGCGGACTCAGGTTCCTGAGACTCATGATGGTCTGGGTCAGAAAGATCCCACGTTGTTCAGGGGAGCTATGCAGATGAAGTCAAGGTCACTGAACCTCAACTAGAGCACAAGAACATGGTGAGGAAAAGGCCATAGTGATGTGCCAGAAAGGCCACAACTATACACCACAGTCTCTGTGGCTTAAAAAACAGAAATTTCTCTCTCTCAGTTCGGGAGGCTTGAAGTTTGAGATCAGGGTATCAGCAGGGTTGGTTTCTTCTGAGGCCACTCTGGGTGGCCTGCAGCTGGCCACCTGCTCACTCTGGGTGTTGTCTCTACGTGTCCTGATCACTTCTAATAGGGACACCAGTCATGTAAGATTAGGGACCACCCTAAGGACACCATTTTAACCTCATTACCTCTTTACTGCGCTCTCTCTCAATATACTCACATTCTCAGGTACTGGGAATAACTTCACCATACAAATTGGGAGGGGACCCAATTCAGCCCATAACAAAGAGTAGAGAAGAATTTGGCACCTCTTGCTTTTCCTTGCCCACCTTCTCCATGATGGAGAAAGGGCTGGGATTCCCAGCTCCATGTCCCAAGGCTAAGTACCGTATTTAGATATAACACTAGAGAGCCACTGAGACCAGTAAGGCAATGATTCAAACATCTTTGGCCTTCATCTACTTAGTAATATTCCTTAACATTCCTTAATTCCTTAATTTTGGCCTCCATCTCTCAGAGTAATGCAAGAAATTCCAGAAAGATGGTAAATAAAAATAATAGGCACCACTTCCTGCAATCTGATTTTAAAAGCAAAGCCTCAAGAGTTTCACATCATGAATGATGTCTGCTGTTTCCTTTCATTAGGAATGTCTGCTGTTTCCTTGTCATGTTCATTGCTGATTTGCCTACAGTTTTGATAAGACTACATGTTGAAATTTATCAAATGATCTTTGATATTTTTTAAAATGAAGTTGTATCCTTTCCCCTTTGGAAAATTTATTTCAGGTAGTCTCCTAATGGATTTATTTTAAACAGATCTGCAATGCATTTGTAAAGAAAACAGACATAGGATACTGGTTTTTTAACCTGTTGCTAGATCCTATCCACTAGCCTTCAGAATTTTTGCCTTACTGCTCATAACAGCTAAGCCTAAAAGTTTTCTTCTTTGTTTTAGTATTTTCAGATTTAGACACTATTGTGGTGCTCACATGAAGGGTGACTTGGGAAGACTTCACATTTCCATATTCTCCGGAACAGGTTACGTCATGTAAAGATTATCTCAATGTTGCAAACTTGAAAAAAAATTATGATACCACCCAGCCAAGGAATCATTCTGCCACGATCCCATCACTTTCACCTGTATTCCTACAACATTGTTTGAGCCTCTGTTCTTTTAATCTTGGTAATTCCTCTTTTCCTGGGAAAGAATTAGTTTCATAGGTGTTTTTAAACATGTTAATGTGGTTTTATTCTGAGTGTTTTCTTGTAAAACGTGAAATTTATTTCTGTGGTTAGATATTCCTCATTTTTAGCTTTTCATCTTTATCCTGTCTTTTCCCCTTTATTTATACTTCTCAGGTTTATCTGTATAATTATGGTCAAGCTTTTCCTCCAGAAAGTGTCAGCTCTGACATCCATCTCAGTGGTTATAAAGTTCTTCTAGGGGAGGGATGGGGAAAGAATTCGCAGCGTGAATTAGGATAGAAAGAAACAACCAGCCATTTCTCTGCCCGGAACTCAGTGAGCTCAACTCGGTGAGGTTTCATGGGGTGAGGACATTGACAATGTCCACAGATTATTGTGACAACCTTGTTTATGTCTCACACAATCCTAAACCTCAAAGAAATCAGTCACTCTGAATATGGGACACATTAGGATAAAGTCATAAATTGGTGTTAACACCATGCTCGTTCTGGACAATTAAGGACCTTTTCTTTACTATTATTGTCCTCATTTGATGGAAATAAGCAGAGGAAATGAAAAACAATCCCCTCCCACCACACACACACACACACACACAGGCTGTCAGAGCTATTCTCAGCAGTAATCAAAGGAGAGAAAGAGGAAAAATCCCTGAGGTCAACCGTTAGGGACTTGGCTTTCAACTCATAATGGAAAAAAAAAGCAGGGGGTGGAAACATTGAAGAACAATATAATAATAATAATAATAATAATAATAATAATAATAATAGCTTCAATACTGAGGAATTATCATCCAGGGTGTCAGTCGGACTCCTATAATGAGGAAAGACTGGAAAATTAAAATGCACTGCTTTTATGGAGAACACCCTCTGACCTAGATGTTCCAGCAATCCAGTGGCCCTAATACCCATCTGTAGTGCATTATCTTCTGGCAAAGCTGGCCGAATTCCCCTCGGAGCCAGGCACTCTGTTGGCAGCTGAGGGTGTCAACATGCATGGAACACAGACTCACAATATTTGCTTCACTTCACTGTGCTTCATCTGCCTTGAGGGACACACTTATTCCTCAGTGTGGGTCCCGATTTCCAATATATGCTGTCCACACTCAGCACCCTCCATCGGTGCCTCGGTGGTTAGCACTCGCCTTGCTGCCGTTCCCAGAGGAGATGCCAGCTGTTCCCCAACACACCCTTGACTTATTAGTCAAATCTGCTCATTACCAAACTGAAAACAGGACTCTCGGTTACGTCATCTTGATTCCTCTCCATACATAATAATCTCTCTAAACCTTAGTTTTCTCATCTCTCTTTGGAAGTTTGGAATATACAGTACATGGGATAGTAAATTCTTGGAACAGAATACTGCAGGAGTGAAATGAGGGCCTCCCTTCAGCTGATGGAGTCTTGCCAGATAAGACGCGCCCATCCAATAATGGAGCCCCGGTAAGACGTCACTCTGTCGCATACAGGGAGTGGGATTTAATGACTACAGGGAATGGAGAAGCCTGATGATGGGGATCTGATCATGGAGGTGTTTTTAACAATGTCTAGTGACACAGATTTGTGAATTGTTATTTTCAAACTGGGTTTGAATGTGATTTAATCTGTCAGAATATCCATAGGGACGCGTTGCCTCTCCTCTGGCACTGACGCGACACAGCTAGGACCATGGCTCGTTTCCTATTTGTTAGCCTGGCACAGTGGACCTGCCACAGGGAAGGGACACTTCAAGCATGAAGACATCCCTGAATGGAAGAAATGCTGATTTCAACCTGTGATACCCCTGAAGCATTTTATCTTTGATCTCAGAAATCTGGGGAGATGAGGTGACTTGAGAGCTATAAAATGAGAATGATTACACCCAACTAACAGTCAATGAGAAGACCAAAATTGTGATATAGCATATTCGGAATTGTTTGTAAATTGCTGAGACAATGTGAGGGACATTTGCTACCATGTTTGTGGGAAAACATCCTAAATAGATCAGGGCTTCCAACTGCAAACCAATACGAATGCCAGGACAACTCTCTCTGCTATTCCTGGGCTGTAAATCTTTGAACTCCAGGCCCAAGTGAAATTCCTTTTCTCACATTTTTTAATGAAATCAAAATAAATACAATTACTGAACAGAAGCCAAAGATCACAGGAGGTTAGGAGTGGGGCGAGGACATAGTCAATACTGTTTGTTTGCATTCTGGCACTGTTTTCTTGGCGAATATTTCATTAATGGGGGGGGAGGGCTCCGAGGGGGCAGGGATGGCCCTTCATTGCTTGACAGACGTCTGCTGCTGATTAACTCTGAGCTGTGGTAACATTGTGATGCCCAGGCAACTGCAGACCCTAGGACCCAATCTAGCAGAATGTGAGATTGAAACCAGAAGATACTAAAATCGCCCCCAAGTAAATGCTTTTTCTAAAGATTAGACATGTGCTCTCAAGATCATGTCTAGGGATCCATAAATTTGCATAGACCTTTCTGTATTCCGTTCCTGTATCCACACTCCAAAGACCTTGAAGCCCACTTTTTTTTTCTTTAACCCAAGTGAAAGGAAATAAAAGAATTAACAGTTTACTCTCATGGAAAGTCTATTCTTTGATTAAAGCCTGGACTTAAAATCAATACTCTGGTTGGTAATCAAATTTGCTGCTGATTTCCCATCACAGAGCTAAAGATATTTGGTAAATGCTCTATCAGTATCATTGCATTTTCCACAGACTTGTGGCTGTTAAAACCAAAAGGTACAAGATATCAGAGCAGTGAAGAAAATTAGTGATTATCCAGACTCTATTTCAGTACATCCTACTTTGTTGGAGAAACTGTCTTGTTAGACCACGAGTCATTTTGGCTGGTATAAATCCCTATTCACTCTCATTAAGCCATATTATATATTCAGGACACACACAGGAGAAGCTTGGCTTCTCCCCCCAGAAGTCTCGGTCAATATCCAATTCATTTGCAACCAGGTATAGTAAGCACCCCAGATGACAGAGAAATTCTGAATAAGGTAAACAAATCCAGTATGAGATTCTCCAATGCAAGTATGCTTGTGTTTACTTACACTCAGATCAGTGCTCACAGCTATGAAATATTAACTTTCTTATAATCCCTCATCAGGGCAGGGGATGGTGTTATTCTAAAAGAAAAACAGAATGAATTCAGCTAATATTTGTCAACAGAAATGCAAACATCAAGCATCTGCCATCTTGCAAATCGCTACTCCTCCCCACCTTCCAAACACAGACACCAATTAGTAGGCAAATGGTGGCACTTGACTCATTGTTTCCAAGGACACGAGGGTGATCTTTCGATCCCAAAGGAGGCATAGGTGCCTTCTGTTTGTTTATGTCTTCCTTAGATTTACCTTTGGGAATATGTGGATGTGGAGTCTTTCAAATACATCTACTGTTTATATTAGCCTGTGAGCTGTAGGAAAGATCGCTATAGCTACCCGGGTCATCCTGCCCTGTGTGTCCAAATAGGTATAGCCACGTGAGGAAGGAATTGTATCCTGATCCCAACTCTCCATCTTTTTCTTCTGCTGCTCACCAAAAGAACAGTTTCAGGACAACTGTTGACTTAAATGGATTCTGGGAAGAGATGACCAAGGGCTTTGGGTATATTTGTCCATTTCAGCCACACGGTAATGGCACAACCACTGCAAGATGATGAGTCAAGGTCACCAGGAGCCCAAGGTTGCCACAGTGGGTCAGACTGACATGGATGGGCCATGTATCTAATTCTGGACTGATGATTTGCGAATAGGGAGTTCTGAACCTCTCCAGCCTCCTTGATGGGCTTTGCTCACAAAGAGAAATGATAACCCAGCAATACATAAGGAACCAGCATCTGGAAGTCACTCTAAAATTCCTTTTTTTTTTTTTTAATTTAAAAGACCTTAAAGCCAACAGAGCATTTAAATCATGCATACTGAGCTTCTGTGCAAGGAAGAATAAAAAAATGAAAGATACTGTGAAGGAGAATGCTTGGCTGGCCACCTGGAAGTACGTACACTTGAATTTGGTTCCCTCGAGCAATGCATTCAGGTAAGACTGCCTTTTCTTAATTAGTAACAGAACTGCTCTTTTTGAAAAATGAGGTCACTGCAGCACAAGTGAGAATTCTGAGTTGTTGCATTTTTAGATGCCCTGTGTAACATTCCCTCCTAAGACATCGAAGCAAAACAGTTGCTGGAGAGTAATTATGGGAGCAGTTGGTGGAAGTAAGATTTGGGGAGCAGAAAGAACATGGAGAGCCAAGGTTGCTAACTAGTTTTATTTGGCCCAACGCAGTGCCCAGTGTTTAAAGAAATATGATTTTACAATTAATTACCAATAGCTGAAAACCAAGAAGCTTCACATAAAACTACAAACCCCTGCCATCTCTTGGAAGAACACTTGGCTTTCATTCCGGTGTAGCACCTGTCAGAGATGTCCTGCCCCCTTGCCTAGCCCACACCCACTAGCTCCCTATCTAAAGGCACTGGAGTGTTGTTGATCATTACCACCCACCCCGTTACATACTGGCCCTAGAACCATGCTCACACCAACCTTATTAAATGAATGAGAGAATCCTCTAGGAAAGTATCAGAAATACACAGTTATGTTCTCAGACGAGCACCTCCCATGAGTCTGAGAGCCCCTTCTGATTTCTAATCACGTGTGCCTGTCTTTAAAATGACTTGTTTACATAAATACATGTCCCTGGAGATTCTGAACCACCCCTAGGCAGACACCGCTTACCGGGGCCCCACACAGAATAATGACTCTTATATGTAATTTGTTGTCAGCGATGTTTTGAAAGATTGATGACACTGCTCTATCCTTAACTCTTAGCTTTAACTTTTTAAAGAAACATGTAGAAATTCATTCAGTCCTAATGTTTGGAAAAATCACAACAAGCTGAGAGTTGGTTTAGAATTATTTAAGCTATTCCCCAGTCTATCCCTACAGAAAGGACTGAACCTCAAAGCCCTAAATGTGTTTGGAAACTCTGGTAATTTGAAATGTCACTTCGTGCATAATCCATTTTATTTAGGGAATAAAAAAGCTAAGTCTGGTTAAACTCTTGAAAATTATACCAAGAGCACCAAGAACAGATCAGTTTTCTCAGAGAGTAATCTCACATTATTAACTTATTAAAGGTTTTTAGCATAAGCTAATTTGTAATAATTAAATGTTACGCAATAAAGTTCTGGGAATTTTTACCTTACCTTATCTTACTTTTTTTTTTTTTTTTAATAATCTTTCTCAGGGTTTGAAAGGAATAAGAAATATGGACTTTGCTCCATAATAAACGGGTCTACCCTAGGGCACAACACCCCTCCCCCATGATCTCATTAATCATTAATCACTGAGGCTTCACTGGGTAGACAGAGGCAGTGCAATAATGAAATTCAATCCCCAGTTCACAGATAGGGAGGCCAAGGCAGCAAGAGGTAAGTGATTTTTGAAGACCAGGCAGCTAGAGCACTAGATTACTGCCCTAAGCCATCCTGGTGGCTCCATGAGGCCCCTCATGAAGAAGTGGGGAGCCTTCAAGAGGGCCTAGTGAGGGCCTAGTGAGGCCCTCGACTCAGTGTGGGGTTACAGCAGGAACCCCACAGGCCTGCCTTCAAAACATCTCCCAATTCATGGACTGGGACTTGGGTGAAGAAGCTTCTCTGAGTCCCATTTCCTCCTCCTTTGGATACCGGTATAGCGATAATCACAAGTAGGTTTGCAGTGAAGCTCACTTAACATTCACATACATAGCACATTAATGGACACTCAGTCATGTCTCCCTTTGACATTATGGACATTCAGTCATGTCTCCCTTTGACCCTGCCCCTCACCCACAGATAGAAAACTATTTTTTCCTTCCATTCCTGGACTGAGAAAACTTGTGTCCACCGCGCTGTCCATCAAGAGGACCGGTGAAGGGTTGACAGGTCCAGCCTAGGCTCTCCACAGTCCTGTTGGGTCCTACAAGATTTCTGTATCTTGTTGTCTATGCCATGAGCACCATTTTGTGATGCTGAGAAACTGTTATGATTATAAACATCATCTCCTCCAACCCCTCACAAGTGTACTCTGGGCCTCCACATATTTATAAGTGTTTACTTCTTTTCTAAAGAGGCCTCTTTATGTAGCACATAAATAGTGTAAACATTCTATTATTACTCATTTATGTAACATTACCTTGCAGAGAACATCACCATTTGTCCCAAATTAAACATGAATTTCCTTCCAAAATTATTCAGAGTGGCGAATTAATCAATGTGAATCTATGATGTTTGGTGTTGGCTATCAAAAGGGGAGATGGTGAAATAGTAAATGGTGAACAGACAGTGAAACATTCTAAAACCCACAGAGCCACGAAGACCAGAAAATTCAAATGGCCCATGTCAGGGGACCAAGCATCCCTGTCCCCCAGACAGACATTTGGAAGTCATCCTTTGTCTCTCCTCCCTCTGCCTGTGGCACCGTGTCTTGTACACCACAGGTCCTTCAGCCTTTGCAGGGCCATCTCCTTCCCTTCACCTCCCTAATTCTGGCTGCATGCCAGCCCCCAGCATCCATCCCATATTTGAACTGTGATAATGATCTTCTAGCTCATGTCCCTGTTTCCATTTTTATCCACTTCCTGTCCATCTTCCACACAGAGCCAGAATGTCCTCTATAGTGCAAATGCGACCCTGTCCTTGCAATGCTTAAATTCCTTAGTGACTCTGGGGGCCTGTGGGGAAGGACACACAGTGTTCTCCCAGAGTGGGGCCTGCCTCCCTCCGTGACTCTCCCTCCCTCTGGGGCCACTGTCCCCCTCCTCACCCTGACATGGACTGACTTCTTTTCCCCTGAGGCTAGCAAGCTGGTCCCTGATTCAGCACCCCATCACCCTGTTCCACATCTCCCCATTGGGCTTCTAGAGTGGCCACCTCCCTGGGCCTGTTCTTCCTTCCTTTGAGCCTCTCTGGTGCCTGAGCCCCTCGGCCCTCCTCAGCAACTGGTTCTCTCCACACACCCACTGGTCCATAGCATTCTGTGGCTTGACTGTTGTGGCTCTTGATGGGGATTCATTTTCCTTTATTCCCCTTAGGACTCACTACAAAATGTCAACTGAAGATTTATTATGCGTGGAAAGTTCTGGGACTTTGATATGACCTCCCACATCCTCTCTGTTTTACCTACTTTGACAACTCCTGTTGGATGGATGTTGGATCTTCTTCCTTCTATTTTCTGAACTATGGGGTGTATTTTCTATCTCCAGACAGTTTGCTGAGCTCTAACACCTGAGCATTCACTCTTTCTTCAGTTCAGTCTCACTTCCTGGCAGATTATATTCTTGTTTACCTCAACTACTGCATTTTTATTTCGGGAAGTTCATTTGCTTAACTTTGCTCTGCTTGTTTGTTTTTTCCCCAGAATCTGTTGTTTCATTTGAGATTCTGATCATTCTCTCATCTCTTGGATACAGTAAAAGAAGTTTATTTTTAGCCTCTTGCAAACAGCTTCATTATCCCACATTCCTATGCATTATTTTTTGTTTGTTTGTTGGGTTTTCTAAGCGCTTTACACAGATGACAACTTTCACGTACAGTTTGTAATTCCTGTTTTAAGGTCCACCTTCCAAGGAATTTATTTCTCGCCAGGGGCTCAGGGTGCCCTGGATTGTGGGAAGTCCCAGGCAGAGGGGCTTTGCCTTTATTCCTACAGGATACCTGTTTTGTGTGGGGCTAAGGCCATTGATGGTGATGCTAGGCTAGGACTGCCCAGGGCCCTCACCTGGACCCTCCCTATTATGGCCCAGCCCCCACAGACGGTTCTATGACCAGAAACAAACTTGAGGCTGGGCCAACCCTTGTGGATTTGATGACTGCCAGATGAACTGCAGCAGCAATCATTACAGAACTTTGGAAAGAGGAGGTTTATTTTCTAACTCATAGGTCTTAGAGGGTACATGGCATGCCTGGGGCCACAGAGTAAGGTTAGGGGTGGAAAGAGAGAAAAAGAAAGCACAGGCCTGGAGTTCAGCCTTTATTGGGGTCAAGACTGGGGGGTTTTGCAGGTTCACTCTTTATTGATGAATTTAAAACATAAGAGTGGGAATTAAAGCACAGGGAGAGAGGGGCACCTGGGTGGCAACCTTGGTTAAGCAATCCACTCTTGCTTTCAGCTCATGTCCTGATCTCAGGGTCATGAGATCAAGTCCTTCGTGGGGCTCCATGCTCAGCATGGAGTCTGCTTGAGATTCTTTCTCCCTCTCCTTCTGTCCCTCCCAAGCATGTTCACTCTCTCCCTCTAAAATAAATACATTTTTTTAAAAAAAGAGAGAGAGAAAGCACAAGAAGGGAAAAGCAGGCTCACACAAGCAGTCAGTTGTCTCAGTGGTCACTCAAGGTTTCCCAGAAGGGGACTTCACAGGCCTGGCGCCTCGTCTGGCTGTGTAGTTGGCAGTGTGTCGATTCCAGACAAATGTCTTTGAAATGGACGTCTTTACAGTCAGAAGTTTAATGTCAGGCACTTGTTCTATTACAATAAAAAAACGTGATCACCAGGCCCTTACACTACAGCACCTTGCCAGGTCCAGTGCCATGCTCACCTCTGAGGTGTTCTGAGGGGTGCCGTGTGGGGATATACACCAACCCTCTGCATGGCATGAGCTTCCTGTCTAGAAACCTTCCAAGTTACTTTTCTTTCCTTTTCCTCAGAGCCCCAGGTAAACAGTAGGCTTTTATACGCCTCCCTGTTTAGAGGTTCCCTTTATGGAAGGCCAGCCCTTTCAGACCTCCAGCTCTTTCTAGGGCATCCCAGATCCAACCTCCAGCCTTCCACAAGTTTTATATCCCTTCTCCCATCCTGTTGGGGCACCCAGTGCCCACCCCAGCCCCTGGGACCTGCTTCCAGACTCCCTCCTCTGTTGGCTGAAGCATCTGACCGTAGGCTATTTTTCTATCTTCAGTTTCCATTTCACTTCTGGCATGTGGAAATGTGTCTTTCTTTCTTTATACTAAGTTCAACTATGTGTCCAGCAAGATTTTGTTTGGGTGACACTTATCCAGTATTTTTCTGCTTTTATAATTGGAAAGGTATCACACATTAGCCCTGTTCTCTTGTTTTATGAACTTGAATCTTCCCTCTGGGCTCTGCGGGCCTTGAATTAGAACATGTGGTTTATTCAGCATTCAGCAAGTGCCTCCGATGTACGAGACACTTAGAGTTTGACTGCTGAATAAATAAAACCTGAGATGAATCTCACCTTCTCCATTTAGCAACTAGATCTTAGAAAAGCCATGAACTCCCTGTAGACCTCACTTTCTCCATTGTCAAACCAAATGAAAATAATCCCTCCCCCATGTCTCACACAAAGAATGGGTTGTGAAAGTCAATGCAATAATATTATGAAATACCTTTAAAAACTTACAAGCACTAGGTAAGGGAGAGATGCTAAGAAAAAATAATACTCTATTAAGTGATCATTCAGTCACTTCTTTCTCACCAGGGCACTGAAAGCCAGAGAGGACTGAGTTCCTCTGGCCTCTGCCAGTTGGTATCAAATTGCTACTAAAGTGACATTAGCAGAGCAGGACAGAAATTTCTCCGATGTTCCCTCAAACAGAGACCCTTCTTCTGTGGTCTTGTATGTGAATATTTCGTGAAAAGCTTGACGCTCTTCCTTTAAACTTGGCTCTGCTATTTGTCCTGCCTTTGTCCAGTGCTGGGAGAAATGGGAATGTTAAGGGCAATGGCCTCCCAGCTGGAATGGCACTGAGCAGCAGCTCTCTCTCTGATTCGTTTATCTACTGGTCTGGTTGGCAAATACTTACTGAATGCCACCCGTGTAATGGTTGGGCATGTGATCGAGTCCTGTGTGGGGCTCCATGGCAGGTGCATTTTCCCTTTCCTTTGGGTTTACAGGTACTTACCCGGGGTGGGGGAGGAAATATGAGTCTAATCATTGGAGCATTTGCTGTAAGAGTCTTTATGTCTCTAGCTTCACATGATCTAGATCTAATCCAGTGCTTTTCACCATCAGGAACCAAACTGCTCTCTGAAAGCCTGCCCATGTTTTCTCTTAGCCCCCACTCCACTCCTATGCATACCCTGGTCATCTACTACAGTGTTCTATAATATTTGTGAAACTGTTCAAAATCTGCACTAGATCTTAAGCAGGTTCCTGGATTTCCAGACCCACTGCCTTTGCAAAGCTCTTTCTAGGGCCTCAAACTCAGCTTCTGTCTTTAAGCCTCATCTGACCACAAGGCTGAGTCATGGACCTCATCAGTACTCCCCTTTCAGGTGAGCTCGTATTCTAACTTTCACAAACAAGATTGCTTATGCCCCCTTTAGAGCTCTTATCAGGCTCAGGCAGACACTGCCTTCATTTAGGGTATGGTCTTCTCCCCAGGTAGGAGGTTTTTGTGAAGTGCATCTATGTCTTTCTTATATACCTTGGCACTCCCACAGTACCCAAAGAACAAAGAATCCAATCAAGAAATGGGCAGAAGACATGAACAGACATTTCTACAAAGAAGACATCCAAATGGCCAACAGACACATAAAAAACTGTTCCATATCACTCAGCATCATGGAAATACAAATAAAAACCACAGTGAGATACCACCGCACACCAGTCAGAATGGCTAAAATTAACAAGTCAGGAAACGACAGATGTTGGCGAGGATGTGGAGAAAGAGGAACCCTCCTACACTGTTGGTGGGAATGCAAGCTGGTGCAGCCACTCTGGGAACCAGTATGGAAGGTCCTGAAAAAGTTGAAAATAGAGCTACCCTACGACCCAGCAATTGTACTACTGGGTATTTACCCTAAAGATACAAATGTAGTGATCCGAAGTGGCATGTGCACCCAAATGCTCATAGCAGCAATGTCCACAAGAGCCAAACTATGGAAAGAGACTAGATATCCACCAATAGATAAATGGATAAAGAAGATGTGGTATACATATACAATGGAATATTATGCAACCATCAAAAAACCCCAAATCTTGCCATTTACAACGATGTGGATGGAACTTGAGGCTATTATGTTAAATGAAAAAAGTCAATCAGAGAAAGATAATTATAATATGATCCCTCTAATATGAGGAATTTGAGAGGCATGGTGGAGGGTTGTGGTGGGAAGGGAGGGAAAAAAATGAAACAAGATGAGACCAAGGTTGGAGACAAACCATAAGAGACTCTTAATCTCAGGAAACAAACAGGGTTGCTAGGGGGTGGTTGGGAGAGGAATAGGGTGGCTGGGTTATGGACACTGGGAGGGTATGTGCTATGATGAATGCTGTGAATTGGGTAAGACTGATGATTCACAGACCTGTACCCCTGAAGCAAATAATGCATTAGATGTTAATAAAAATAAATAAAATAAATAAATGAAAAAAAGAAAAAGAAAAATCTTAGCCCATTACTTTGAATCCAGGGTCCTATGAAAATGTCACCATTGGTTCTATATTTTGTCCCTGGGGTATCATTTTACCCATTGAACAGATGCACACATCAAAGCACAGAAAAGGAAATGTCATGGAGGACAGAGTCATTTCTATGTCTCAGTACGTGCCGGAAATAGAACGGAGGCTTTTGTGTCTCACCCTTTGGCCAATGGCATGCGCTGTTTTGCACAGCATTACCATTATCTATGAAGCATGGAGGGCATGGTTCTTGGTTGACAGTGAACAATAAAGCATTTCAGATTAGTGTGGGAGAAGGAACAACATGGAAATGATGACAAATGTACACTAATTTCTTTCTTTATCGGTTCTAAATATTTGGTACATATCAGGTTACACCTGGACAGGGTACAGATGGATAGGAAGTGGGTGTTCCCAGAAAAGACCTCAGAAGACCCCAATGCAGGCAGTCCTTGGAGCGCCCTTAATGAAATTGAATTAGATGTGCACAGTTCAAAGAGGAGTGAGCCAGAATCCATTCACTATTTTGTAACTGGCTTTTTTTAACTATAAAAAAATATCTTGCACATTGTTCCACATCAGAACACGTCAAAGCGCTTATTATTCTCATTCTTTTTACAGCTGCAGAGTATCTCATATTTTTTAGCCAGTTCCATGTTGATGAATATTTAGGTTGTTTCCAAACATTTGTTGGTTATAAAAAATTTTAAAAGACCACAATGATATCCTCACACATATATTATTTCACATGTGTGCCAAATATATCCTTAGGAAGAGTTTTTAGAAAGGGATTTGTAAGTGAAATGACATGTGTATTTTACATTTTGGCAGATATTGCCAAATTATCCTTCATAAAAACTGTAGCTGATATTTTAGTTTTAAAACATTATGTATTTATTACCTACAATGAATAATGATAGACTCCTCTATTTTCTTTCTCTTCTATTCTTTTTGCTTAGCATTTCTTTTAATTATCTTATTGCCCTGGATCAAACCTCCTTAGCAATGTTATATAGACCTGGTAAGATCAGCCCTCTTTGCCCAGTAAGGATATTAGAACCTTTTCCTACTGAATTAGTTCCTTGTATTCTACTTTGCTGAGAGTTCATGTTCCACATCTTAGGTGAGTGTTGAATTTATTGCATCTACTTCCTGCCTCTGTTAGGATAACTATATGTATATTCTCTTATTCTATTAATGTGCTGAATTACATGGATGGATTATTAAGTATTAAACCAACATGTATTCCTGGGAGAAGGAGAATGTGATCATAATGATTATCTTTTTAAAATACTGTTTGAGGACAAGGGGAGTTAGAGAGGAGAAGGGAGTTGGGGGAAATTGGAAGGGGGGGTGAACCATGAGAGACTATGGACTCTGAAAAACAATCTAAGGGGTTTGAAGCAGCTGGGGGTGGCGGGGGTTGGTGGAACCAGGTGGTGGGTATTGGAGAGGGCACGGATTGCATGGAGCACTGGGTGTGGTGCAAAAACAAGGAATACTGTTATGCTGAAAAAAAAATTTAAAAAAAAATACTGTTTGATTCATTTTGTTCAGTTTTACTAAAAATGTGTGTATCCGTCCTTCAGGGACATACTGGTTTCCATTTCTTGTAATATCTTTGTTTAGTTTTGGTGTCAAGGTCATATTGACCTTGGTTTGGGAAGAGTTCCCACATACATTTCCTAAAAGAACTTGTCTAAGCTTGGTATTTTTTCTTCTCTTTTTTTTTTTAAAGATTTTATTTATTTATTTGACAGAGAGAGAGAGAGAGAGAGAGAGAGAGAGATCACAAGTAGGCAGAGAGGTAGGCAGAGGGAAAGGGGGAAGCAGGCTCCCCGCTGAGCAGAGAGCCCAATGCAGGGCTCAATCCCAGGACCCTGAGACCATGACCTGAGCTGAAAGCAGAGGCTTAACCCACTGAGCCACCCAGGCACCCCAAAGCTTGGTATTTTTTCATAAATACTTGGTAGAATTTATCAGTGAATCTATCTAGACCTGGAGATCTCTTTGTGGATTTTTTTGTTATTGTTGTTAATGAATTCAATTCCTTTAATAGATCTAGAGGTATTCAGATTTACTATCATATTTATCAGCTTTAGTAGGTTGTATTTTTTATAGAGTTTCTCCATTTCATCCAGATTGCCAAATTTAATGATATAGTATTACTCATTAGGTTATTTTATTACTCTTTTGATGGTTTTTAGGCTCTAGAGTAATAATTTCTTAATTGTTTCTGATACTGGTGATTTGTATTTTCTCTTTTTTTCTAGATCTGTCTTGCCAGAGGTTGACCAGTTTTACTAATCTTATCAAAGGACTAACTTTGGGCTTCATTAATTTTCTTTTTTATAGACCTATTGCTTATTTCATTGATTTCTGTTCTTTATTAATTCTTTCCTTCTAATATTCTAATACATTGTACTTCCTTTTCTAGCTTGTGAAGATAGAAGCTTAGGTAACTGACATTATGTCTATCTTCTTTTCTAACATAAATACTTAAAACTCTAAATATGCCTTTTCTATGTCCCACAAAATTTTGATATGTTGTATTTTTGTTGTCACAGAAGTTAAAAGAGTTTCTAATTTCCCTTGTTTTCTTCTTTAACCCATGAGCTGCCTAGAAGCATTCTGTTTGGTTGTCTATTATTTGGGGATTTTCCAATCATCTAATTTGTTTTATGATCAGCTACTTATAATTTCAATTCTTGTAAATTTATTGACACTTATGGTCCAAAATATGGCTTCTTTTGGTGAATCCTCCATGTGCACTTTAAGAGAATAGTATTCTGAAATTGTTAGATGCAGTATTCTGTGAAAGCCCATCAAGTCAAGTGTATTAGTTGTATTTTCCAAACTGCTGGAAATATCCTAGTGATATTTTCTCTCCTTGTTTTGAGTACAAATCACTGAGAGCACAATGTCAAAAAATGACCTACTATTAGTGTGAATTTATCTATTACTGTCCTAGTTCTTTCACTTTTGCTTCAAGCACTTTGAAACTCTTAGGTACATAAACATTAATGATTGTAATGTCTTCCTGATACTTGAATGGAATTGATAATTTTATTATTATAAAATATCCCTCTTGTGATCTGCCTCTAGGATTCTTGGAGTTAAGTATCTCCTAAAACATGTTCCTCCACAAAAACAACCATAATACTGGCAAAGGTTGTCAAAATTAACTTTTCAGAACTCCAGAAATTAACCAAAGTCTTGAAACTATCCAATAACATTTACTCAAGAAAAATGTCTAAATCCCACTAAGAACAGCAAATTTGGGGGCATTTTGATTGCCATATTCCCATCCTCCTATACTCAGCTCCATGGTAGCCTTGAAAACCAACAGACTCAGAACCATTATAGATGTGAAAAATAGCAGCCTAGCAGACACGAAGGGGGCATAATGGGTTTGGAGCTCGCTTGAAAGCCTCATCCTGAAAGAACTCACTATTTTACCTGTTTAGCAGCTCCCTAAAAAAGCCCTAATCACAGGGCTTATCTTTATTTGACCTAACTCAGAGCTTGCTCAATGAAGAGAACCCTAACCCCAGAGCATTGGTTCAAAAATCAGTGGGAACTGTTTAACATCCAAGCTGATTGAGGCAGTGCTAATAACTGGGCGAACACAGGGCTGGCAAAAATAAATTTTAAAAGGAAGTCTAGGGAATGAGATCAGAAAAGCTCAGACATATTCCTGGGAATATAGAAGATTCTAGGTTCTAGTTTTTATGTTGGATAGTGATTCATGGGTGCTTGTTACATTATCAAAAATATATTACTAGCAAAATACATAAATACATGAATAAAACCAGGCCATGATAGTATCATGAACCAAAAATGATGTTGTGTGGGAGAAAAGAGACACAGACACTGAGGAACATCAACCAAGTGGGAAACAACAGCTACAGATCATGATGTCAGAGAAGGAAGCATCATTTTAATTTTGCTCCTCTCTTGTAGGGCAAATCCAGCCCACCATAAAATGTTACAAAGGCTGTTGATGGGGGTGCTCTCTCTGAGCTCAAGCTGGAGTGGACTTAACATGGGGAACCCCTCTTCTCACCTGTCTGTACCTCACTCCTCATGCTGTCTGCTGGATTTCTGAGTTAAGTTTATTGTCAGTCTGTGCTTCCTTCCTGCCACTTGCACTCTCTGCATATGTGTTTCTGTTGTAAATGGTTTGCTGCTCTTCTGACCACACTTTTTGCCCTTTATTTCCACTCAGCCACTCATATTTCCCCTGAGTTACAGCCCACCCAGAATTGGAACTTGTCTCAGGGACACTTAGGTCCCTGTGTCCTGCTGTCTGATCTACTCCCCACCCAGTCCCCAGATGAAGGACACAAAAATAGGTTTCAGTCAGAGTTTTAAGGATGAAATGAAGGTGCCAAATGCCTTTCGCGACTGACATTTTACTTCTATTCCTGGGCATCATGTGAGACACATAACTGAAAAAGAACATTGTTTTCAAAGACCTCCACACTGCTTGATTGAGACAGGTACAACTCTATACAACTGAGGAACCATGGCATTAGCTGAGAAGGGTGTTGGCTCATCCCAACAGGCATTACCTTGTGGAAGGAGAGAGGAAATTTAGACCAGGGCTTACATACCCAAATTCTGGAGCCAGCCCACCCAAGTTTGAATCCTGGCTCTGCCATTTCCTAGCTGTATGACCATACCAGCAAGTTATTTGCCCCAGTGTTCCTCAGTGCCCTTCTCTGGCAGATGTTGATAATAAGAATCCACGGGGTTGTTGTGAGAGTTACAAAGGTCATAGGTTAGCCTACACGGAATCCTCAAAATAGCGCCTGGTACAAAGTAAGTGCTCCATATGCATTTGCTATTATAATTGCTCCTCCTTCTGTATTCCCACTTGTATATAAGTCAGGAAGAAGAGGGTGGTTGGTTCTGTGGATCTTTGCTTCTTTCTCTAAGTCCGTCTTGTTTTCTCAAATGTGATTGTGCATGTGTCCACTGCAGGGTCTGGCAAGAAAGGTGGTTTGGAGAGAAGCTTTGCCCTGTCTTTATGCTCTCTGTGCTGCCCCTTCTGAATGCTTTGTGGGCAGAACTCACAGCAAACTCCATAAAAGGTTTTCTATCCAGTCCCCTCACAGCTTCTGCACAAGCCTGTCTGTGGGGGTGGCAGATGCTGAGTTCTCACAGAGTGATGCCTGAGCTGCCTCAAATAATACCCAACAGCTGGTTTGGGACCAGCTGTGGGGAAATCAGATCCCAGAAGTGAAACCAGCCAGATATCCCTCTACTGTCAGCACACACTTCAGATTATCAGAAATTGATCAACAACTTAAAGTATCCCAAAAGTTCTGATAAGCCTATACAATAAGCTAGGAAGAAATAAAACCTATATCCATCCAAAGATATCTGGCTTAAAAAAAATAGCTCAAAGTGTTTTTCAAAACATCTGGTTCTTGACAGAGAACAAGATTTTGCCAACCGATTCTCCTCTGCTAAAGCCCTGAGGTCTAGTCTATGTGGTTCTGATTCCTTTTTCCTGGCCTCCATCAAAGGTTATATAAGGATCATGGGATTATTCTATGTTCACAAAACTTTGACTCTATCTTGCCCCCATGCCATGGCGATTCTCCCAAGTAGGCTGTATAGCATGGCCCAGCCCCACTCACCCATCCCAAGTGGATGTTTGCCCAAGGTCAGCCATGGTCCCAGCCAGTACGGTTTCACAATTCATGGTGTCATGGCCTCCCACAAGTACTCCCCATGTGTTCTCTCTGATCGTCCCCTGATACTCTCTGGGTGCTTGGCAAATATGAAACCACAAACAGAACTGGAGTTCACAGACATGGTCAGCTCAAAGGGGATTTCCTCAATGTGCATTCTTTTCTGAGAATCTCATCGATTGTTCTCCTGAGGCTGATTGTGGAAAAAACTCTGAACTCACCCCATTTGGGTAGATCAAGGGCCTCATTTAGGGGAAATTGTCAATAAAAGAGCTGAAATGAGGCAGGTCAGATGTCCTACCATTGGAAGTCCTCTGAGACAGCTCTGGAGTTGCAAAAAAAAGAACTTCTTTTAGAGGAAGAAATGACAGCAGGGTCACTGGTTTCCAGTGACAGAGTCTCTAGGGTGATACAACTAATAGCTCTGTGCTGAGAGCCTCAGAGACCTGTAATCAGGATACTCACATTTAATTACAATTATAATTAAAGTAATGCATGCACATGATTAAATATAAAATCCCTGTCCCTCCTATAAAATGGCTTAAAATGAAAGAAAAAAATACACTTATTGTCCCTGTTCCACTCCCCAAGGATAATCTTGGGTTCTGGCAGTTGCCATCATTTATAAACTGACTTTGGAATTATTCCTCCCTCTTCTAGTTTCTGAAAGAAATTGTTTAGAATTGGTATTATTTCTTTTTTAAATGTTATTTTAGAATTTTCCAGTGAAACCACCTGGACCAGACATCCCTTTTTCAAAGGGGTTTTAACTAAAAAGTCAACTTATTTTATGATAGTTATCTATTTAATTTTGAGTGTGTCTTGGTAATCTGTGGTTTTTTAAAATGTGTCCTTTTCTTTTAGGTTGTCATATTTATGGGCATAAAGTTGTCCATAATAATCTCCTATTATTCTTTTAATGTCTTCAGGATCTACAGTAAAAATCCCTTCTTTCATTCCTTATACTGATAATATGAGTCTTCTCTCCTTTTATCTTTGTCAGTTTTTCTAGAGGTTTGTCTTTAAAAAAAAAAAAACAGCTCTTGGTTTTATCAGTTCTTCTCTTTGCTTTTCTGTTTTAAGTTTCATTGATTTCTGGTCTTAAATTTGTATTCTTCCTTTTGCTTGCTTTGACATTATTTTACTCTTCTCTTTATAGAGACCTAAGATGAAAGCTTAGATGAAAGATGAAAGCTTATTTATTTGAAACTTTCCTTCTTTTCCAATATAAGCACTAAGTTCTATAAATCTGCCTCACAATATCCCTTTACCTTCAGTCTACAAATTTTGTATGTTGTATTTTCTTATTTGTTCAGTTCAGGTAATCTACTTTTCCCTGAAATGTATATTCTGCTGGTTCAGGTGGGAAACTCTATAAATATCAGTTAGATCCACTTGGTTGATGGTGTTTAGCAATTCTCCTATATCCTTGATGATTTTCTCTCTGTTAGTACTATCATTACCAACAGAGTGTTGAAATCTCCAACTAAGATTGTGTGTTTGTTTATTAATCCTTTCAGTCTGCCACTTTTTACATTACTATTTTGAAGCTCTGATTAATTTTTACACATGTATGGCTGTTAAGTCTTCATAAAGAGTTGACTCCTTTATCATTACATATTTTCCTTCTTTGTCTCTGGTAATTTTCTTTGCTCTGAAGTCTACTTTGATATTAACATAGCTATTTCAGTGTTAGCTTAGTGTTTGCATGCAATATATTTCTCTATCATTTTACTTTAAATTACCTCTGTCATTATCATTTAGACAACATACAGCTGTGTCATGTGTTTGCTTATTCATTCTGATAGTCTCTCTTTCTTAATTGGTGTGTATAGACCATTTACATTTAATGTAATTATTTACATCTTTAGATTTAAGTTTACCATTTTCTATTCGATGTCTGCTTATTACCTCAGCTTTTCATTTCTTTGTTTCCTTTTTCCTTGTCTTCTTTTGGGATATTTAGACACTTTTTAATATTCTATTTTATCTGTTGTATTTTTACTATATCTCTGTATAGTTTGTTTTCTTATTTCATTTTTCTGTTTAGTGATTACTCTGTAGATTATGATAAACATATTTAATTTTAAAAACTTTTAGAGTCAATGTTTTTAACTTTAAGTGGGATGTATAGACCTTACCAACATACAGATTTCCCTTCCCTCTCCCTTCTGCGTAGTAGTTGTCTAAAGTATTACATCTACGTGCATTGAAAACCTCACTGGAAAATGTTATATTTGCTTTTATCCATCTAACATATTTTAAAGAACTGAAGAAGAGAAAAGTGTATTTATCCAAATATTTACTATTTCTATTGCCCCTCCTTCATTTCTGATGTTTCAAGTTTCCCTCTGATATAATTTGCCTTCTGTCAAAAGAAATTACTATAGCAAATCTTTTAGGGCAGGTTTGCTGGCCTTCACTTCTCAAGTCTTTTTATTGGGTAAGTGTATTTTATTTACAGGGTCATGAGTACAGGTTGCCAGAATGGACAAATTAGCCCATCGTGCTTTTCTGTGAAGTCAGAGGAAATATAACAAGCTCCCCTAAACAATGAGAGGTATGCTGCTACTGTGAAGTTTTCAACTTTGTTTCACACAGATAAATCAATTATTGTTACAGCTTTCTTTCATATACAGACAAGACTTAAAGGATTTTTAGATTTCACTCATCTTGCCTTGATCAAGAAAACACACACTCAACTTGACATGCCTAGTGACCTCTGGAAAAGAGCTTCTCTGATCAATTACATGGGTGCAGTCTATTGTCTGGATCTCCCTCTTTCCTTCATAATTCCCTACCCCCAATCCACATATCCCAGATCAGGGGCAATTTTACAGAGGAGGTGGCAAAGAGGATTTGCATCATCCAGCCCCAACATAACAAAAACAAAACAAAACAAAACAACCAAAACTCTATCAGACATTTCTATTTGCTCTATTTGGATCTGCTCTCAACTCCAGAGCCATTAATTATCCCTTCCCATGGGAGTCAGTCCTTCTTGATCCTTTTTCTCTTCTCCCAGCTTTGTCTCTGTAGGAACATCAAACTCTTCCCCTTCCCATTTATTAGACAGAGTTTTTCTCTTCCTCATGGAAACTAGGCACGAGTCCAAAACCCAGGTCCTTGAAGCTTGTTTCTATCGCCTCAATAGACTTATAAAGCCAAATTCCAAAAAAATTCATGTCCCTTCTGAGTAAAGAATTCTTGTAATAACCACTAAGAAGAGAAAACATTTCTTCACTTTATGATATGGAAATCTCAAAAGAGACATTTGTGTTCAGGTTGTAGGGACATTTCACTCTAACCATCAATGTTTTGTCCAAATGAAAGCCCAGTACATCAAATTCCACAATGACTGTGAGTTTGTTGTAAGGACTGTTTCCTCTAATATATTTGTGGGATTCCATGTGGTCATTTCTCCCCCTACTCACCAACAAGAACACATTGCACTGTGTGTATTGTGCAACGTCCCAACCCAGTTTCTCCTTTCCCAAATCCCCCAGTAGAACATACTCGGACCCAAACGGACTCATACCTTTAACTGAGCTAAACTGCAAACTTGTACAAATTCAGCCAACTTCTGTACTCGGAAGTTTCAGGGGTTGTACCCCAAGTCACTCAGTTGAGGGTAGCAGGGCACCTATATCTTGGGTGAATTCAGCAAGTAGCCCCAGAAAAACCACAGAGGACACACAAAGAACTAGAGCAGTGAGTGGGTTGAAATTCTGCATGTGTGTTGCCCAGATCACAAGTCTTTGCTTTCCAGTACTCCATTCTGTTCAAATGGCTTCCCTATTGTATTTTCAAGTGTGACTCTACCTTCCTATTCCCAACATCAACTCCTTGGCTCCAGTTCATATAACTGGACATGCATCTTCAGCTCCTTCTGACTTCTTTTTCTATTACCTTCCTGACTCCCCAGCCCCTATGAGGACTAATGTCCTGTTCTACTTTTATTAGACTAACAGAATTGGATGAGGCATTGACTAGGAGATATGTTTGCCTCCAGATGTTATCAAATGGTGTAAGGATTACAACAGAATGGTTCTTGATAGATAACAAGAGTGTTCAAGGCCATGTTCAAGGAGTTCCCGGTTCCTGACATGACAGTACCACTGTCATTCACTTATTTCACTTATTTGTATGCTATAATCACCCAGTAATTATTATTATTTTAATTAATTAAAAGGTATACCAATTAACAATAAGAAAATAAGGATTCTATTTAACTTTTTTTTTTCTTTTCCAACACTTCCTTTACGTAGATCAGTTTCTCTCTTTATCATTTTCCTTTTACCTGAAGAACTTCTAAAAGATTTCCTAGAGGACAGGTCTGACAGTGATGAATGGCTTCAGATTTTTTTTCTAAGAAAGTTTTTTTTTTATTTTATTTTTTATAAACATATAATATATTTTTATCCCCAGGGGTACAGGTCTGTGAATTGCCAGGTTTACACACTTCACAGCACTCACCATAGCAGATACCCTCCCCAATGTCCATAACCCCACCCCACCTCCCAACCTCCCTCCCTCCATCAACCCTCAGTTTGTTTTGTGAGATTAAGAGTCACTTATGGTTTGTCTCCCTCCCAATTCCATCTTGTTTCATTTACTCTTCTCCTACCCCCTTAACCCCCCATGTTGCACCTCCTCTCCCTCATATCAGGGAGATCATATGATAGTTGTCTTTCTCCAATTGACTTATTTCGCTAAGCATGATACCCTCTAGTTCTATCCACGTCGTCGCAAATGGCAAGTTTTCATTACTTTTGATGGCTGCATAGTATTCCATTGTGTATATATACCACATCTTCTTTATCCATTCATCTGTTGATGGACATCTAGGTTCTTTCCATAGTTTGGCTATTGTAGACATTGCTGCTATAAACATTCGGGTGCACGTGCCCCTTCGGATCACTACGTTTGTATCTTTAGGGTAAATACCCAGCAGTGCAATTGCTGGGTCATAGGGTAGTTCTATTTTCAACATTTTGAGGAACCTCCATGCTGTTTTCCAGAGTGGTTGCACCAGCTTGCATTCCCACCAACAGTGTAGGAGGGTTCCCCTTTCTCCGCATCCTCGCCAGCATCTGTCATTTCCTGACTTGTTCATTTTAGCCATTCTGACTGGTGTGAGGTGATATCTCATGGTGGTTTTGATTTGTATTTCCCTGATGCCGAGTGATGTGGAGCACTTTTTCATGTGTCTGTTGGCCATCTGGATGTCTTCTTTGCAGAAATGTCTGTTCATGTCCTCTGCCCATTTCTTGATTGGATTATTTGTTCTTTGGGTGTTGAGTTTGCTAAGTTCTTTATAGATTTTGGACACTATCCCTTTATCTCATATGTCATTTGCAAATATCTTCTCCCATTCTGTCAGTTGTCTTTTGGTTTTGTTCACTGTTTCCTTTGCTGTGCAAAAGCTTTTGATCTTGATAAAATCCCAATAGTTCATTTTTGCCCTTGCTTCCCTTGCCTTTGGCGATGTTCCTAGGAAGATGTTGCTGCGGCTGAGGTCGAAGAGGTTGCTGCCTGTGTTCTCCTCAAGGATTTTGATGGATTCCTTTCTCACATTGAGGTCCTTCATCCATTTTGAGTCTATTTTCGTGTGTGGTGTAAGGAAATGATCCAATTTCATTTTTCTGCATGTGGCTGTCCAATTTTCCCAACACCATTTATTGAAGAGGCTGTCTTTTTTCCATTGGGCATTCTTTCCTGCTTTGTCGAAGATGAGTTGACCATAGAGTTGAGGGTCCATTTCTGGGCTCTCTATTCTGTTCCATTGATCTATGTGTCTGTTTTTGTGCCAGTACCATGCTGTCTTGATGATGACAGCTTTGTAATAGAGCTTGAAGTCGGGAATTGTGATGCCACCAACTTTGGCTTTCTTTTTCAATATTCCTTTGGCTATTTGAGGTCTTTTCTGGTTCCATATAAATTTTAGGATTATTTGTTCTATTTCTTTGAAAAAAATGGATGGTACTTTGATAGGAATTGCATTAAATGTGTAGATTGCTTTAGGTAGCATAGACATTTTCACAATATTTATTCTTCCAATCCAGGAGCATGGAACATTTTTCCATTTCTTTGTGTCTTCCTCAATTTCTTTCATGAGTACTTTATAGTTTTCTGAGTATAGATTCTTAGTCTCTTTGGTTAGGTTTATTCCTAGGTATCTTATAGTTTTGGGTGCAATTGTAAATGGGATGGACTCCTTAATTTCTCTTTCTTCTGTCTTGTTGTTGGTGTAGAGAAATGCAACTGATTTCTGTGCATTGATTTTATATCCTGACACTTTACTGAATTCCTGTACAAGTTCTAGCAGTTTTGGAGTGGAGTCTTTTGGGTTTTCCACATATAGTATCATATCATCTGCGAAGAGTGATAGTTTGACTTCTTCTTTGCCGATTTGGATGCCTTTAATTTCCTTTTGTTGTCTGATTGCTGAGGCTAGGACTTCTAGTACTATGTTGAATAGCAGTGGTGATAACGGACATCCCTGCCGTGTTCCTGACCTTAGCAGAAAAGCTTTCAGTTTTTCTCCATTGAGAATGATATTTGCAGTGGGTTTTTCATAGATGGCTTTGATGATATTGAGGTATGTGCCCTCTATCCCTACACTTTGAAGAGTTTTGATCAGGAAGGGATGCTGTACTTTGTCAAATGCTTTTTCAGCATCTATGGAGAGTATCATATGGTTCTTGTTCTTTCTTTTATTAATGTGTTGTATCACATTGATTGATTTGCGGATGTTGAACAACCTTGCAGCCCTGGAATAAATCCCACTTGGTCGTGGTGAATAATCCTTTTAATGTACTGTTGAATCCTATTGGCTAGTATTTTGGCGAGAATTTTTGCATCTGTGTTCGTCAAGGATATTGGTCTGTAGTTCTCTTTTTTAATGGGATCCTTGTCTGGTTTTGGGATCAAGGTGATGCTGGCCTCATAAAAAGAGTGTGGAAGTTTTCCTTCCATTTCTATTTTTTGGAACAGTTTCAGGAGAATAGGAATCAGTTCTTCTTTAAATGTTTGGTAGAATTCCCCTGGGAAGCCATCTGGCCCCGGGCTTTTGTTTGTTTGGAGATTTTTGATGACTGTTTCAATCTCCTTACTGGTTATGGGTCTCTTGAGGCTTTCTATTTCTTCCTGGTTCAGTTGTGGTAGTTTATATGTCTCTAGGAATGCATCCATTTCTTCCAGATTGTCAAATTTGTTGGCGTAGAGTTGCTCATAGTATGTTCTTATAATTGTATTTCTTTGGTGTTAGTTGTGATCTCTCCTCTTTCATTCATGATTTTATTTATTTGGGTCCTTTCTCTTTTCTTTTTGATAAGTCTGGCCAGGGGTTTATCGATCTTATTAATTCTTTCAAAGAACCAGCTCCTAGTTTCGTTGATTTGTTCTATTGTTTTTTTTGTTTCTATTTCATTGATTTCTGCTCTGATCTTTATGATTTATCTTCTCCTGCTGGGTTTAGGCTTTCTTTCTTGTTCTTTCTCCAGCTCCTTTAGGTGTAGGGTTAGGTTGTGTACCTGAGACCTTTCTTGTTTCTTGAGAAAGGCTTGTACCGCTATATATTTTCCTCTCAGGACTGCCTTTGTTGTGTCCCACAGATTCTGAACCGTTGTGTTTTCATTATCATTTGTTTCCATGAATTTTTTCAATTCTTCTTTAATTTCCTGGTTGACCCATTCATTCTTTAGAAGGATGCTGTTTAGCCTCCATGTATTTGGGTTCTTTCCAAATTTCCTCTTGTGATTGAGTTCTAGCTTCAGAGCATTGTGGTCTGAAAATATGCAGGGAATGATCCCAATCTTTTGATACCGGTTGAGACCTGATTTAGGACCGAGAATGTGATCTATTCTGGAGAATGTTCCATGTGCACTAGAGAAGAATGTGTATTCTGTTGCTTTGGGATGAAATGTTCTGAATATATCTGTGATGTCCATCTGGTCCAGTGTGTCATTTAAGGCCTTGATTTCCTTGTTGATCTTTTGCTTGGACGATCTGTCCATTTCAGTGAGGGGAGTGTTAAAGTCCCCTACTATTATTGCATTATTGTCGATGTGTTTCTTTGATTTTGTTATTAATTGGTTTATATAGTTGGCTGCTCCCACGTTAGGGGCATAGATATTTAAAATTGTTAGATCTTCTTGTTGGACAGTTCCTTTGAGTATGATATAGTGTCCTTCCTCATCTCTTATTATAGTCTTTGGCTTAAAATCTAATTGATCTGATATAAGGATTGCCACTCCTGCTTTCTTCTGATGTCCATTAGCATGGTAAATTCTTTTCCACCCCCTCACTTTAAACCTGGAGGTGTCTTCGGGTTTAAGATGAGTTTCTTGTAGGCAACATATAGATGGGTTTTGTTTTTTTATCCATTCTGATACCCTGTGTCTTTTGATTGGGGCATTTAGCCCATTAACATTCAGGGTAAGTATTGAGAGATATGAATTTAGTGCCGTTGTATTGCCTGTAAGGTGACTGTTATTGTATATTGTCTCTGTTTCTTTCTGATCTACTCCTTTTAGGGTCTCTCTTTGCTTAGAGGACCCCTTTCAATATTTCCTGTAGAGCTGGTTTGGTATTTGCAAATTCTTTCAGTTTTTGTTTGTCCTGGAAGCTTTTAATCTCTCCTTCTATTTTCAATGATAGCCTAGCTGGATATAGTATTCTTGGATGCATGTTTTTCTCGTTTAGTACTCTGAATATATCATGCCAGCTCTTTCTGGCCTGCCAGGTCTCTGTGGATAAGTCTGCTGCCAATCTAATATTTTTACCATTGTATGTTACAGACTTCTTTTCCCGGGCTGCTTTCAGGATCTTCTCTTTGTCACTAAGACTTATAAATTTTACTATTAGGTGACGGGGTGTGGACCTATTCTTATTGATTTTGAGGGGGGTTCTCTGAACCTCCTGGATTTTGATGCTTGTTCCCTTTGCCATATTGGGGAAATTCTCTCCAATAATTCTCTCCAATATACCTTCTGCTCCCCTCTCTGTTTCCTCTTCTTCTGGAATCCCAATTATTCTAATGTTGTTTCGTCTTATGGTGTCACTTATCTCTCGAATTCTCCCCTCGTGGTCCAGTAGCTGTTTGTCCCTCTTTTGCTCAGCTTCTTTATTCTCTGTCATTTGGTCTTCTATATCGCTAATTCTTTCTTCTGCATCATTTATCCTAGCAGTGAGAGCCTCCATTTTTGATTGCACCTCATTAATAGCATTTTTTATTTCAACTTGGTTAGATTTTAGTTCTTTTATTTCTCCAGAAAGGGCTTTTATATCTCCCGAGAGGGTTTCTCTAATATCTTCCATGCCTTTTTTGAGCCCAGCTAGAACCTTGAGAATCGTCATTCTGAACTCTAGATCTGACATATTACTAATGTCTGTATTGATTAGGTCCCTAGCCTTTGGTACTGCCTCTTGTTCTTTTTTTTTGTGGTGAATTTTTCCGCCTTGTCATTTTGTCCAGATAAGAGTATATGAAGGAGCAAGTAAAATACTAAAAGGGTGGCAACAACCCCAGGAAAATATGCTTTAGCCAAATCAAAAGAGATCCCAAATCGTGAGGGGGGAGAAAGGGGATAAAAAGAGGTTCAGAAAGAAAAAAAAAGAAAAAAAAAAAACAAAAAAAGAAAACCAATAAAGAAAAAAATATAAAAAGGAAAATATATAAATATATATATTAGATAAACTAGTTAAAAAACGTTAAAAAAGAAAGGGTAAGAGTTAAAAAAATTTAGCAGAAGAAGAAAAAAAATTGAAAAGAAAAGAAAAAAAATTAAATTAACTTCAAGGCTAAAGAATCATGGGGAGAAAGCCATGAGTTCCATGCTTTGCTTTCTCCTTCTCTGGAATTCCGCCGCTCTCCTTGGTATTGAAACTACTCCTTGGTAGCTGAACTTGGTCCTGGCTGGGTTTCTTATTGATCTTCTGGGGGAGGGGCCCGTTGTAGTGATTCTTAAGTGTCTTTGCCCCAGGCGGAGTTGCACCGTCCTTACCCGGGCCGGTCTGAGTAATCCGCTCGGGTTTGCTTTCAGGAGCTTTTGTTCCCTGAGCGCTTTCCGTAGAGTTCCGGAGGGCAGGAATGAAGATGGCGGCCTCCCGGTCTCCAGCCCGGAGGAGCCGAGAGCCCGGGACCCCACTCCTCAGTGCGCCCTCAGAGAACGGCACCCAATGACTCCCGTCACCCTGGCCTCCGGCCACGCTCTGAGCTGACCGGGCCTGCGACCAGTTCAAGGTAACCCCGAGCTTAGAGCTTACTCCTCGGCTCTGTCTCTGTAGCCGGCTTCCCCGTTCTAATACCTGCAAGCTCTGCGACGTTCAGATACCCCCAATCCTTCTGTGACCCTGCGGGACCTGAGGCCACGCTGACCCGGCGTGGGCTTCACCCCGGTTAAGCCTCTGGAGCAATGTCCCTCAGCGGAACAGACTTTTAAAAGTCCTGATTTTGTGCTCTGTTGTTCCGCTGCTTGCCGGGAGCTGGCCCCTCCCCCCGCGGTCTATCTTCCCGTAGCTTTGGATTCACTTCTCTGCCAGTCCTACCTTTCAGAAAGTGGTTGATTTTCTGTTTCTAGAGTTGCTGTTCTTCTTCTCTTCGATCTCCCGTTGGATTTGTATGTGTTTGCAATCCTTAGATGAGCTATCTAGCTGATCTCCCGCTACCTGAAGTAGTCTCAGCTGCTACTTCTCCGCCATCTTGACTCCCCTCCCCTCTAAGAAAGTTTTTATTTCTTCTTAACTTTTGGAGAATAATTTTCCAGGATACAGAGGGTGGGAGCCAAACTTTTCACTGGAGCAAGTGCTGACAGATAAGCAATGAGAGGAGGCTAAAATGTTCCATACAGAAATGCATTAGAGTTGGGGAAATAGCATAAAATCATGTTTAGATGAATAAAGATACAAGTGATTATGTATATACATACATATGTGCATGTACAAGCATACACATATATGATTTAGTATATATACAAATATTTCCTTCCTCTATCCCCTGAGAGGACTCAGAAGCAAAGACATCCCAATAGCAAGGAGCATACCTAGCACCCAAATCTTGGTTTCTTTTTTTTTTAATCATTTTTTTAATTTATTTTCAGCATAACAGTATTTATTGTTTTTGTACTACACCCAGTGCTCCATGCAGTCCGTGCCCTCTCTAATACCCGCCACCTGGTTCCCCCAACCTCCCACCCCCCCACCTCTTCAAACCCTTCAGATTGTTTTTCAGAGTCCATAGTCTCTCATTGTTCACCTCCCCTTCCAATTTCCCCCAACTACCTTCTCCTAACTCCCCATGTCCTCCATGCTATTTGTTATGTCCACAAATAAGTGAAACCATATGATAATTGACTCTCTCTGCTTGACTTATTTCACTCAGCATAATCTCTTCCAGTCCCATCCATGTTGCTACAAAAGTTGGGTATTCATCCTTTCTGATGGAGGCATAATACTCCATAGTGTATATGGACCACATCTTCCTTATATATTTGTCCATTGAAGGGCATCTTGGTTCTTTCCACAGTTTGGTAACCGTTTCTAATACCATTGTGTTCCTTGGAAAAAATGGTAATTGTAGAACTGGGACAGAAAATCCACAAGATGAGCCTAGAGCACCTTATAGTGCCAAAAAGCAAGGAAATGGTCAAACGACAACAAAATGTATTGATGGGGCACTTTAAAAGGACACAGGAGACCACTGAAAAAGCTCCCAATGGCAAAGTTTGGAAAAATTTGATTCACAAAATAAATAATGTAGTACAGTTGGTTCTTAAACAACATAGGTTTGAACTGCACAGGTTCACTTATCTGTGGATTTTTTTCAATAGATAGAGAACAGTACTGTAAATATATTTGTTTTCCTTATGACTTTCTTAATAACATTTTCTTTTATCTTAACTTTATCATAAGCATATAGTATATAATATGTATAATATACAAACTATGTGTTAGTCAAATTTTATGTTATTAATAAAGCTTTTGGTCAATAATATGCTATTAATAATAAAGTTTTGGGGAAGTCAAAAGTTATATGTGAATTTTTGACTGCACAGGGGGTCAGCACTCCAAATCCCTGCATTGTCCAAGAGTCAACTGTATTAGATTATAGCCCAAAATATAAAGTAAATATTCATGAGTCCATACTGATATAAACAAATGACTGAATAAATAAATAATTGGGGAGAAGAGAAAAATCTCCCATGCAGAATCCCAAATAAATTATGTAGATACTCAGCCTTCAATGAGGTGGGCATAACTCTCCATGTGTGAGTTGTACATAATTACTTCCTTCCAAAGAATAAAGTATGAAAAGGGAGGCAGAGTAACTTCACAGTGGAGAAACCTGACAAATACTTTCTCAGTCAAGTGATCAAGGTCAATATCAACAATGATGGCATATTGATAACATGTACCCTTGATATGATGTGATGAGAATGGCTCTTTACCTCTATGATCTCCCTCCCAAGAACACAAAACATTAGACTAATCATGAGAAAAAGCATTGCACAAATCCCAGTAGAGGGGCATTCTAAAATTCTAAAATGTACCTGACCAGTACTCCTCAAGACTATCAAGATCATCCAAAACAAGGAAAGTTTGAAAAACTGTCACAGCCAAGAGGAGCCTAAGAAGCCATGATGATTAAATGTAATATAGTATCCTGGATGGGATCTAGAACAGATGAAAGATATTAGGTAAAAACGAAGGGAGTGTGTGTTAACTATAGAATTTAGGTAAATCTAATACATCAATATTAGGTCATTAATTTTGTCAAATGTACCATCTAATCTAAGATGTTAATAATAGAAGAAACTGGATGTGGAATATATGGAACCCTCTATACTATCTTCATAATATTTTTGTAAATCTAAAACTGTCCTAGCTTTTGACTTAAAGGAGGCAAAAGTGCAACTGTTTTCAGTGGTCCCAAATCCAGTTTCATTCGACATGAGCTGCCTCCACCATGGGCCCAGGTTGAACTCCAACAAGATCAAAGTCTTATACCTAAAGTACCGGTGGGGAAGTTAGTGCCACATCTGCCCTGGCCCCAAAGATCTCCCCTCTGGGTCTGTCTCCAGAAAAGGTTGGTGATGACATCGCCAAGGGAACTGGTGTTTGGAAGAGGCTGAGGATTATGGTGAAAATGATCATTCATAACACACAGGCCCACATGAAGTGGTACTTTCTGCCTCTGCCCTGACTGGGAAAGCCCTCAAGGAACCCCCAAGAGACAGAAAGAAGTGGAAAAACATGAAAGACAGTGGAAATACCACTTTGATAAGATTGTCAACATTGCCCAATAGATGTGGCAACTGATCTTTAGCCAGAGAATTCTCTGGAACCATTCGAGAGATCCTGGGGACTGCCCAAACTGTGGGCTGCAATATTGATTGCCACCACCCTCATGACAGCAATGGCAGTACGGTGGAATGCCCAGCGACATAAGAACTACAAAGGAAAATATTTCAATAAAGGATCATTTGAAAACCAAAACATTTTTTAAAAAGTTTTTAAAACTATATTAAAATATTAAATTTATTTTAAAATGAATGAGCACAAACTTCTGGCTGAATACGGCAGTCCAAACGAGGAAACATCTCCAATCAATACTCTCTGGTTTTTACCAACTATAGTGGAAATATTAATATACAAAATATTGCACATAGTAAATGTTACACATCTTGATGAGTTTGGATATGACACTTTTCTCAAAAGAAAAATCCCCTTAGTTTTTGTCAGGTGCTCACCCCATAGTCCACTACTATATGCCAAGTTCTATGCTAAACTCCTTGAATGGACAATCTTGGGACCATTGCACGAATAGGAAAGAGGCAGGGCAAACACTTGTAGGTGCCTACTCACCATTTATCCCCCTTCTTGTTCACTGGCAGAATATTCTATTTAGGGCAGTAAGACAGCCAGTTCCCTCTCCAGGCAAACTGCCCTGAGCTGGGGGTGGTCTCAGAATAGGTTGCTTCCCAGGTTCTGGTGTCATCGTTCTCTACTTCTGTCCTTCTGTCTGTCGGGAGTGCAGACACAAGGCTGTGGGGAAGCAGCCTCCTATGAACATGAGGCTGGAAGCAAGAGGACAAAAGCCTCACCTATGGGCAATGTGGTAAGAGAGGATCTGGGGACACAGATGACATGGAGAGCCACTGAGCCAGCCTGGACATCTATCTCAGGACTTCGTTTCATGTGAGAAAGTAAATCCTTAATAGGTTAAGCTATTCTATTGTGTTTCTGCTCTATGAATTTGACTAGAACTCTAATGGAAGAATTAAGTAACTTGCCCAGGGCCTCATACATAGGACATGACACACCTGGCTCCCAGATCAAGTTGGTGTGACCCCAAAGCTTGAAACTGCTGCATTTCCCTTCCTTTCACATTTGTGGTGATTGCTTATCATTAACTGTTTCATCCAAGGCTTTCCCAGCTCCTGATTTTCAATATTGACTTTATAATTTGAAATGCTCAAAGACTGTTCCTGGGCTCACCCCAGGGCTCTTCCTGGTCCTGGGCACCCCAGGCAGCAAGTCTGTGCCTGGGGTCACCCCTGGACTTTGGGGTATAGAGTTCAGACAAAACAGGCCAGGTGGGCATGCATTTTTTGGCTGCAGCTCAAATTCATCCCTATACCCTCATTGGCCCTTTGATCCTGTTTTTCTCCCTAAGCCACATCTCTCAAACTCTGACTCCCATGCAACTCATACTAATCACTGAATCAAATAGTCAGTGTCTAGCCTTATGTCAGCGTCCTGGGTTACAATGCGGGAAGATGATGGCAGCAGTGACCAGTGACTGTAAGGACAGGCCAACAGTGAGCACAGCAGGGAGGACACCCTCTCAGCTCTCCTTTCTCATTCTCTCCTCCACATTGCACCTCCATCAAACCCTGCTTCCTCTCTCCTGCCTTTGGTTAATGCTATTCTTACCACCTCACAGACAGCAACTTTGGGAAAAAAAAATAGTAAGGGCCACTATCGCTGGCTTGAGTCCTCTGTTCACCTCCATGTGCCCGGGTCTGCCAGGACCCCCTCAGAGCTCTGTGCCTGCAGCCTGGGTGCCCTGAGCAGTGTCAGCTCATCTGCTGTAGGTGGAGACCAGGACCTAGATCCTTCGGGAACTAATGCACTGTGGACATGAGCACAGGGTGTCCCTGTATGCCCCATGGCGTCCACTCTGATGCATCTGAGTCTCATGGCCAGGAACTAAACTGCTCAGAGGCCAGTGGCAGGGTGCTCCATGCACAGTCCCTCAGAGCACCTGGTAAAGGAGGCGTCTGGTGAACACCCTTGGAAGGAATCCGCAAGCAAAGCACAACTCCTGTGCAGCCAGCCCTGGCCTCCCCAAAGAGACAGCTCCTTGCATCTGCTTTCTCCTGGCCACCACCACCTGATGCCCCAAGGTCACCCCACACAGAGCAGTTCCCCAGTAGAAAGCAATCATCCCCCTTTCCCCAGCTTGTCCTTTCTTGAGGCGTGAACAGTGTAAGAACCATCCTCAGCCTCAGGTTCCATAGAGACAAGAAGGACAGAGTCTTCTCTGGCCCTTTCTTCTCTTCTTCCTCCTCCCAATCCTCCCTTTCCACAGACTTAGTCTCACTTGGGCCTTGCCACCTGCACTGTCCACGCTGCTCTACTTTATCATGCATATTTCCATCTTACCTCTGTTTGAAGCCCTCACTATGGGCACCTGCCTCCCTCCCACTCCAGGCTCCTTCCCCATTATTCTCCCATCACCCTTGCTGCCCCAGGCCTATCCTGAAAGTGCTTTTTCCATTTAACTTCCCTTAACTCCAGCTGTTGAAAGTGGATATCTCCCTTCCAAAGCCCTGAATGCCTGCTTCTCTCTCTCCCTCTTAGAGCAGCTTTTGTTTTGTACCTAATCATGCACTAGACGGCATGTACATGTTATCCAAGCGGACTTTGGGGCAGGACCATCTGCACATCTTGTATCTTCCTGAGATCAGTCATTTCCCATGGTGGGCACTCAGGAAGGAATAGAATCCCAGAGCTACAAACAATCTCAGAGCTGACAGAGGCAGCTCCGATTAGGTACATCCCATTACCAAGGTGAAGAAGATCCTCAGAGAAAGGAAACAGGTTGCTCAAAGTCATACCCCTCACTTGTAGCATCAGACAACAGCTGAGTTATGAACAAAAATATGTCAGACTTAGAGCTGTAGAACATTTGTAGAATTCCAAATGTCAGTTTGGAATTCCAGCTCTTATCTCTCACAGTTGATATATAAATAATTTTTTTAAAAAGGTAACATGGATTAAGTTTTCATAATGTGCAGGTGCTCTGCTAGGAACTCTGGGTGAGCTATCTCATGTGACCCTCACAACAGTGTTGTCACATAGAGTTAGTTTTATCCCCACTTTATAGATGATCCTAAGTCTTAGGGAGACTTTGCAACTTTTCCCAGTCATATATACCAGTTAAATTTTTGAGAAAGTCTTGAGCCTAGGTAGTCTCACATAAGAAATCATACTCTGAACTAAAACATTAAGTCACTCAAACTTCTGTGACCACCTGTAAAATAGGCATAATAGTAGTTTATCCTCATGACATACAACACACATGAAAGAGCTCCAGAATGTGCATCACCCTCTAGAGCTCAGGGAAGACTCCAAAGATCTGAATACTCACCTCAGCTCCTGCTTTCTGGCCTGGTGTACACAACCCTTCAACTCTCCGTGCCTCACTTTCCATATCTATAAAGTGAGGCACTTAACCAGACAATATTTAGTCTAAGCATCCTTGTGGTGAGTCTTCTGGCTGGAATCTGCTAACATCTGGTTGATTTTGCTTTGTGCTGGGTCACGTGCTCATTGACATGTGGTGCTATTAGTATGATATACCATGTTCATTGACATGCCAGGCTTGCCTCCACCAATACATATAAAAACAAAGCTTCACATGAAATGTTCTTTCAGTGTTTATTGTCACTTAGTTTAGGGGACATACTTGGAAAGGGATTTTTCTTTGCTTTTTAACTAAAGATACTATTTTGCATGATACTATCCATATGTTACTAACATTAAAACTCAGAAATATGCCTTTGTAGTCACTTCATGGAAAACAAATAAATATGCTTCATTATTTTTAATAATTGTGTAATGTGGAATATGAATTTACCTAAAATTTACTTTGTTTCTGCTATTTTCATTAAACATGGTTTGAAATATTTTTCTTCATTCAACATAGTTAGATAATCTTAGAGCTTGTATAAAATTTCATTGCACTAAAGTGCATAATTTATTAGGCTCTAATGTTGGGTATTTAGGTTATTTCCAATTTTCCTTGGATTTAAGTGCACATTTGTGAAACAGTGGATTTCTGGGTTAGTTTGAGGCATTGAGCACAATCTAAAATTGGCAACAAAATAAAGTCCAAGTTTTCAGTTCTAAATGAAAGGACACGTTAATATTATCCAACAGTGAAGTTCCCATATATGGCTCTGTGTTAGACCCAAAAGCTCAAGCTTCTAGAGCAAAGAGCTGGTGCATAATGATTTTTAAATTTATTTCTTCATCATCCATTATTCAATTTATCTAAATATTTATTTTAGGCATACTGTATTCTAAGCACTCTGCTAGGTTCTGATGATATGGGTAGGATGTCTTCCCTGACCTGGTGGGATTTATAATCTAGTAAAGAAACAGAGAGTACAGCAGTAAAACAAACATGTATGAGAAATAACATATGGAAAAGGGAATCTAGGTATATTTAGGTTACTTACTATGTATGTACATGGGCGAGTTATGTAACCTTTCTGTACCTCACTATCTTCATCTGCAAAATAGACAAAATAACAGTTAACATGTGTAAATGTTTAAAAGGGTCCTTGACACATACTAAGCACTCAATATGTTTTAGTTATTGTTTTTGTATTAATTATTCACTGTTATATAACAAATCACCTCCAAATTTAGCAGCCTCAAACAAGGATTTATCATCTCACAGAGCTTCTGATAGTCAGGGATCTGGAAGCAGCTTAGCTGGGTGGTTTGGACTCAGGGTTGCTCATGAGGCTCTAGTTATCTGAAGATCTGGCTACAACAGGAGACTCTGCTTCTAAGATGCCCCCTCGACATGGCTGTTGGTGGAAGGCCTCCATTCCTCGTCCTGTGGATGTCTCTGTAGGGCTGTTAAAAGTCCTTATGATATGGCATCAGGCTTCCCCTAGAGCCAGTGATCCCAGAGAGAAGAAGAAGAGGCAGTATCTTTTATGATCTAGTCTTGGAAGCCCTATGCACCATCACCTCCACCAATCTATTTGTTAGAAGTGAGTCACTAAATCCTGATTTCACTTAAGAAGACAAGACTTTGGGTCCACTTTTTGAACAGTGTCAAAGAGCTTGTGGACATACCATAAAATGCCACACAGACATGGAAGGATGACTCAGCACCTGACCCACAGAAGGGGTCCTCTCTCTCCATTCTTTTGGGCCCCCTCAATGGACCAGTAGACACAACACACCCCTTCATAAAGCTCATTTACTGAGATGCCCTCTATTTCTATCTTACCCTATATCCACAAATTCCCATCATCTTCCTCCCCAGATACACAAAGCTCTTTTGTTTCTGACCTCATGTTCAATCAAAGCAAATAATAGATTGATGGCTTTAATTCTTTTAAATCCAAGCCAGTGGGGAAGAGCAAGATGGCAGAGGAATAGAAGATCTAAATATTATCCTGTCCCAGAAACTCAGCTAGATAGTTATCAAACCAATCTGAACACCTATAAACTCAATAGGAGATTGGAGAGAAGAAGGGCAGCAATTCTAGGAACAGAAAACCAACCACTTTCTAGAAGGTAGGAAGTGCAGAGAAGTGAATCTGAGGTGATATATGGGAAGATAGACTGCAGGGGGAGGGGTTGGCTCCCAGCAAGTGAGAGAGCAGCAGAGCACAAAGTTGGAACTTTTAGAAGTCTGCTCCACTGAAAGATATCACTCCAGAGGCTAAGTGGGGAGTGGAGCCCTCACAGGGACAGTGTGGTCTCAGGACCTACAGGGTCACAAAAAGACCAAGGGTGACTAAGGATGGCAGAGCTCCCAGGTATAAGAATGGAGAAGGCAATTCAGAGACAGAGCCAAGAAGTGGGTTCTTAGCTCAGGGTTACCTTAAACCATGATCCAAGGTGCAATCGGGTCACTACTTTTCAAGCAGGGACTCCACTGGCTGATCTGGGGAGACTCACCTTCCTCCTCTGGGAGAAGCGGCATGGCAGCATGCTGCAGGAATCTGCTGGGTTTGGGGGCTCCAAACAGGGCCGTGCGCCAGAGACAGAAATGCTCAGTCACAGGCTGGATGAGCTCGGAGCGCAACCAGAGACCAGGGAGACAGGAGTGATTGACTGCTTTGCTCTGAGTGGAGCTTTGAGCTCTTGGTTCCTCCAGCCCAGGATAGGAGGCCGCCATTTTCATTCCCGTCCTCCAGAGCTCTACAGAAATCATTCAGGGAACAAAAGCTCCCGAGAGTGAACCCGAACAGATTCTTAGCCCGGCCCTTGACAAGAGCTGTGCAGTTCTGCCTCAGGCAAAGACATTTGAGAATCACTACAATAGGGCCCTCACCCAGAAGATCAGCAAGAACATCTAGCCAAGACCAAGTTCACCGATCACTGAAGACTGCAAAACTTCAGAGCTACAGATATACAGCACATAGAATCCAAGGCTTTTTTTCCCATGATTCTTTAGTCTTTCAAAGTTAAATTTTAAAAATTTTATTTTTTCTTATTGTATTTAAAATTTTTTTTCTCTTTTCTATTTTAGCCTTTTTAAGCTATTCTATCTTATCAATATCTTTTTAAAAATCTTTTAAAATTTTCATTGTTATGGTCATATTCTGTCTCTTCATTGTATTTAACCATACACACACACACACACACACACACACATATGTGTGTGTATATATGTGTGTGTGTGTGTGTGTGTGTGTGTGTGTATATATATATACACATTTTTCTTTCTTTAAAATTTTGGGATACAGTTTCTTCTAATAGATCAAAATATAACCTAACTCTAGTGCATGGTTTTGTCCAGTCTCCAGCCTGATCACATTCTTTCCTCTTTTTTTTTCTTTTTTCAACCAACTTCTTATTGTATCAATTCCTTTTTTAGAAACTTTTTTTAAAAATTTTCATCTTTACAGTCATATTCCATTCCTTCATCATGTTTACCCATATTTTTGTATATATATAAGTTTTTCTTTCTTTGAAATTTTGGGAGGAAGTTTCTTCTAACAAACCAAAATATACCCAAAATCAAGCATGTGGCTCTGTTCTATTCATAAGTCTAATAGATACATATAACTATAATATATACATATATATTTTTTTTCTCCCCTCCATTCTTCTACCCCTAGGTTCAGGTCTCTTCTGATTTGGTTAGTGTATATTTTTCTGGGGTTGTTGCTACCCTTTTAGTACTTTGTTCTCTCATTCCTCTATTCTTATCTGGATTAAATGACAAGGTGAAAAAATTCACCTCAAAAAAAAGAGAACAATGGTGTTCCTGGGTGGCTCAGATGGTTAAGACTCTGCCTTCGACTCAGGTCATGATCCTAGGGTCCTGGAATCAAGTCCTGCATCAGGCACCCTGCTCAGTGGGGAGCCTGCTTCTACCTCTCCCTCTGCTGCTCCCCCTGCTTGTGCTCTCTCTCTTTCTCTATCAAATAAATAAACAAAATATTTCTTAAAAAAGAACAAGAGGCAGTACCAATGGCTGGGAACCTAATCAATATGGACATTAGTAATATGTCAGAACTAGAGATCAGAATAACAATTATCAAGGTGCTAGCTGGGCTCAAAAAAAAGCATGGAAGATACTAGAGAATCCCTTTCTGAAGAAATAAAAGACCTTCCTGGAGAAATTAAAGAGGTAAAAATCTAACCAAGTTGAAATCATAAAAGCTATTAATGAGGTGCAATAAAAAATGGAGGCTCTTACTGCTAGGATAAGTGAGACAGAAGAGAGAATTAATGATATAGAAAACCAAAGGATAGATAATAAAGAAGCTGAGAAAAAGAGAGACAACTACTGGACAATGAGGAGAGAATTTGAGAGATAAATGATACCATAAGACAAAACAGTATTAGAATAATTAGGATCCCAGAAGAAGAAGAAAGAGGGGGGCAGAAGGTATATTGGAGGAAATTATAACAGAGAATTTCCCTAATTTGGCAAAAAGAACAAGCATCAAAATCCAGGAGGCACAGAGAATTCCCCTCGAAATCGATAAAAATAGGTCCATGCCAGTCATCTAATAGTAAAACTTACAATTCTCAGTGACAAAGAGAAAATCCTGAAAGCAGCTTGGGACAAGAGGTCTGTAACATACAACAGTAGAAATATTAGATTGGCAGCAGAGCTACCCACAGAGACTTGGCAGGCCAGAAAGGACAGGCATGATATATTCAGAGCACTAAATGAGAAAAATATGCAGCCAAGAATACTATAATCAGCTAGGCTCCTTCTATTGAAAATAGAAGGAGAGATACAAATCTTCCAGGACAAACAAAAATTAAAAGAATTTGTAAATAAACACCAAACCAGCCCTACAAGAAATATTAAAAGGGGTCCTCTAAGTAAAGAGAGAACCTAAAAGTAACAGACCAGAAAGGACAGTAACAGTCACCTTACAAGCAATAAAATGGCTAAATTCATATCTTTCAATAGTTACCCTGAATGTAAATGGGCTAAATGCTCCCATTCAAAAGACACATCTTATCCTTATCAGAAGGATAAAAAGCAACACCCATCAATATGCTGTCTGCAAGAGATTCATTTTAGATCCAAAGACACCTCCATATATAAAGTAAGGGGGTAGAAAACAATTTACCATGCTAATGGACATCAAAAGAAAGCTGGGTGGGCAATTCTTACATCAGACAAGTTATATTTTAAGCCAAAGACTATAATAAGAGATGAGGAAGGACACTATATCATACTTAAAGGATCTATCTGACAAGAAGATCTAATAATTTTAAATATCTATGCCACTAACATGGGAGCAGCCAATTACATAAGCCAATTAATAACAAAATCAAAGAAACACATCAACAATAATACAATAATAGTAGGGCACTTTCACACCCCCCTCATTGAAATGGACAGATCATCTAAGCAAAAGATCAACAGGACATAAAGGCTTTAAATGACACACTAGACCAGATGAACATCACAGATCTATTCAGAACATTCCATCCCAAAGCAAGAGAATGCTTCCCTAGTTCACAAGGAACATTCTCCAGACTAGATCACATCCTGGTTCACAAATCAGGTCTCAACTGGCACTGAAAGACTGGGATCATTCCCTGCAAATTTTCAGACCACAAAGCTTTGAAACTAGACCTCAATCACAAGAGGAAAGTTGGAAAGAACTCAAATACATGGAGGCTAAAAAGCATCCTACTAAAGAATGAATGGGTCAACCAGGAAATTAAAGAAGAATTTAAAACATTCATGGAAACAATTGAAAATGAAAACACATCTGTTCAAAATTTTTGGGACACAGCAAAGGCGGTCCTGAGTGGAAAGTATATATAACAATGCAAGCCTTTCTCAAGAAACAAGGTTGGTCTCAAATACACAACCTAACCCTACATCTAAAGGAGCTGGAGAAAGAACAGCAAAGAAAGCCTAAGCCCAGCAGGAGAAGAGAAGTAATAAACATCAGAGCAGAAATCAATCAAAGGAATCAAAGGAACAGTAGAACAGATCAACAAAACTAGGAGCTGGTTCTCTGAAAGAATCAATAAGATAGATATACCCCTGGCCAGACTTATCCAAAAGAAAAGAGAAAGGACCCAAATTAATAAAATCATGAATGAAAGAGAAATACAATTATAAGAATATATTATGAGCAACTATGTGCCAGCAAATTTGACAATCTGGAAGAAATGGATGCATTCCTAGAGACGTATAAACTACCAAAACTGCACCAGGAAGAAATAGAAAACCTGAACAGACCCATAACCAGTAAGAAGATTGAAGCAGTCCTCAAAAAGCTCCCAACAAACAAGAGTCCAAGGCCAGACAGCTTCCCAGGGGAATTCTACCAAACATTTAAAGAAGAATTAATACCTAATCTTCTGAAACTGTTCCAAAAAATAGAAATGGAAGAAAAACTTCCAAACTCCTTTTATGAGGCCAGCATTATCTTGATCCCAAAACCAGACCAAGGGCCCATCTAAAAGGAGAATTTCAGACCAATATCCCTGATGAACACAGATGCAAAAATTCTGACCAAAATACTACCCAATAGGATCCAACAATACATTAAAAGGATTATTCACCGCAACCAAGTGGGATTTATTCCAGGGCTGCAAGGTTGGTTCAACATCCACAAATTAATCAATGTGATACAATACATTAATAAAAGAAAGAACAAGAAGCATTTGATCCTCTCAATAGATGCAAAAAAAAGTATTTGACAAAGTACAGCATCCTTTCTTGATTAAAATTCTTCACAGTGTAGGGATAGAGGATACATACTTCAATATCATCAAAGCCATCTATGAAAAGCCCACAGCAAATATCATTCTTAATGGGGAAAAACTGAGAGCTTTTCTCCTAAGGTCAGGAACATGGCAGGGATGTCCACTATCACCACTGCTATTGAAAATACTAGAAGTCCTAGTCTGAGCAATCAGACAACAAAATCTAATAAAAGGCATCTGAATCAGCAAAGAAGTCAAACTCTCACTCTTTGTAGATGATAGGATACTTTATGTGGAAAACCCAAAAGACTCTATCCCAAAACTACTAGAACAGGAATTCAGTAAGGTGTCAGGATATAAAATCAATGCACAGAAATCAGTTGCATTTCTATACACCAACAGCAAGACAGAAGAAAGAGAAATTAAGGAGTTGATCCCATTTACAATTACACCCAAAACCATAAGACATCTAGGAATAAACCTAACCAAAGAGGCAAAGAGTCTATACTTAGAAAGCTAAAAAGTACTAATGGAGGAAATTGAGGAAGACACAAAGAAATGGCAAAACATTCTATGCTCATGGATTGGAAGAACAAATATTGCGAAAATGTCTATGCTACCTAGAGCAATCTATACATTTAATGCAATCCCTATCAAAATACCATCAATTATTTTCAAAGAAATGGAACAAATAATCCTGAAATTTATATAGAACCAGAAAAGACCCCAAATAGGCAGAGGAATGTTGAAAAGGAAAACCAAATTTGGCAGCATCACAATTCCAGACTTCGAGCATTATTACAATGCTGTAATCATCAAGACAGTATGGTAATGACACAAAAACAGACACATAGATCAATGAAACAGAATAAAGAGTCCAGAAATGGACCCTCAACTCTATGGTCAACTAGTCTTCAACAAAGCAGGAAAGAATGTCCAATGGAAAAAAGATAGTCTCTTCAACAAGTGGTGTTGGGAAAATTGGACAACCACATGCAGAAGAATGAAACTGGACCATTTCCTTACACCACACACAAAAATAGACTCCAAATGGATGAAAGATCTCAATGTGAGATAGGAATCCATCAAAATCCTTGAGGAGAACACATGCAGCAACCTCTTTGACCTCAGCTGCAGCAACTTCTTCCTAGGAACATGGCCAAAGGCAAGGGAACTAAGGGCAAAAATGAACTATTGGGATTTCGTGAAGATAAAAGGCTTTTGCACATCAAAGGAAATAGTCAACAAAACCAAAAGAAAACTAACAGAATGGGAGAAGACATTTGCAAATGAAATATCAGATAAAGGGCTAGTATCCAAAATCTATAATGAACTTATCAAATTCAACATCCAAAGAACAAAGAATCCAATCAAGAAATGGGCAGAAGACATGAACAGACATTTCTGCAAAGAAGACATCCAAATGGCCAACAGATACATTAAAAAGTGTTCCATATCACTTACCATCAGGGAAATACAATTCAAACCCACAGTGAGATACCACCTCACACCAGTCAGAATGGCTAAAATTAACAAGTCGGGAAATGACAGATGTTGGTGAGGATGTGGAGAAAGGGGAACCCTCCCACACTGTTGGTGGGAATGCAAGCTGGTGTAGCCACTCTGGAAAACAGTATGGAGGTTCCTGAAAAAGTTAAAAATAGAGCTACCTCAGGACCCAGCAATCGCACTACTGGATATATACCCTAAATATACAAATGTAGTGATCCGAAGTGGCATGTGCACCCAAGTGTTCATAGCAGCAATGTCCACAATAGCCAAACTATGGAAAGAACCTAGATGTCCATCAATAGATGAATGGATAAAGAAAATGTGGTATATATATATAATGGAATGCTATGCGGCCATCAAAAAAAAAACCCACAAAATCTTGCCATTTGCAACGATGTGGATGGAACTAGAGGCTATTATGGTAAACGAAATAAGTCAATCAGAGAAACACAATTATCTTATGATCTCTCTGTTATGAGGAATTAGAGAGGCATGGTGGGGAGTCGTGGTGGGGGGACGGGAAGGAAAAAATGAAACAAGATGAAACCAGAGAGGGTGACAAACTATAAGAGACTCTTAATCTCAGGAAACAAACTGAGGGTTGCTAGGGAGTGGAGGGGCCAGAGCGGGTGGCTGGGTTATGGACACTGGGCAATATATGTGCTATGGTGAGTGCTGTGAATTGTGTAAGACTGATGATTCATAGACCTGTACCCCCGAAGCAAATTAATACATTATATGTTAATTTAAAAAAAAAAAGCAAGCCATCTTCCATTCCTTTCCATAAATCTCTCTTAAGGAAATTCCTTTATTTTAGGAAAGAACTATCCTGTCCTGAGAGAGGTCAAAATCCACAGTGGGGGGAAGGGGGTGACTCCCACATTGCCCAGAGCTAGGTCAGCCTGCACCCAGGACGCCTCTTCCAGCCTTCCCCAAGGCTGACCAGCAGGCTTCACCTGGCCTTCGGTTCTCTCAGAGAGAGATCGTTTACCTTCCCTTGGGAGGATATTTACCAGTCCTACTGTATTTTTAAAAATTCCTATATTTATAAGATGCCACATCCTTGGCATAAGTTATCTTCAGTCATCACTTCAACTCCAAACATCAGGTATTACTTCCTAGTCTTCACTGTAAATGAGAAGGCTGAGTCTCAGAGAAATCAAGGTACTTGCATCAGCTCACCCAACACTGGAAGCTCAGAGTGAGGCTTGCTGCACTCCATATCCGGGTCTGTCGACAATGCTGACAGTCCTTGGCATTTTATTTCAGAGCTGCAAGACTGCAAAACCCTCCAGTCACTCTAGTTATGCCCAGTCATGCCAGTTCACTCACCAAACCTTTCCCAGAAGACTTTTCCATCCCCCATTACAACAAGACGTCCCCCACACATAGGGTTGCCTGATAACATACAGAATGTCCAGTTAAATTTGCAAGTCAACTAATTTTCTTAGTATAAATTTGTCTCATATTCAGCTAAAAAGTAGTTTGTTGTTGAGATGCAAATTTAACAGGGCCTGCTGTGACAGCAGACTAGAGTACTTAAAGCTCTCCCTCCCCAGGGCAGATCTGGAAGTCTGAACAGATCTGAGGGTTTCTGATTTCCTCACAAAACCACATAGTGGATGTGGAGATCATGGGAGCTCTGAGCTCTGTGTTTCTGCAGTGGGAACGGGGCGGGATGTCCCAGGAAGTGGGGGCTTCCACGGACACTGGGGTGCCAGGCCCCACCATGGGTAAATGCCAGATAGTTCAATGTCTGCCTTCTGTTCAGTCAGAGCTGAGTCTAAGTGTGGAAACCCGATTCTGTGGGTGTTACTTGTAGCAAAATTGTCACCACAAATGCACACTCTTTCATCAACCTTGTGCCTTTGAAGGGCCCCATCGCCATTCAGTAAGTAATGACCCTGGGTGCAGACCACAGCTGGGAAGAGTCTACAGCAACCCCAAATAAGGCAGGCTCCATGGAATTAAACTTTGTTTTAGTGTCAAACCAAGTTGGCCGGGACAGATGGACACCACTGTTGCCCTACACTGTCCTTGCCCAAATCCTGGCTGACCTCTCCATCATCCCTTCATGCAGCCGCGGCTGGAGAAGAAGATATGCTCCTCCCAGCGGCTCTGCAGACTCTTAGAACATGTGTCTGTTTTCAGAGTCAAAATCCACCAAAAATCCCTTAGGATAAAGTGCCAAAATTCTGGAGTGTGCTCCAGGCATTGTGTGACTCTCCCCTGCCCACAGGTCCCTCGCTGTCTTCTGCCACCAGTCACAGTGGTCCTTCAGAACCCCAAATGATTTCCTTCCCTGGACTGTTCTCATTCTTTCTTCTGGAGAGCCCCTACAGACACTGAAGGTAACAGCTGAAATACGATTGCCTACAGGAGGCTTTGGCCCAGCCCTGCCCATCTCCCCATCACAGCTAGGTCAGGTTTGCCAATCAGCCACATTTCACATGCTCAAAAGCCACATAAAACATTTCCACCAGCACAGAAAAATATTTTTCCTTAAAAAAAAAATTTAAATAAAGTCTTCTTTTTCTTTACTTCCCAGTGTCTTATAGAATTGTCTCTGGTGGGGTTTTCTATTCACATTCTTTGCTTCCATCTCAAAATTTTGTGCCTTAGCCTTCCACCTCCTTTCCCCATCCTTGAGGATATAGATCTGATGCTTTCATTCGCTTTTCTATAGATAGCCCCCAAGTACTGTCCTTGATGATCTCATCCATCCTCTTACTACGATTTCCACCAGACAGCCTGAGCTCTTGCTTTTAATTAATTTACTCTTTCAAATTCAAAGTCTGATAAGAAAGAAGCAGATCCAGACAAAGGTGCCTTGTCAACGATTTCTAAAAATCAAAGTTTGCTTATCCTGGGACAATAAGCTTCTTCTGGAAAACGAAAGAGCCAGAAGCTGAATGCAGTGACATCCACTCTTCTTACTGAATGTGCAACAAGGCTAAAACAGCTTTCTGAAGCTGTGGGCCCCTCCCATTTCTCACTGTCCTTTCAACTGGCAGAGAAGACAGAGGGCTTTCCTCTTGCAAGGTTCCTCCTAGACACCTCCACTTCCTTCTGCTCTTAACCATCTCTCTTCCCATAAATCGACTGGTCTTTCTTGAAAAGAAAATCCAAAACCTATTGATTCTCCATGTACATGAAGAGATAACTGCTGGGAAGTGAATACATGAATGAAACAAACAAACCCCAAGGTTCCATTCCCTGGGGGAAATTCTGCAATCTGTCTGCCTATTCAAGGTGGTCACACATCTGGGTCCTCTCATCTTTGAGCAAAACTCAGGAGAGAGGGAGAGAGAAAGAAGCAGATGCCCCCGCCAATCTCCCAGCTGAGGAGGGACATTCAAGAGGAGGTGTTGCTCAGGTTGTGTGCGTCTCAGATGACGGATTTCTGGGACTCTGGCACAGGCCTTCTTGGTAGGCTCTGTGGCGCAATGGATAGCGCATTGGACTTCTGGGACTCTGGCACAGGCTTTAAGGCCCAATGATAAAGACATTCTCCATTTCCCCCATTCCCTGGTATTGTTCCAAAGCAATCTGATTAGTAGAAAGCAGGCTTCTGGGAAAGTCTGAGAGCTCCACTCTCGGAGCGAGCACACTGTCTCCAGCAGTTCCAACTACTTGGGGTGTTTGGGGCTCTTACCCAATTGCCATCCCTACCAACCATGCTCAGCCAGTGCCCAGACCACCGGGGAGAAACAGGGCCTCAGAGCAGCTCCTGGTTTCCTGTGAAAATCACACAATCTTAGAGGTAGGAAAAGGGACATTAATGGATTGAGCAGAAGCTATTGTTTCCATGTAAGTCATGGTTTTAAAGGATGGGAAGACAAGGGGGGATGTTGTCATCAGACAGGAAGGGTGGTGATCTTGGATTCAAGCATGGTAATCATGGCTCCATTGGAAAAAGAGGGACAATTTCCAATAAAGCTGGAGGGAAGAAAGAAAAGACAAGCCAGACAGCTCTTGAGTGTTTGATAGATATTAGAAGCCATAAAGTATTACAGGCACCAGTCTTCATAGATGTGGGCATAGAAGCCTGTGCAGATGTAGGAGAAAAACACCGAGATGGGTGGACGTGTAGCAGGTTCACCCTTTTTTATCAATACAACTGCTTGCTTTTTCTCTAACTCAGCTGGCTTCCTTCATGATCCCCAGCAGCTGGTGATTGAGAAAAACAATCATCTGTGTGTTCAAACTAATTTATTCTGATCTTTTACTTCAAACAGTCTTGGGCCGGGGAGCGGGTAGAAGGGATAAGCCCCTCAGTCACCCTCCCTGTTCTTCATCCTCTGGAATGACATCTGGGTTAGAAGGTGAGTGTGTGCAGAGAGGTCTCTAAGTGAAGGCAGCTTTGACCTGGTGTGCTGATAACCATGTGTTAATGTTTCAGCCTTCCTGTTTGCCTTTTCATCAAAAGAATTCTCATGGTTTGGTTTTTGGCTTGGTGGCTTATGGATAAATGCTAGGTAGCCATTCGTTCTATGATTGGGGGTGGAAGAGGAAATAAAGCTATGTGTGCTGAGGTTGGGGGACAGGTCACGGCCATGGGTCCCTATAGACCCTGGGGACAAGGGGTTCCCACCTTCACCACAGCCCCTCTGTGACCATATTCTAGGTTTTGGCTTCCGCCTCTTTTTCATATGCTCAGACGCTCCCATCCTTCTCTTTGCCTCAAATCTTCTGAAACCCACATCAACCAATGACCCACCGTATCCAAACCCATGCCATCCCCTGTGAAGGATTTGTTCACTTTGGGATTTCATTAACTATGTGAAGAGGGAAAAATTAATAATATGCCCTGACTTCCATTTTGCATTAAGATTTACTAAAAGCCTTGAAAGTTGTGAAATAATCCTGGCAATGATAATGCTGACTCTAGCCCACGGATGGAGTGGTTTGTGCTCTAACAGATGGTCCTTCCGTTTCAATTCTGATTTTTGCTTTAAACCAAGAATTTGATATAAAGTTGTTTCCGTTTCAAGTTTCTAAGTGGTAAGGATTATTTGGGGTTTTTTCTTTGTTTGTTTTTCTGGGGGGCCAGTTTTGGGAGGAACTAGGGAAGTGGATGTGATTTTTACTTATTTCTAAAAATACGTAATTGTATTAAAGCCAATGGATATGGATCTTTGTTTTCTGTTTCGGGGATTTGCTGTCCCTATTAACCAACAGAAATGTCTGTTCTCTGTGTCCTAATCATAGTTCATTTTGTGACTGCTCCTGGGGTATTTACAAGGAATGCGTGATGATCTGTGTAGTTTAAATGTAAAGTCTTTCAAAGCTTTCAAACCCTCTGAGGGTTCTGCCTTTGGAGCAATGTTTAGAAATGCCACCGCATCCTCAGGATTATATAAAGACTCAACTATATTATTTTAGGACCTAATGCTTTCAGGTTTCATATTTAAAACTTTAATCAGCTTGAATTAAATCCGGCATGAGATAGGGGCCTACAACTCTTTCTGTTCTTTCCAAGTGATTATCCAAGCTATCCTAGTTTCTAAATAACTGAGGCATCTTTTACCTCTTGTTCAACCTCACACTCAACTCTATCAATATGCATGTGTCTGTTTCTGAACCATGTGATGTTTTCACATCTGCTGGTAAAATTCTCCCTTTACTCTTCTTATGCAACAATTTCTTAGCTAGTAGCAGTCATGTTTCTTTCTATTTGCTAGGTTTTAAAATAGCAATTATGTGGTATATTTGATCAGGATTGTTTTAAATGTATGGAAAAATGAGGCAGAACCAATATCTTTCAAAAAAGTCTTTCCTTTGACCATTTAGTATCAAATCCCTAATCAGCATTACTTGCACACAAAACTGTCCTCAATGTCTCTGGAACAAACGTGCTCTATGGGAATATTAGCAATAAAATAATATTTTGTGATATGGTGAAAGAGCTATGTGTTCTGTCCCACATTCACTTTAAGGTTTACCTAAGCCTTTTTAGAGAAACTGTAACTATTCTCCCATGCATAGTCATCAATTGGGTGATGTCCAACAGCCCGCTGGACTGTTTATCTAAGAATGAATTAAGATCAATTCTTCTCACCTCCAAATCAGCCACCTACCTACATTTAATTGACTCCTGTCTAATACTCGGGCTCCATAGATCAATCCATTTGGTTACCTAAATGTATATTTTTGTGACCAATTTATCCCAAAAGTTTCGTTAGAAACAGCATTACTTAAAATCAATCATTTTCTAGGTGACTTATTGGAAAATATTATAGTCATGGTGGGTGACTGCAAATACGTACTCAGAACATATCAGAATCACTGTGGCTGCATTTTACAGTTCAGGACTTTGAGGCCATGGACCTCTTTGTCCTATGTCTCAGGCATGTCAGGACTGTTTTCTCGCTCCTACTAAAATGCATTTCTCTGCTGCACCTCTGTATGAAGACTGAATGGCCTTCTTTGCAGGAACAAGTCTCTGCAGACACTATAATTTTCCTCAAGACAAGTCAGCCCACCATTTGTGTTTTTGAATGTTTGGATCAGATCTCCTTTGGGTCACACATCGGATTTGCTCCAAGTCTATCTTTATTATAACCTCAACCTGTTCTTCAACATCTGTCTGAATGCCATTGTGAGACATGTGCTCAGAGCCATAGCTACCTTCCATGACACCTCTGTACAAACTAAACAAAGAAGACCCTCTGGGTGGATAGAACTCTGCAAAAGCATGGCTTAGAAAGAAAACTGTACCCCCCTTTTTTAATAGCAAAATGCGTAACATAACATTTATCATCTTAAACCATTTTTAAGTGTACACTAATGTTAAGTCTATTCATGTTGTGGTGCAACCAATTTCCAGAATTTCTTCATCTTAGGAAGCTGAAACTAGACTTTAAACACCTCCTCATTTCTCCATCTACTCCCTCAGTCCACAGCAGCCACCATTCTACTTTCTGTTTCTATGATTTAGATTGTTCTAGATATCTCATAGAAGAAGAATTATACAGTACTTGTCATTCTGTGACTGGCTTATTTCACTTAGCATGATGTCCTCAAGTGTCAGCCATTTGGTAACATCTGCCAGAATTTCCTTCCTTTTAAGGCTGAATCATATTCCACTGTATGTATATTGTACATTTTGTTTACCCATTCATCTGTGGATGAATGATAAATGTTTGGGTTGCTTCCACCTTTTGGCCATTGCAAATAATACTGCTGTGAAAATGTTTCCTCAAGACCCCACTAACAATTGTTTTAGGTATATAATCAGAAGTGAGATAGTTAAACCATATAGTAATCCTATTTTTATTTTTTTTGATGACTGCCATACCATTTTCCATAATAGCTGTACCATTTTCCATTTCCACTAACAGACACAGGGTTCCAGTTTCGCCACATCCTTGCCAACACTTCTTATGTTCTGGAGTTTTTTATTGTTTGGTTTTGCTTTGTTCTTTTACAGAGTTCTCCCAGTATGTGTCAGGTGGTTCTGATTTGCACTTCCTGAATTATTAGGGATATTGGACATCTTTTTATTGGTTTACTGGCCATCTGTGTATCTTCTTTGGAGATTATAATCTACTGAAATCTTTTGCCTATTTTAATTGGATTATGTGGGGGGTTTGTTGTTGAGTTGTAGGATTCTTTATATATTCTGGAATTAAACCCATACATGATTGGCAGATACTTTCTCCCATTCTGCAGGTTGCCTGCGCTCTGTTGATTTTGTCCTTTTGTGGCATAGAAGTTTTTAATTTTGATGTAGTTCAATTTATCTGACCTTACTTTTGTCTCCTGTGCTTTTGGTGTCATATCTAAGAAATCATCACCAAATCCAATACCATAAAGATTTCCCATATTTTTTCTAAGAATTTTGTAGTTTCAGCTCTTACAATTAGGTCTTTGTTCCATGTTGAGTTAAATTTTGTATATGCTGTAAAGTAAGAGTTCAACTTCTTTCTTTTGCATTTGGATATCCATTTTTCCAACATCAGTTGTTGAAAAGACTGTCCTTTCCCCTTTTCAATGATCTTGGCTTCCTTGACAAAAATCAAATGACCTTATATACAAAGGTTTATTTCTGGGCTCCCTGTTCTATCCCATTGACCTTTATGTCTCTTTTCTCCAGAGCCAAAATGTTTGAACCATTGTAGCTTTTTTATAAGTTTTGAAATCAGCATCTGTGAGACCTCTAACTTTGTTCTTTTTCACGATTTGGCTAATTAGAGGAGATTGCACCTTTAGCAATTGAGGAAAAGACACAGCTTCCTCCTGGGATGTAGCCCCATACCAGGGTATCCAGATTGGAGGGCGGAACTGATCTCTCACCCGAAAGACCACCTCAAGGAATCAGCCTGTACATACAGCTATAGAGGTCCTAACCTCAGAGAATACCTCTGGAGGCCCATATGACCCATGTGGTCTTCTAAGTGTGATCACTTCTTCCTTTTAGCAAAGCCAGTCTGTCAGAGCTGTTGACTTTCCTCAGTGGTTAGATATTGAAATGCACCAATTTGTTTTGACATTGTGCAGATGGGATCTCATTTCCCTTTGTTCTTCTGTGATACCCTGTTTAGGGCAAGGGTGTTATGAAGAGCCACGAGTAGCATTTGTTCATTGCTCTTGCTCTAAGGGGACTGGTGAGAATGTGTTCTCCTAACCAAGACCCAACAGAGAAATACATAGCATCCCCAGGCATTATAGTATTAAATGAACACTGCAACGGTCTTCTCTGGCTGTTGTTATAAATAATGTCCTTTTTTCTGTTTTGATGGGTTCCTAAGAGACTGCAAGGTAAATGTGCAACCCAGCTTTAACAATTGCACAAGATTTTCTGGCGTATATTTTTGAGTAGTAGCTTTAGCTAGTCCTACTGTATTTACGAATGGCATCTGTACTCTTTGGAGTAAGAAGAGGCTTGCAAATATACTTCATGTCATAAAATATCTACATCTGTTTGACAACTAAGAGAACATATATTTTATTAAGGCTCATTTGGTTGCATTTAACAGAAAATGAACTCAAACAACTTTAAGCAAAAAGTGGGGTTTTATTTGTTCATAGAATTGGAAAGAATGGTTGGGTGTAGGGTCTCAAAGACATTAACAAGACAGTTTCTCCCATTTCCTGTCTCAGACTCTAGTTTACATTTCCTCTGTGATGGCTGCATTCTTAGTAGGGCTATTCTAACAGGTGGCAAATTGGTCCCAAAGGACTAACTTATAGGCTACCTCCTTAGCAATCCCAGTGGACCAGAAGGACATACATCTCCCAGTAGCTCCATCCTGAACCCTGGGAGGTTTCTCATTGTCCTGTCTTGGCCCATGTGCCCACCCCTGAACCAATCCATATGTCACAAGCAGTCAGTGCTCTGGGTGGTCAGGTATGAATCCCATGGCTCCCCCACTGCTACGGATGGAGTCCTGGGGCTAACCTTCATGGACAGACCATGGGAATTGGAAAACTAGGATGCTTTTGCTATAAAAGAATACAAGGGATGCTGATCAGGCAAAGACTGATTTTCTCCATACCATATATAAGGATTGATCTTATATTCTTGAATACAACCTTATTCCCCTTCATAGAGGAATGTCTTCTACAGTGTTCTTGCCAGATGTTGCACCTGACTTCCCTTGAACATATACCAGAACTCACAACTTCCAGTTGTCTTCCATTCCTATGCTGGACAAACCAAGTTGTCAGAAATTTTTCTTTCTTTCTCTTTCTTCTTTCTTCTTCTTCTTTCTTTCTTTCTTTCTTTCTTTTTTTAGCCAATCTGTGTCTTCCTGTAATTTCTAAGGAAATATCTTAACTCTAAGCATCAGAACTCGATGGTTAAAAATTGATCATTTATCTTCCTAAAGAGTGCTTTAAATTTGAGTCATATTTCAGTGTGCTTTTTATATTTCATGTTCTACCTTGCTAGTGTCCTTTGAAGATTCCTGATACCATCACCATGCCACATCAAGAATACTTTTTACAGATCCAATGGACTCTACTGATCTTTTGGACTTTACCAGCCACCAGAGATTGGTATGTATTATGCCATTAAGTAATTTAATGGCTCTGTGTTGGAAATAGTTTCCAGATATTGATTAAAATCTGCTTCTAACTGCCATAGTGGGGCCCAATATGAGTAATTTTTACCAGTCACATCATAATTTGGTTCATATTAAGCTTAATAATATTAGCTACCATTTATTGAGTATCAGATCCCTTATATAATTCATCTGTAATCCTACAATAACTCTTTTTTAATTTTATTTTTCCTACAATAACTCTTAAGCTTACTATTATTACTATTCCATTTTACAGACAAGGAAGTTGATATTCAAGTTAAGGATCTCAAGTGTAAAGTGCTATTTGAGCTCAAATGTCTTTGATTCCAAAACCAAGTTTGTTTGTTTTTTTTTCCAATCATACTTAAAGCTCCACTCTTGAGGTCAATTGAGATCATCAGGCCTGTGTTATTTGAACTCCTGTCAGTCCATTATCCACACCTGTACCTGTGAGTGATGAGTTTGTGTTCATCTTAGTGTGGGGCAATGT